>NW_028270189.1:11708374-12009088 GCF_037043375.1 Chiloscyllium plagiosum | reverse complement strand
CCATAGTTATTTGTGTTGTGAAAATTTGTTCTGTGCCTATTCATTTCTGGAGAAACTCAGCAGGTCTGTCAGTATCTGCAGAGACAGAGAAACAGCGTTCGCATTTCAAGCCCAATGTGACACTTCTTCACAACTGAAAAGCATTGGAAACTTGGTTTTTTAATAGTTTGCCAGAGGTGACAGGGAAAAGAGGGAGTGGCAAAGATAAACCGGCTTTTAGCAGTAGTGAACGAGAAGCTGATATAAAATGGGTTTAAATTAAGGAGTAGGAGGTTCTCTCTATTGAGTGCAAGATAAAGAAGACACAAGCACACAAGGTCATAGGGAGGCCAGGAGGGAGAATGTTGACTATGTGGCATTATAAAGATCTGGCCATAAATGCGTTTTCACTGTCGAGATCATCACCTCCTTTAGACAAAGGATATCAGGTGCTTGACTTCTTATTGGCACTAGTAAGCGTTTCATGCTGCCTTAGTATCGTAATGGGGAAAAAAAACAAATCACAGTATGAAGTTTGGGCTCAGTATTGTTTACCTGTCATGTTTACTATAGTTTCAAATTTGCACTATTTATCTTTAAATAGATGTTCTTGAAGTTAGTATTGGATGGAGTGTAGAAGGTTGAGGGATAACATTAGAGAAGTTTCTAAAATCATGAGAGGTATGGATAGGGTGAATAGCCAAGGTCTTTTCCACATGATGGGGGAGTTCAGCGATAGAAGGCACAGGTTTAAGGTGAAAGAGGGAAAATTTAAGAGGGATGCAGGGGCAGTGTTTTTACACATTGGGTGGCGTGGGTATGGAATGAGCTGCCAGAGGAAGAGAGGTAAATCCATGTACAGCTAAAACATTTAAAACTCATTTGGACAAACATATGGATGGGAAACATTTAGATGCATATGGGCCAAATGAAAGCAGATGGGACTCGCTTAATTTGGAAAACCTGGCCAGCATGGACATTCAGAAAAGCTTCATGCAGATTGAGTGAGGTTGTGTGAAAGATAAATTATATTTTGCCCTGTAAAATCATGCAAAGTACTTCTGGAGATGCCTGGGAAAGTAACAAGCGGATTTGATAAAGGGGATCTTTTAGACACCAGGCTTTCCAGAGTTTTTCCACAAGGTATTACAAAATAAAAGTGCTTACACAAGACAGAAGCTCGTAGGATTACGGAAAATGTGTTAACATGGGATAATGATTGCTTAACATATAGAAATCGGACAGTCAGGATTAATGGATCGTCATGATAAAGGTATATCAGTCCGATGGCATCAATTATTTACACTCTATACTGATAGTCTGAAGGAGGGAGCTGAGTGCAATATACATTCGAGTTTGAGGATGACACTGAGAATCAAAAGGCAGGCTGTTATTTAATAGAGAGAACTTCCAGAAAAAGAACAGTACAAAGGGATTGGAGTGTTCCTGTGTATGAAACATAAAGTCAGCATGTTGGGGCAGCAAATAAGTAGGTTGGTTCATTAGCCGGCTTCCAGGGATGAAAGGGTTGTGTTATTGAGAATCTGTAAAATGGAGACGCGATTATTCATTGGGGTTTAAATGAATGAGGAGTGATACTGCTGCAAAATACAAGACGTAGAAGGGACTTGAGAAGGTAGATGTTGAAAGGTTGTTACCATTCCTGAGTGGAGTCTCGAACTCGAGGACATAGAAATCGATATTCTATATTCGGTATTTATCTGAAATGCAAAGTGATGTCTTCTCTCAGAAGGTAGTGAATGTCTGGAATTCCCTAACCCAGAGAGGTGTGGACGGATACAAGGTTTCGGGAAGAAATTGGAGTCGAGCCCTGGAGTAGATCAGCCATGTGGTATTTAAAGACAGTGCAAGCTTGAGGGGCCGAATACCCTATTCTTCTTACTATTTATTAATTTCACATGTTATGCTTTTGCAAAGTAACTGGTTATTTTCCGGGAAGTTGTGTTATGTAATGCTACACTCGGTGAATGAGGATTTGTTTGAGTTAACGCTGGGTAGGGTATGGGGGCTGTATTCACAGTAAATCTGAGTCTGTGACACCACTCACATCTGGAGCAGAGGTTGCGGAGAGGGGAAGCCTGGAAACATAGATTGGGGGTGACTGTCACTTCCTCACCCAGCCTGGATTTTCCCAGTACATTTCCAAAACTGCACCTAACCATCGGAGTGGCCTTGATCGGCCCCTATGTAGCAGATCCAAAGGGCTGAACGGAACATCAGAACACAGAGCTGAGGGACACGAGTGGGCCATTCGGCCCTTTGACACTACTCCACCAGTAAATAAGGTCATGGCTCATCTCATTGTGGTTCCAGCTGTACTTTTCTCTCCATGCACCATTATCCCTGATTCACCTGTCTATGGAAAATCAGACGAAGCCAACCTTGATATAATGTAAAGATTCAGCCATCCCAAACTTCTGGGAAAGAGAATTCCCACTTGAATGAATTCCCACTTTGTGATTTTTTTCTCACTACAGTTGTGACAGAGGATGGAGGGTGTCACTCTTTCCTTTTCTCGTCCCACTCTTCCACTGCTAACAACAAATTTTAAATGTAAACAGGTTGGTGATACGGCCGGTAATAAAGGTCTCAGACTGGGTCAGGTCCAGTGATAAGAACAAGTCAGGCTTAGTTCATTACTCAGCCACAGGTTACTAACAGAACTAACGGAGGTGTATGTTGGATCTGTGGGTAGCATTGCTGCCTCACATCACCAAGGAGCTGGGTTCATTTCTAACCTCGGGCGACCCTCTATGTGGAGTTTGAACATTCTCCCCGTGCCTGTGTGGGTTTCCTCCCAGTGCTCCAGTTTCCTGCCACAGTCCAAATATGTGCAGTTTAAAGTGGATTGCCCATAGTGCCCAGGGTGCATAGATTAGGGGGGTTAGTTATGGGAAATGCCGGGTTACATGGATAAGATTGGTGGGGCACGTCCAGGTGGGATGCTGTTTGGTGAGTCAGTGTGGACTTAATGGACGGAACGTCCTGCCTCCACACTGTCGAGGTTCTATGACAATGACAATAAATTTGGACTATACAAACGACAATACTAGACGGCGGTGATCCACAAGGTCTGCTTTGCTGGGCTCTACATCAACACACGGGCAAAGTGATTCTCTAACCCACCCCATCCCAGCCATTTACGTAAAATTCAACACTAAAAGAGCGATAGCATCTTTACTAATCCCGATTTGTCAAAGTGAAGTGACAAAACATGAGGAAAGGATCGAGTAAGTCCCAACAAGCATCGAGCATACCTGAGGCCATAGCTGCAACCCACTCTGCTCGTTCGATGGACCAAGTTACTCACCAGGCCTTGGTCACTGAGTTCATCAAGTTACGTGAAACGAATGAAGGCATGATTGAAGAAGGATTCAGCCGTGGCTTTAGCCGCTCTCAGCCGTGCTCCAAAACATGAGCAGCAACTTGACAGCCTTGGAAACAGAACAGACGATGCTAAGCGGCGAACTGCAGCGACAGCGACTGTGATCGATTCCTCTTGGGAGAGGATCCTCACCCTTGAAAAACAGTTCTGCACCTTAACTGAACAAGATGACGAGCGCGAGAACAGGGGTAAGATGAAGAATATTCACATCATCGCTTTGCTGGAGCGGACAGAAGGTGGTCAGCTGGTGAGTTTTTTCAAGAACTGGCTGCAGCGATTCCTTCACTTCGAAACTGAGGAGGGACGGGTGAAGAGGGAGACAGTTACGGCGCGGAAGTCAGACTCAGACCAACGCCTTCATCCCGTCCTTACGCGATTACATAGTTCAGGGGACAAACAAAGACTTATGGAAGCTTTCAGAACCCAGTGGAAAGATCCGATGGGTTTAATTCACGAGGGCTCCAGGATTATGTTCTTTCAGGACTTTTCAGCGGCGGTGATTCAAGAAAGAAAATCTTTTGATGAGATCAAAAGAAGGGGAAGGGAACTCTGGATTCAGTATTCCTTACGGTAGCCAGCGGTGCTCTGTATTGCTTTCAATGGATCCACGAACTCGTCTGACTCTCCAGAGAAAGCGAAAACTTTGTGGACATCTTAAAGTAAGCTGGATATTTAGATAATCATGTTTCTCCTAAAGAAATGTTGTTGGATTTTTCTGGTATTAACCAGCATTAAATTATAGTCAGGAATGGGTAGAGTACTCATTTTTAATTTCTTCATTGGTATTACTACTCGTTTCCTCTTTCTTCGCTCTTATCTGGGGTGCAGCTCAATCTGGAGGGAGTTGCAAAGGTAGTTGCAATGGCTAAGTGCCGACCGAAGGGCAGTTCAAGTCCGACTTTTGTTGTTAATTGCCCTGGATTCCATATTGTTAGCAAGCACAAGATAACGTTTTGAGATATGTAAGCTTCCCCAGTAGGAGGTGGGGGGGGGGGGGGGGGGGGGAATTCCCCAATCGAGTGTCTTTGGCGTTTTGAATATTTCATTCTTTGGTTTTTTATGTGTTTAGCTTTGGAAAGTTTTGAGAGCTTGTTAGTTGTAGTAGTTTTAGTTTGTACTGTTTTATAGGCTCAATGAGTCTTTTTTTTCATTAATGATCAGCGATGTGTAATTCAATGTGAAACTCTAGAGTTGAAATGTTGCTACAGTGCGTTATGGATAATGATGTGCTTAAACATTGTACCTGCAACATTAAGGGGAACCATCTGCCAGTAAAGAGGAAAAATGTACTTTCTAGTCTTCAAAAAGGGAGGGTGGATGTTGTCCTATTGCAGGAGATGCACCTTGATGACAAGAAACATTTGACGTTATAGCAGGGCGGGTTTGATAGGGTTTATTTCTTGTCTTTTAATACAAGGAGTGGGGAGAAGCCATACTAGTGAAGAAGAATCTTCCATTTAAATTACTAGATTGTATTAGACACTCACGGAAGGATCATCATCCCCCAAAGACTTGAACTGTGGGAAATAATACAGTATTTTGAATGCTTATTGCCCCCTGGCGCACCCTATTAAAATCCTGGCAGATGCATTTTCCAAATTAAGTTATCTTGCATCGTGGCACATGATTGTAGAAGGAGATTTCAACTGTCTGATGGACACACGGTGGACAGAATGTCCAAATGTCCCCCAATACCCTTGTTATAATGTAAGCAATTAATGGGTTTGTGTGCAGAACTAGAGCTGGTGGATGTCTGGAGGCAGATCTACCTCACAAGTAGGGATTTTATTTTCTTCTTTAACCCGCGCAAATGCCACACGAGGGTTGATCTCTTCCCCATCCCTGCAACAATTTTAGACACGGTGGCATCCAACACAATTGGGAATATTACCCCAACATACCTGACCCAGAAGTAAGATAGAAGCAACATGAGATTATGTTCTATGCAGATGAGGGTCTTATGATTTTTTTCAAATCCCACAGTTTCAGCAGCTCACGTGATGCAATGCATTAATTGTCTTATCGCTTTTCTGGCTATAAGATTAATTTTACAAAGTTTGTGGCCATGCCTATGGGAGGTCTCAGGGAAATACCTGATGTTGAAGGCAAATACTGGTTTTCTTTCAGATGGTCACGGGGGTGGTTTCCCTCTTTCAGTATGTTCAGTACATCAGTCTTAAATCATTTATTTAACGTGAACTATGTCCATTTTTTTGACAAAATTAAACAAGACCTTCAAAGATGGGAGGCACTTCCAACATCCTGGTTAGGTCGGATAGCTGTCCTTAAAATGAATTTCCTTCCTTATTTGCTATACCCCGTGTGAATGTTTCCTTTGATGTTTCCCAGACAGATAGTTAGGGAACTTAATGGCTGGTTGAGCTCTTTTTTTGGCATCGTAAGCGACAGATTGTGGGGACTAGATCTCCCAGATTAAAAGCTATCAATTAAGCTCTTTATTATCCTATGTTAGTGTCTGGGCCACTGAGGACTCGGTGTCAAGACAGTTAAATATCGAACAGTCTCAGACAAAGTGAACCCTGACTAGTCTGCTGGTCTTAGACAAAATAACAACATTTTTGGAGTATTGCCATAACCCAATAATTATCAATACTGTTAAAGCATGAATGACAATGCGTCAGATAGAGGCAATTCAACCAAAACCATGTTTCTTACCCCTGTAATTTGTATCCCGGGTTGTCAACCAGGGATAATGGATTCCAGATTTAAACTGTGGGTAGCCAGGGGCGTGCCTTGCTTGAGTGATTTAGAATTAGTAGAATCCCTACAGTGTGGATGCAAGCACATGGGCCCAGCAAGTCCGCTTCGACCCTTTGAAGAGTAACCCATCCAGACCCATTCCCCTACCATCCTATATTTACCCTGACTAATGCTCCAACCTACACATCCCTGAACACTACGGGTGATTTATCAATAGCCAATTCATCTAACCTGCACATCTTTGGATCCTGGTGCTGTGAGGCCGCAGTGCTATCTACTGAGCCAACATGTGTTATTTGAGGGAGAAAGAAAGACATCATTTGATCAAATGACTCATAAGTATGGACTACCTAATAGGGAAATCTTCTGTTTTTTTTTCGATCAAAGCTTTGATTAAAAAAAAACACAGATTCTTACAGATCCGATAGAGAGAAGTGGATGCTTATTGCTTAGAATACACTCTCTGTCAGTACCCTTTATCATTAGTTGGAGTGTGTCCCCTCAGACGAGACTGTGCAGCTTTGTGATGTCTGCGAGAGAGTGTTGAGAGTTCAGAACACCTCGGAGAGATGGGAGGACATTTGTGAAAATGCTTGAAGGATTTTGATCTGTAATAGGACCCATTCCATGCAGTTGAAAATTCTTCATAGGGTCTATCTGAACCCAGATTATCTCCCAAAATTCAAAGTGGGATTATTTTCAGCATGTCCGAAATGCAGAACGACGACAGGCACTCTTACTCATTGCTTGTGGTCCTGCTGCAGGCTTCATATATATTGGAGCACTGTGTCAGGTGTGATAGAGTAGGTCGAGGGGACTGAATTGGAGATGGACTTGGGTTCTCTTTTCCTGAGCCTGCCCAAGGTACTTTACACAGATGCACATGTGAAAAAATGCCCTTACTTTCTGTGCTAGGAAAAACATTCTGTCGTGTTGGATGTTTGAAACCACCACCCCCACCCCCACCCCAAACACCCACCCCGGGTCTGTTGGTTCGATGTAAGCTCTTCATGGAGAACACCCAGTCGGATTTTCTCACCAGTATGGTGCACTAAAATACAGAGATTTATATAAGATATGGCAGACCTTTTTGGATTACCGTGATACAGGCTTATCTGCCACTCTCAGAAGGGGTTTATACACCCTTGACGATATTATGTAATGAATCTTATATCCAGAGAGGAAGAATAATGAACATAAAAATGGATATCAATTAATGCCCTTGAAGAACGTGAGCTATCATTTTGTTACGATGAACTGCATTATTTATTCTTTATTTATTGTTTATTTTTGTTTTTCTTCTGTCCGTTTAGTGTTTTTAACGTGTTTTGTATGTATATACACATGGGTGTAATTTTTATCAGTTATTTGAGTTGTGTAATTATAATATTAAAAATCTTTTTTCAATAAAGATATTTTTAAAAATATTAAAATGCTAACATTGGTAGAATAAATGCCACAAGAACTCTCATTCGAGAGACCACTCATGGTGGTTTATCCTGAAGATCACCACACCTCTGGTGATGGGGTGAGGTTGAGAGAGCGGCCCCTTCTTGGTAACCTCTGTCAGTGTGAGGAACTGACCCTGCGCTGTTGGCCTCCCTCTACATCACAAACCTGCCGTCCACCCAACTGAGTGGGAGACAGTATAACTGTTACACACAGAAACAGTCACAGACAAAGGATAAGAGAACAATTCATAACAAGGAAAGTGGTACAATTCAGGATAATGGCTGAGGGTAAAACGTTCTCTGCTCGAAATTGTATTTTATAACAAGACGTGTTTAGAAGCTATTTTTGGTTTAATATCATTAATTTGAGTCAAGTGAAATAATCAGAATTACTAAGTGTGATCTATAACCATAAAATATGCGTAGATTTTTGTTTGGTCGAAGTAAAGCATGCTGACCCTTGCATGCAAGTATATAATTGATGGAGTGTACTGTGTGGAGAGTGTGTTCTATGGGAAATGCCCTAAAACAGGAGCTTGAAGAAAACTGGGGTAAATATACCTGATTGCCATCTGGACAGTGACAGAAACCCAGGGGGTAGAATGACTGAAGGTTCCTGTAACACGGAGCTGAGAAAAGCATCAGATCAGCCGAGGAAAACATCAGATCAGCACGTTTGACGGGCTGAATGGCCTCAACATAGTTTGAAATGTGAGTGATTTGGAAAACATTCTCTCTATTCCTTCCTCTTATGTGTTACACACTGGGGAACTGCCAGTTTCCTGAAACTGGGCATTATTTGGAACACTATCTGAAACATTCCATAATTGGTATTCTCTGGAATATTCTCTAACTGTATGGGGGGAGAGAGAGAGAGAGACAGAGAGAGAGATAGAAAGAGAGAGAGCGAAGCTGCTGCATGCGGCAGTGAAAGTGGTGGAGCATGAGCCTTGTACCTGCTATAACAGATATACAGTGAGTGTGAGGGAGCAGAGAGAATATGGTGACTCTGACCCTGACAAGCGGGGAAGGTTGTTGATGCTTGTCCTGTATTGTTGGACATTTCTTCAGGCCGCAGATACTGTACTGAGCTAGGTGGTGAGCACAGACCATGCTCAGTGTGTCTTGTGGTATGGTCCCCTCTGGGAAGGGAATGGTCCCCATCTATACTAGCCCATCCACGACGCACACCATGCACCGCCAACAAACTGTGGTAGAATTTCCCCTTATCTACTATGCTCTGGGTAAAATGTACAGGGCAGCTCCAAACTGAGAAAGCTCAGCTGTGTACCAGTTGGCCTTTGAAAGATTGCACCAGTGCCAGGGAACACGGAATATCTCGGGGCATCCGGGCGACTGTGATTACCTCCAATCATGATTGGTGGGAGAATCGGGCTGGCATTCAATGAGAATGGGGTGGGGTGGGAGGGGTATTTAATGAGGTGAGTTCGATAAGAAACGAGCTCAGCCTCGTGCAGACAATCCCTCTGTCACACTCAATAAAAATGACACTGTGACAAATTACTGTTTTAAACAGCTCAATGAGCCGAAGACGCTCTTGTCCTCACTCCCAGTTACAAAGGTGCAGAATAAATGCTCAGTCAACTCTCTCCATCGCCTGAACTCACAGCAATATTCCATTCACTCATAATTCTTCATAATACTGAACCTTGTTGCATGATACTATCGAAATGTCTTCATTTCAGCATTCTGAAACCTGCAAACATATCATTCAATGACATTTTTTCTCAGTCTGTCCCTCTGTCTCTATCCCGAAACACACGTATTTACAGTCATACGTTTCTACTGCATGGAAACAGACCCTTCGACCCAGCTGGTCATTGCCTAACAAAATGCACATCCACACTTACCCCATTTCCCTGCCCTTGCTCCTTTCCTATCCATGTATTTATCCAAATACCTTTTCAATGGTTTTATTGTACCCGCCCCAACCACTTCCACTGGCAGGTCAGTCCATATGCAAAACACACTCTGTAAAAAAGGTGACCCTCAGATTCCTTTTCATTTTTGTCCTCTCCAAACATTAACAGATGTCCTCTCGTCCTTGGTTCCACAAACTTGCAAAAAAAATGAAATATTCACCCCTATGCATGGCTGTCATGTTTTGATAAGAGCTACACTTCTACATAAACCCCCTCAGTTTTCTACGCTGTAAAGAAATAAGTTCTAACCTGTCCAACTTTTCCCAATAACTCATACCCTTTAGCCCAGGAAAAATCTTTGTAAATTTCTTCTACACTCTTTCTAGTTCAATAATATCCTTTCTACGGCAAGGTGAAAAAAAAAATAGCACAATACTCCAACTGTAGCCTTACCAACATCCTGTACAACTGCAACATAACGTTCCAACTTCTATATAAAATGCCCTGATGTAGACCAGTGTGCCAACAGTCTTCTTCACTTTCCTGTATATCTGCGACTCAAATTCAGACAACCGTGCACCTGATTTCCAACATCCTTTTGTTCCACTATACTCCTTAAGGCCCTCTCATTCACCATTAAACTCCCACCTCAATTTGACTTTCCAAAAGACGTCACACTTATTTGTATTAAACTCCGTTTGCTATTTCTCAGCCCACTTACCCAGCGGATCAAAGTACTGAGGCAATTTCTGATAACGTTCCTCACTGTAAACGATGCCTCCTATTTTAGTGTCATCTGCAAACTTACTAACCTTGCATTGTGCACTCTCGTCCAAATCATTGATATAGATAACAAACAGCAATGGAGACAGTATCGAACCCACAGGCACTCCACTCGTCACAGGCCTCCAGTCTACCAAGCATACCTCCACCATAGCCATTTGCTTCATAATGACAAAACAATTGTGTCGCCAAATTGACAGTTTACGTTGTAATCCATGCGATCTAACCTTCTAGAGCGGGCTTTTATGTGGAATCTTACCAAAGGTCTTACGGAAATCCATATAGACTATATCCGCCGTCCTGCCCTCGTCAACGTTCCTGGTCACTTCCTCAAAAAACCTCGAACAAAATTTGTACGGCATGATCTGCCACGCACAAAGCTATGCTGACTGCTCCAAGTCAAACTCTGTCTTTCCAAATGCATGCATATCTTATATCTCAGAAACTTCTCAAGTGGTTTACCGAAAACAGGTGTGAAGCTTACTGGTCCATTTTTCCCAGGCATTTCTTTGCAACCCTCCTTGCAGAAGGGCACTCCATTTGTTACCGCCCCGACTTCCGGGTCCTTGGCCCCTGTCTTCTCTCGCCTCTTGCAGTGCTCTTGGGTATATCTAGTCAGGTCCAAGAGATTTATCTGACTTTATGCATTCTAATATGTCCAACAGCCCCTCTACTGTGATATGGACTGTACCAAGATATCACAACTGACCTACCAAATGTCACAGGTCTTCATGTCTTTCTTCATAAGGGGAAATTGAGAATCTCAACCATCTATTTACGTTTTACAGTTGCGCGCCCATTTTGGTTTTTAAGACGCCCTATTCTCTTTCTAGATGTTTTTTCTTTACTGTAGTGAATTTGGATTCACCCTAATCTTCTCGGCCAAGGCTACCTCATACCCCCTTTTCGCCTTCCTGATTTCCTTCCTCGGTAATCTCCTGTTTCCCCTGTGTACCTCCAGGGAATCCCTTGATTCCAGCTGCCTGTACCTGAGCCACGCCTCATTTTTGCTGGTCAGAGCCTCAATATCTCTTGTCATCCGGGGTTTACTCATCCAGCCTCACTTTCGCTTCACCCTCACAGGAACATGGAAACCTTGAACTAGAGCTATCTCACTTTCATAGCCCTCCCTCGTACCCGACATCTTTTTACATGAAAACAAACTACTCCAATTAACCTCTGCAATCCCTTTTCTAATTCCAACAAAATATACCTTGCCCATATTTATAACTTGTATCTGTGGACCAATTTTGTTCCCCCCATAACTATTTTAAAATTAATACAACGCCAGTCACTTTTCCCAAAATAGTCCCCCGCTTTACCTCCGTCACTTATCCATCCCTATTTCCCAACAGTAGGTCGAGTTTGTTCCTCCCTTGTAGGACCCTTTATATACTGCTTGGGGAATCTTTCCTTAACAAGCTTAAGAAATTACGTTCCATTGAAGTTCTTAACCCTCTGGAAGTCCCAGTCTATGTTAGGAAAATTTAAATCACTTATTATGACAACCCTATTGCTCCTGCTACTCTCACCAGTTTCCCTGCATATTTCTTCCTCCAATTCCCATTGATGATTTGGAGGCATATAGTGCCACCACTATAACATCACATTCCTCCTGACCTCCTTGCACCATTCACAAAACCTCAAAGGATGTTATCTCAGTTATTTCATCTTTAAATATTTGTGTGATACTCGACTTAATGAGAACTATTGGTATTTCAACTGTTTCCATTTACATCTCTCCCTTGCAATGATTTTCACATCTGCAGCACCTCTTGTCAAGGTACATTGGAGATATGGAGCTCTAACTGGATGGGACCTGCACATCCTGTCACTTCCGGCATGGGCTGCAAGTTTCCCCACAGTGGGCAGTGATCTAATGCAGTGTTACCGAAAAATGTAACAGCCCTGGGTTTATATATGAATGAACCAGTGCGGTCTGCACAGCTCCCCACACTGGACATTTATCCCAGGATTACAGATCAAACATTGGTGTGGGCTGCACAGAGTACCATTCTGGATATTGCATTCAGCAGTATGATAGCCATATCTGCACAGTGCTCCATCATGAATGTATTATTGATGGGCTGTTTATGTGAGTTTGATTGGGATTGTGAGAGAACTAAACATCTGGCAATGCCTTTATTTTCTGTTTTCATTCTTGTTATTGGACCCTTCAAATCCTGACTCATCCTTAGATCCATCCCTCTGGATGAGTCACAGTGACTGTTGTTACAGCATCTGAGTCTGCAACACGATCAACAAATGGAGCAGAGGCTGCTGAGAGGGGAGTATCCGTAAAATGGAATGAGGAAATCACAATCAGATCAGCCGTGGTTTTAGTGAATGGTGGGGTTTTTAGTGAATTTAGGATTGAATGGACCACGAATGCAAGTTATTCATGTATTTATGTTGTTCCAAGCAAACTCCCCTTCTCTCCCAGTGTCCCCTACTGGTGGGAAATGAGGCACCTCCTCCTGTTCTTGCGTAATAGGACCCTGGGGCCTCACTAGCCTACAGATTTCCTGTGGCCCAGTTTCGAATGGTTGAGTGACTGAATCCTGTTCCAGTGTCCCAGACTCGAGCAGTTGAAAGACTGCTTCCTGTTCCAGTGACCCAGCCTCGACCAGTTTAATGACTTTCTCCTGTTTCTTTGTCCCAGTCTCAAGCAGTTGAGTGACTGCCTCCTGTTCCAGTGTCCAAGTCTCAAGAAGTTGAATGACTGCCTCCTAATCCCAAGTTTGTGAAAATAGACGTCCTCCCCCTGTTCCTGTGTAAAAGTCTCCAATAGCTCTGTGCTTACCCGCTGCGACTGGGGAATGGAATTGATGGACAGAATGGCCTTTTCACATTCCTTACAGCTTCTCTTGAGTAAAAGCCATTCTCCTGCTTCTGTAGATCACCAACAAAACCTGAATGATGTAGTTTTGTATTTTACTCTCAGTAATTGAGCAAACAAGCTGACTGACAGAATTCAGAAGCTGAATAGCCTCCTCCTGTTCCTGTGTTATACACTCAAGTGGCAAAAGAGTCTCAGAGACGTACAGCACAGTAAAAGACTCTTCAATCCGGTCGTCCATGCCGTCCAAATATCCCCATTGCCAGCACTTGGCCCATCTCCCTCTAAATACCTCCCATGCATATATCCATCCAAATGCCTCTTAAATGGTGTAATTGTAGTGCCTCCACCACTTCTTTTAGCTGTTCAATCCATAAGCACAGCAGTCTCTGAGTGAAAATGTTGTCCCTCATGTCCCTATTTAAGTCATTCCCCTCTGACCTTAAACCTTTGTCTTCTAATTTTGAACTCGCCTATCTTGGGAAATGACGTTGACTGCTTACCTTATCTATTCCCCTCATGATTTTATATGCCTCTTTAAGGTCACCCCTCAGCCTCAACACTTGAAAATAGTCCCAGCCTAATCAAACTCTTCCTGTAACTCTAACCCTCCAACATCTGCAACATTCTTTTAAATCTCTTCTGTACTCTTTCAAGTTTGACAAAGTCTTTCCGACAGCAGGGAGACCAGACTTAAAGGCAGAATTACAAAAGTGGCCAAATCAATGTCCTGTACAGATGCAACATGTGGAGAAAATGTTTAGACTTAAAGCACGCACCAATAAAGGGAAGATCATCAAGTGCCTTCTTCACTGCGCTGTCTACCTGTGACGGCACTTTCAAGGAACGGAGAACCTGCACCACAAGGTGACACAGTAGCTCAGTGAATAGCATCGCTGCTTCAGAGTGCAGCGATCTGGGTTTAATTCCATCTTGAATGACTGCATGTGTGGTGTTTGCACATTCTCCCCGTGTCTGCATGAGTCTCCTCCAGATGCTATGTTTTTTCCTCCGACAGTATAAAGATATACAGGTAAGGGTAGATTGGACATGCTAAATTGTGTAAAGTACCCAGGGATGTAGATGTGAGGTGGATTAGCCAGGGGAAATGCAGGCTCAGAGTGATAGGGTCGGGGTTTGTCCAGTGGGATACTGTTTAGAGGTTCGGTGTGGCCTCGATGGGCTGAATAGGCTGTTTCCTCACTGTAGGGATTCGATACTTTCTATGAAGTTCTCCTTGATTTGCAGCTTTCGACGGGACCCTACCTACATGTCTTGCCTTGATTTGTCTTTCCAAAATGCTATACCTCACATTTAACTAAAATAAACTCCATCTGCCACTCCTCGGTTCACCTAAGCAAAGACCCATTATAGTCTGAGAGATCATTCTTCACTGTCGACGACACCAACAAATTTAGTATTATCTACAAACTTACTGACGATACTTCATATAATCAAGTACAAATGATTTGTATAAGTGACAAAAGGCAGTGGACCCCCTATTGATCTTTGCGGTACGCCACTGGTCACATGTCTCCAAGTTTAATGAACGAATGTCCACTGTCACGCTCTGTCTCCAATATTCAAGAAAATTTTGAATCTAAATGGCGACATCTCCCTGGATCCGAGGCAGTCTAACCTTGTTAACCAGTTTACTATGTAGTGCATTTTGGTTTTCTTACTGAATTCCATAAAGACAACATCCACTGTCCTGTCTTGATCAGTCATCTTCATCACTTCCTCAAAAAATTACATCGAGTCAGTGTGACGTGATCTCCAATGTACAAAGCTCTCTTCAGTCCTTGTCTTTCCAAAGCATATCGATCCTTTTCCTCGAAATCCCCTCCAACAATTTAGTCACCATTGACGTCATGCTCATTGATCTATGGTTACCTGCTGTTTTTTTTTGCCTTACTTTCTTAAATTATGACACTATGTTAGCAGCCTTTCAGTCTTTTGACACCTCACCTGTGGAAATCAATGTTACAAATATATATGCAAGATGCATAATCAATCTATTTCCTAGCTTTCCACAAACATCTGGGATACAACTGTCAGGTCCCAGGGATTAGTTCACCTTTATGTGTTTTAAAATGTCCAACACCTCCTTGTAATATAGACACTTTTCAAGGTATCACTGCATATTTCTTCATTCTCTCGCTCTTGTAACCTCCTCCACATTAAATACTGAGAAGAAATACTTGTTAGTATCCCTCAAATCTGTTGTGGTTCCATACATTGGTAGCCTTACTGATCTTTAAGGTGCACTATTCTCTCCCTAGTTAATCTTTTGCCATTAAAGGATTTGTAGAATTTCTTCAATGCATCATTAACCCAATTTCTAAAGCCATCTCTTGTCCACATTTTTCTGGCCCGATTTCCCCATTGACGATGCACTTGCTGCCCTTATACATCTCTCGGGATTCACTTGATTTCAGCTCTGTTTATCTGACCAATGCCTCTTTCCTTACCTTGACCAGAACATCAATATATCTAGCCATCCAGCACTCCCTGCACTCACCAACCTTGCCCATCTCACTAATAGGAACACATTAGCTCTGGATTCTTTGAAACCACGTTTTCATGGCCTTGCATTTACCAACCATCCCTTCATCTGTGAATAGGGTATCCCAATCAGCCTTTCACAGGGCACGTCTAACATTTTCAAAACTGGCCTCATTCGAAGTTAGAACTTTAATGTTGACATCAGGTATTTCCGATTCCATAACTAATTTAAAACTAATATTTATGCACAACAAACTTGAAAGTTAAATAACCACTTCCTGTGCCTCTATAACGGGCTTGAGAGGCTGAATAGGCTCCTCCTGTCCCTCTGTAATACACTGGAAATGCTGTCCCTCTGTGATAGACCCAAGAGGCTTAATGGCCTCCTCCAGTTCTTCGATAACACACTCGAGAGGCTGCATGGCCTCCTCCTGTCCCTGTGCAACAGATCCGAGACACAGCAACCCGTGGATTATGAGCAGCTGGAAAACTGTATCTAATGGAGACCTATTCCTTCTCAGTTACAGAAACATAAACAACACAATGTTCTCCAGGTGCCCTCTCAGTAACATCTTATACAGCTGCAGCAACACATTCCTTTGTTTTGAATGATTCTGTTGACAAAATGTGCCAATATTCCAACTTTCCACCTGTTCAAGTAGCAACAGGCAAATATGGGCTGAATGCCTTCTGTAAGAGGCCCATAGGGACAGAATTGCTTTGGCTTGTTACTGAGCAGCAGTCTCAATGCCCTGTCTCAAGGTTATGAAAGGATTTGACAACAGGGCATTAAAACCAGGAGTAGCCCCACACTGGTCAATAAGTACTGTACTTTGTTTCAGGTATCTAGAAAATTGCCCACCCGACGTTTTTCTTACGCAGCAGATCTGTTATTTTATAACTGCCTCCTTTCATAAACAGAGTGGAACATATATAGACCGCTGCAGTATTTTGTTAATACTCTCATATACAAGGAAAAAAAAAAGATAAAAAATATTGAAAGGTCAGCAACCCTCATCCTTTCCATCCAAAACCAGTCAATGAAAAGTGGTGTGTTGAATTGGTTAACTGAGTTGATTTGTTCAGTGACTGTGATTAATGCCAATCTCCATGGATTCTAATTATCCCTGTGGAGGGTTTCCATCTTTTAATGATAAATGGTCTCCGTTCAATGTGTCAACCCATAACATGAGCGGAAGCATCAAATACAGCACTGATAGGGATCAGCAGATCCAGAGAGAGGGGGAGGAGAGATCAGAATCTGAGAACATTAGACTGGAATGTTCCAACAATGGATCAGAACCTGAGAACATTAGACAGGAAAATTCCAACAATATACAGGAGCTTATCCGATTATGTTTGGTATCTTTCTGCATTTTATTGGTTGTCTTTATCATCGCAGATCTATTATGCTCTTCGCGTTATTCAATACTTTTATTATCCCTTCCTGGCTATCGTTGGTGTTCCTGGTGAGTGTCACTATCCAGATTTTGTTTTCTATAAACCAGTTATGAGTGTATTATTGTTATTTCATATTGTCTACACTTCCTGCCACTATTATTGTTCCTGTTGAATCTCTCCATCCAGATATTCACTCTACAGACTACTGCTAACTGCATCAATGAAGGTGTTCAATTACTGTCTCGCTCTCTGCTCTGGCAGTGTTACTCACGGGTCTCTATGTTGATCTATTCAGTTTCAGGGGAGAACCACAATGCATTTTATCATTGCCTTTGCTGTTAAGAGCATGGAGGTCACCGTCTACTGTTCTGTCACTGTTTACATCTCATCCCTGGCCAATATCTGCAGCTGAAGCAGACAAGTCACAACTGTGGGAGGTCCCTTTGACTATGAGCTGATTCTTGACACCATTCCATGACCATTTCGAACTTGAAATACTCACCACTCTAGAATATATCTCACTGGTTTATTCCATCTGCGGTTTGAACCTTGAGCTATGAAGTACAGGCTTAATGAAGTCAATAATCTGCTACTGACGCTCCCGGCTTCAAACCTGCTGAAACAAATCTGATTCTAACTCACACCAAACTCCCATCCATCTGTCATTCATGTGTACGCCGATGTATATTGCTATTGTGTCTGGCAATGCCTTCATTTTAACATTCTTAAATACTTTACCTCATCTGTCCATGAAACTTCTGTCGTTCTCTCTATTGATTAACAAAAAAGCCTGCCAGTTGATCATACTTAAAATTGTTTTCTTCATGTGCGTTTCTTCTCAAACAATGAGTCTCGCATTCAACCACACCAATCGCGCGCACACACACACACTCTCTCTCTCTCAGACTCTGATGAAAACACACACACACACACACACACAGGCAGAGAGGGCAAACCTTCCCATTGTAGGCAGTAATCTGATGCGAGTATAGTTAGCATATGATAGTAAAGTTTGCAATACTCTCTATGCTGTGCAGATCCTGCAGTTTACTGAGCAACACACTAGCATGGTCTGCACAGCTCTCCATGCTGGGCTGTCATCTTGTCCCAGTTTATGTTGTTTGTGGTGTTCTGTGAAGCAGATTCCGAATTTGATGTAACAAACCATTCCAGCTGATCTGACAATGTCTTCATTCAATGTTCTCATTCTTGTAATTTTACTCTTGAAGATCTCAATTCTCCAGTTAGTTCCACTGCCCAGACATTTTCCACATATTTCCACAACATCTTTTCGGTTAATTAATTGTCTGTTTCTGTCTTTAATGTGAATCTCTCTGCCCCTTTGTATCTTTCCCTGGCCTTGGGTTTTGGCTCCCTAGTGTAGCTCAGAAATAATGAAATGGGGTGTCAAGCTGTTGTTCACTTCCTGGTATGTCCCATGTGATGGTCCATTGTCAGGAGTGTTTCAGCAGTTATGAAAAATATCCTTGAAACTTGGTCTGTACCTGTGGCTGTCCCTCTCAGGTGACCTTGCGATCAGTAACACGAGCAAGCTCACTGAGTAAAGGACCAGGCATATAAGTTGCCTGACAATGCTGTCATTTTTTAAATAAAAGGTTATTTTCTCCCTTTTTTTAGTAAGAGGTCTTAAAGGCAAAACCTCCTACTGAAAACGGCTCAAGTAAATAACTTATGGGGCTTTTAGCGTTTTTCAATAAATTGCAGTAACAGTGGCCAGCTGGCACAGATGAGGATTTCTAGGTTTTTTTATTGTAATGATAATAATCACCAGGTGCTTGGGGTCCCAGAACGGTTGTATGTTTCAGTAATTTATCCATATCGGCTATTCTCTCTGGAACCTCACTTGATGCTGTTTCCTCCTGGATTGGAGAACTGTATGCAAGGATGCATGCCTGAATGTTCCTTTTTGCCAGGGAGTGTGTTTATGGGATGTTAGTATATTGGGACAGTTCAATGGTAGAAGGTACTGTAAACATTATTCAGTTAAGATTTCCAATAGTTAAATTATTCTAAATTCATCTTCATTTTTATGGATTTTCATTAGAGTGTTTAAATATATTGTGCTATGCTTAATGGTGAGTGGTTTGAATAGTTTGACACCTGGAACACGCACCTTTAAAATAAGGAAAGGTTGGCATCCAACCTACCTTCTTAAAACAGTTTGAGGCAGCCTGGTTCGACTATTGCCAACTGGGGACTCTTGTCCGGTTCTAAATCGATAATACCAAATTGGGTTTAGAATTTGCAACGAGGCCATTCTCCGCAACAAGTCCACACCGATCCTCCGAGGAGTAACCTACACAGACCCATTCCTTTACCCTATTATTACACATTTACCCCGACGAAGGCAACTAACCCACACATCCCTGAAAACTATGAACAATTTATCATGGCCAATACACCTGATATGCACATCTTTGGATTGTGGGACGAAACCAGAGAATCCAGAATAAGGTCATGCAGACACTGGAGAGTATGCACCGGGAGACTATTGGGTTCAAAGTTCGAGTATGGTAGTTGAAAGTGTCTTTTTTCTGGATGTTGAATTCGGTTAGTTTAAACAGTATTTTGTGTATAAAGATTCAGTTACTAAGAGTTCTCTGGGTGTGGAAAAGTAAAGTTGGGGCTTTTACAAAAGGTAATGATGGCAAAGCTGTAGGAATTGACAGACAACCTGGATATTCTTTGAACATGAGAAGGAATTGAAAGAGTTTGAATTATGATGAAAAGTAGAAATAAAAGAAAGGGAAATTAAGAAGAAAGAGAGAAAAGGACAGAAGAAAATCAGAGAGTTTCAACTTAAAACGTTAGCAATTAGAGGGTAAAGTTGACATAGAAGGCGGAGATGAAGGTAGAATCTCGGTGGGACGAGGAGGATAGTGCGGTTGAGCTACCCTATTGTAACCAATGGCCTAATGGGGTTCTGTTTAAATGAATCCAGCCGTTCTCTAAATTTGATGAGAAGGGTGGGGAAGCCTTTTGAATTTAATTTGAGAAAGTGGCTAAACAAATGCAGACGCCGGCGACCATGTGGATTTAGTTGATCCAAAGCTGATAGGTATTTGCATCCCTATCGGAGGAGGTATCTGGCCTGTATGGAGTGGTGAAGAAAGCCATCTGAAGTGCATATAAGCCTGCGTCAGAAACTGACAGACAGCGTTACAAGAACCTAAAATAGTATCCCTGGTTAAACGCACATTGAGTTTGAAAGGATCAAACAAAGTAATTTTGAAAGGCGAGTAAGGGTATTAAAAACAGAGCAAACCTATGACCCTCTTAGAGAGATTCTTATTTTGGAGAAGTTCAACAATTCACTTCTTGCAGTCGTGAGAACTCGTGTGGAAGAGCAGAGAGTTAAAACGGCAAGATTAGAAGCTGAAATGGCTGATGATGATGATTGAGTTCAGAAATCAAAGTTTGGTTTCTGTGAGAGATGGAGAAGAATGTGTGAGGTCTTGTTAAGGTTTACTGGCATAGGCCAGGAGTAGCAGGTAAAGAGATTAGAGCATTAAGAGGTACAGAAGCATGTAATTCGTTTATGCTGAGACATGAGGAGCTATGTCATTCAGAAGGACTATTGGAAAGATTAGAAGTGCTCCATTATGTAACGTGTGGTTGGAGTGTCCAGTGGAAAATCAACAGATTTATTCCACAATGGGGAAGGAGGTCTTGAGCTTGGTGTTGGTGTTGCAACATTTCAGATTTACATTGCCAATAACATACAAGAGACAAATCTTTATCAGTGATCGTGACCCCTTAAAGATTTTGGAGTAGTTTAGGGAGAAAAATACCAGTCTGTTTCGATTGAGCTTATTATTGGTGCCATTCGGTTTGAAACCACACAGGTGACAGGGCGAGAAAACCTAAGTTTTGACACTTTGTGGAGACTTGGATGAAGAAAGACAAAGGCATTCTGTGGCAGGAGTAAAATGACTGAAATCGAAATAGATGTGAATATTTGTATGTTCAGCGTCAATGTAATATATATGCACTTCAGTCTACTAATAGAGGAAGATTAGGATGTCTAAAATGAATCCACCATTGTGTATTGATGGATTATTTTATTAAAGATGGAGTTGTGAGAATGCTATCACTGTAAAAAGGTTATTTTCTCTTGGGTTTTTTTTAAGAGAGATGTTAAAGGCAGAGGTGCAGAACTGCTGTCTGAAAACAGTTTAAATAAATAACTGAGATTTTAGGTTTCATTAAAACGGTGGTAACAATGGCCAGCTATCCCAGACCAGATTTCCTCATTTTGCTTTTAGCTGCAGCATTCCGAACCTGCTGGGGATCCCAGAAGTTTTGGAAGTTTCAATACATGATCCCCAACTGCTTTTCTCTGTGAGATCTCTGTTCATGTTGTTTCCTCATGGATTGGAAAACTGCTGTAAGGATCTGTATTTGAATATATCTTTGTGCCAAGCGGTGTAAACCAAAAGGTACGGTATCTATTGTTTGTGTAAGTGTTCCAAAATATAAGCTATCTCAAAATGTTCTTTCCTTTGACTATATTTTAACTAAAGCATTTGAATAGGTTATATTTTGCTAAATGTCGAGTGGTTTGACCAGTCACAACATATCTGGAACGCACATTTCACATCTATATTCAAAATAAGGAAAGGTTTGGGTCTAAACGGCCTTCTGGAAATATTTTGGGGGGATCTGGTCTGGTCCACAACACTTGTAGCGGGGGGCCTCTGACTGACTTCTGTAATTGAAAGTTTAGTGAAGGGGCAGGGAATGCTTTGCTCGTGCTGTAAGTTGCCTCAGACATTCAGGGAGACCTGAGGAATTGGTGACCCAACACTGGATGGAGCATGGGGACTGTAATTACAGCATCTGAGCCTGCAACATGTACAACAAATGGAGCAGAAGCTGCAGAGAGGGGAAGCTGTGAAACCACACAGTGAGTGTGTGTGTGGAGAAAGGGATCTGCTGTATCCACATAGGGTTTTCAGGAACAGCTTCCCAAACTCCACTTGACCCAGGAGCAGAGTGTGAGGGGCCCTGACTGAACAAGGAGCTGGTCACAGAGCGGTGTCACCTCTTTCAACGCGACCTGCAGCTTCACACCAGGGTGGGGGTGGGGGGGGGGGGGGGGCGGGGGTGGTGGTGGTGGGATGGTGCTGCCAGTGGCTGATAGGGTCACTGTTCCATTCAGCTTCTATGATCCAGAACCTTCCAGGCAGGACTAGGTGACATATCCATCATTTCCCAGTATCTCAACATCAATGTCACCATTCGCTAATGTAGGATATATGTGGTAGATGAGGTAAATACATTGTTCTCCCACAGCGGGGTGCTGCTGGTTGTATCCAGTATAGTGGGATTCCCGATGGTGTACATGGCATCTGCAGAGTATCCATGTCAATGGGGAGAGGTAGAGGAACTGTAGGAGCTCTCTCTCTCTCTCTATTAATGTTCCCATCACTGTACATTGTATTGGTGAATACTCACTGTCCTTTTGGCAGTCACGGCCTCTTCATTCAGAAGCAGTCAGCCATTCCCATCATCATCGGGTCTCCACGTAGAAAGAAATGAATATATCTTGGATAAAGGCTGTCCCCTTGATTAACGTTTCTAAATATCATCCCCACCACCAATCAACCACATCAAAGTATTCCATGTGTACGGAGAGCAATAGGGTCACTTTGAGTGTCTGGGAGCAGATGATCAGGGATGGAGCAAAACCTCCCATGTCTGAACGGATCTGACTGAACCCCTCAGTACACAGTATCATTAAGTCCTGTAATCCCTCTCCATTTCAGTAACATACTGCCTTCCATTATTCCTGTAAATGAAATGACAGGTGAAATCATGTTAAATTCCACCTGCCAAACTATTACCTATTGCCTTTACCTCTCTGAATCTATTTGCAGACTCTCCAATTTCTCTTGCTAATTTAATCTCTTGCTTAACACAGCGACATCACCAAACAGCATCTGTATATCTGTTCCATCCTCCTGATCATTAATATAGATTGCAAATATTTGAGAACCCAGCGCTGGTCGGTGTGTGACCCTACTGGTTACGGTCTCACTTACTGATAGAGACTGATTTTTCCTGAGTGCCTGCTTCGTGTATGGTACCCAGTCCTCCCCTATTCCTGGGCAACACAGAAAAGGTTGAATAAGAACAAGGAGTATCTGTGAGGTATCCAACCCCTCGATGAGTCTGATGTCACCACGGCCTCTGTTCCACTTTCCTGCCATCTCTCCATCCTAAAACTCCAGTCTCTTGTTGTAGATTGCGCCACATGAATAAAAAATACACTCCACATCTACACTTTCAATTACCTTTAGCATTTTACAGACCTCAATGAGATCTCCTTTCATTCTTATAAACTCGTGAGTATAGGTCTAAACTGCTCAATTTCTCTTCATAAGGCAAGCACTTCAAAAATGGAAGCAATCTAATGAAGCTCTTCTGAATTGTCTCCAATGGAAATACCTCATTCTGCGGGCCACCCAAACTATACTCCAGTTGCAGCCTCACTAATGCCTTGCATAGCTGCACCTTTCTACTCTATCCTTTTATAAATAAACACTGAAATTATGCTTGCATTTCTCATTATTTGCAGAACCGCAGGCAGGTTTTCTGTGATATGCAAGCAGACCCAGATCCCTCTGCACCTAAGCACTTTGAACTTTCTCTCCATTTAGATAATAATTTGTCTTTTTATTATACAGACCAACTTGAATATCCCCATATTTATTCCCTTTAACTATCCTTGCCAAATATTGGCCCATTCACGCAACCGATCCATATAGTTTTAAAATCTCTTGCATCATCATTCCGAAATAATTTCCCACCGATGTGGGTGTCATCTGAAAATGTGGCATCTTATTTTCTATCCCTCAACCGAGTACAGTAATACCATCGATCGCAAATGTATGAGGCATGAGAACTGAAATCAATGGCACCCAAAAAATTGCATTTGCCAAAATAAAATGACACATTTATTCCATCTGACTCCATTTTGTTGGATAACCAATCCTCCATCGAAGCGAATAAATTACTCCTGAACCCATGCTGTCTGATCTTACCATTTACTCTTTGGAGAAGCGACATATCCAATGCCTTCAGGAAGACCAGATGTGTTCCATCTCCCATGATCCACCTAGTTTGTGACATCTTCAAATAACTCAAGCAAACACTTCAAACTTGATTGTCCTTTGTAAAACCATGTTGACTTTGAAGGATTGTGGTTTAACTTTGCAAGTGTCCTGAACAATGGACTCTAACAATTAGCCTTAAATTACAATAGTTTATTGCTACACTTTAGTCCCTAATGTATACCATTATTATAAGTTCTTCCCTTTCGAAAGCCTTTACGTTTTCTTTGAATTCCTATTTAATGGGCACACGTTTCTAAGAGATCTGCTCCAGTTGCGGTGTAAGAGTCATATGTGGCTGAATGGACTCATCATCCTGCTGGTGTAGAAACTCGATGGGCTGACGTCTTTCTGGTGTTCCCATGTTGTCATCTCCAAGGCTAGAATGAGCTCCTCCTGTTGATACTTCAGAGGATTGGGAGATTATGGAATCTTCCTGTTGCTGTCTAACATTTTGAGGGGCTGATGGGTCTTCTCATACTTCTCCATAACAGGTGGATATACTGAACGGTCTCCTCATGTATCCCGGAGATGGGACAGAGGGATTGATTGGTATTCTCCTGTTCCCATACAATAGACATGTGTCTAAATTACTTCTTGATTTTTCATGAAAGAAGCCTCAGATAGTTTTTATCCTTATCCAAGTGCCTTGCAATAGGCTTGGTGGGTCTGAATGACCTCCTGTTATCCCAGTTTTACAATCTGCAGTCCCTGTGTGATCTCTTCCAGTTCCTATGTTACAGACTTGAGGACGCTGAATGGACTGATCCTGTTGCTGTTTAACAGGATACTGGTGCAGCATGGCCTACTGTTATAGGCTCGAGTGGCTGATTGGCCTCCTTCTGTAAATGTATGTCAGGTTCCATGGGCTGACTAGCCTCGTCCTGTTTAGGTGTAACAGGGTCGAAGGCCAGAATATCCTCCTGTTGTTCCTGTGTAACAGGCTGGAGAACGGAATGGATTCCTCCACTATCTGTGTAATTCGCTTCACATGTTGACTCCTTCTGTCATCTATGTTGAAATTAGATCATCTGTGATTTTTGTAAACCCCAATGCCTACTGGGTCAACCTGGTCATCCTTTCGGTATAAGCTAGCACCTTCATTGCAGGAATCAGTTGAGGGAACCATCTCTGAGCTGCTCCCAATATAACAACATCCTTTCTTCATAGAAGAGGCTAAATCTGTACACACTACTCCAGATGTGATCTCATTAAGACCCTGTACAGCATCAGCAAAACTTTACCAGCCTGCTGTAAGGTTCCCACCCAGGTTAGAGCTGCCTCAGCTCTCTGGGGGAATACAGAGCATTGTTGGAAGATCATTCTCTTTCTCTACTCCATCAGCATAACAGGAGATCTGGAGAAATTAAAGTTTGAGAAGATCATAAACGATGTGGCGAAATGATCTCTTACATTAATCACTCCAGAGCCCACATCACTCAGATTCCACAGAATCTAATAAGGTGGAGCAAACATTGATGGGAGTTATACAACAAAGTGAAAACTGCAACACAAATGCTGGACATGTAATAAAACGGGAAATGAGAGATGCACATTAGTGGGTACTGCAGTAATAATATATGTTTAAATTCTATCTAAACTGTGTTAACCCAATTGAATGCTAATGCTAGGAAAATTGATTTCATGACCGCGTGTGAGATGGTTTACATGAACATTATGTCGAGCACTGAGCTCAAGATCTGGTTATTTCGGAATTGGTATGGAGTGATCAGAAGAGCTAATTGTAACTTTTGACGGAAATGACATTTTGGGAACAGTGACCACAATGTATTGGTTTTCTTTTACGCTGTTTGAGTACACGGCAGTTTTTGTTGAATTTGAAGTAACCGTTAGAAATCTGAGTCATGCAAGCCCTGAAGGTGTGATGAGAAAGTGGGGATTACAGATGCTGGAGATCAGAGTCGAAGAATGTGGTGCTGGAAAAGCACAGTGAGGCAGCATACTAAGACCAGATAAATCGATGTTTTGGGCATAAACCCTTCATCAGGAATGAAGCTTATGGGCCAAGGGGGCTGAGAGATAAATGAGAAGAGGGTGCGGCAGGGGAGAGGTAGCTGTGGTTGTGATAGGTAGATGAAGGTGGGGTTGAAAGTGATAGGTGATGAAGGGAGACAGAACGCCTCATCTACTGCATCCATTACACTAAATGTGGTCTTCTCTACATTGGCGAGGCAGGAGGTCAACTTGTAGATCATTTCAGGGAACATCTCTGGGACAGCCACATTGAACGACACCATCGCCTAGTGGGTGAGCACTTTAACTCCCCTTCCCATTCTGACAATGACATGAGGGTCCTGGGCCTGCTCCATCGCCGAACCCGAGCCTCCAGAAGCCTGGAGGATTAAAGCGTCCTCTTCTGCCTTGGGACCCTCCAACCACAGGGGATCATAGTGGATTTCCCCATTTCCCCATTCCCCTAATCCCACTTGATCCCACTCCAACCTTCCAAATCAGCACCGCCCTTTTGAACATTCCTGTGTGTCCACCTTCCTTCCTATCAATCTAGTCCGCCCTCCTCTCCGACTATCACTTTCAACCCCACCTTCATCTACGAATTAGATGAAAGGAGGCAGCTTAGAAAAATGCCAAGTGTTGCAGTAAGCCAGTGGATTCAGAGAAATGTGGGACCCAGCAAAGGATGTCCAAGAAACTGAGAAGAAAATCAAAAAGAGAAAAAGCGTGCAAACGAAAGAAAAACATAAAGATGCTAAAAAGCGTCAATCAATGTATGGAAAAAAATAAAAACAAGGTCAAATGTGGAACAGTTGGTGTGCGTTCAGGATAATTTATTGCAGAGAACAGAGAAATCGCAGGGAAAAGAAATAGGTTATTTGCCTCTATCTTCATGGAAGAATGTCCATAAACTCTTCCAGAAATACCAAGTGTTCGTAAAATCTAAGATCATTCTTATCAGTGTTGGGGTCATCTTTGAAAAGAAAGCTGGATTGAGTATTTATAAATCTGACAGACGAGATGCACATCATACACGAATTTCAGAGGAACCAGCAAGAGACATGTTGATTGCATCGCCGATTTTCACATTATTTTCCGACACATTCCCGAAAGGCAGTTAGCCAATCTGGATAAGGCAAAGGTTATAAATATTATCCACTAGTTTAAGAAAGGATGAATTTGGAGAGTGGTGAACTACAGACCAGTTATCTTGTCATCACAGTCAGATATCTGTTGGACTCGATTACAAAGAACATGTTACTAGATATTTAGAAGGTAATAACATAATTGGGGAGTGTGAGAATGTACCGATGAAAGGAAAACCAGAAGTGGCAAACATTTTTTGGAATGGGTTGAAGATGATTCTTGTGGACATACGCAAGGAAGAACCAATGTATAACATATAGTTGGAGATTCATGAGCTTTTTTTTTTACGAACTCACACAGTAAGATCATAAGAAAAGTTAAAACGAGAGGTATTAGGAAGAACATATGCAAATGGGAAAGTAAAAATTAGGTTTACATTCATGTGAATGTAATTGGAATATAGAAGATGTCGTGCACCAGTTGCATCGAGTGTTCATGAGACTACACTTAGAGTATTGTGTACCGTTTGGAGTCCCAATCTAAGAAAGAACATATTGACTATAGAGAAACTGCAAAAGGTATTATCCAGATTAATCCCTAAAATGGCAAGATTGTCTGATGTGGAAACTTAGCCTGTGATATCGAGTTTCAAAACATGAGAGGTGATTGCAGTGAAATTTAGAAACATAAGGGGACTGAATAACAGAAGGACATGGAGAAGTACAAGTAGGCGAGATGTGGAAGAATCCCACGATATTCTACACGGACAAGTAGAAGAGAATATTCAGCAAAGAGTTAGTGTCCATTAGAAACCAAAGGGGCAATCTGTGTGTCAAGCTGGAGAACATTGATGGATTGTTACATGAGACCTTCACATCTATTTTACTTGGGAGAAGGAGGACGCAGGTAGAGATTTCAAGAAGATGGACTGGGAAGCTCTTGAACAGATTGATGTAAAATACGAGATTGGATTTGAGGCTTTGTTCTCTATAAATTTAAACCAATCTCCATGTCTGAATGAGTTGTATCACAGGCGGCTGTTGGGGCAAGGGAGGAAAGACCCTGACTGAATATTTTAATTAGAATCTGACGATAGGGGAGGTGCCAGAGAACTGGAGAACTGCTAATACGATTCCATTTCACAGTAAGGGTGGGAGAAATAGATCAGGTAACTATAGACGAGCGAGTATTCGATCACTGTTAAGGAAACTACGGGATAAAATAGGCAAGGAGAAAATTGAACTCCAAACAGAGTCGCAAGGTTTGATCAGGGATAATTATCATGACTTTATCAGAAGGAAGTGACATGTAATGGATTTGATTGAATTAGTGTGAGGAAGTTGATTGTTTAGTTTTGTAGAAAGGCCTTTGACAAATGTCCACCTGGGAAACTGAAAAATAAAATAAAATCTCACAAGAAGGATAACTTGACAAGTTACAATGAAAACTGTCTTAGTAGCAGAGGACAGAATGTGGTGAGAGAAGGCTGTTTGTGTGATGGGGACCAGTGTCCCCTGGTGTAACACAGAGATCAGTGTTGTGTCCCTTATTGTTTGTGTTATTCATAACAAAATATAGATGTGAATGTGGAGGGGGCTAGGTGGAGAGTTGGGAAGGTGTGATAAGTAAGTGTATGTTTGACATAAAGATTGGCTGGGTGTTTCTCAGTGAGGAGGAAGGCCTTAAGTTACAGAAAGATGCAGATGGAATGGTCAGATGGGCACATCAATGGCAGATGGAATGTCAACCTGATAAATATGAGGTGATGCACTTTGGGAGATGTAACCAGGCATGGGAGGACTCAATGAATGGCAGCACACTGGCAAGCTCAGATTGTGCTTCTCCACACATCCCTGAATGTGACTGGACAGGTTAATGCTTAAAAATGTGTTGCTGGAAAAGCGCAGCAGGTCAGGCAGCATCAAAGAAGCAGGAAAATCGATATTTCGGGCAGATTCCTGAAGAAGGCTTACGCCCGAAACGTCCATTCTGCTGCTCCTTTGATGCTGCCTGACCTGCTGCGCTTTTCCAGCAACACATTTTTTAAGCTCTGATCTCCAGCATCTGCATTCCTTACTTTCTTCTGGATAGGTTAATGGACTAGTTAAGAATTGGACCTTGGGTTGTAGCGTTTCCTAATCAGGGTATATATTATAAGGGCAATACAGCACTTTGGTTCGGCCAAAATGGAGTACTGTATGTACCTCCGGGTACCACATTCCAGGAAGGGTGTGATTGTACTGGAGAGGGTGCAGAGGTAATTCACCAGGATGTTCCCTGGGATGGAACATATGAGATGTGGAGAGAGGCTGGATAAGCTCGGGTTGTTTACTTTGGAGCAGAGAAAGCTGAGGATTCAGTGATTCAGAAGGATAAGATTATAAGCGACACGGACAGGGTGGATAGACAGCAGCTGTTCCTTTTAGTCAGAGGGTCAAGAACAAAGGAGCACACTTTTAAAGTGAAGAGTTTGAGGTTGAGAGATGATTTAAACATTTTTTTCACCTCGAGGTGTGGGGTTCTGGGATTACTTCCTGAGAGGGGAATGATCACCTCACAATAGTTAAAAAGTACTTGGACGAGCAATTGGAAGTGTCATAACATTCCATGCTATGGGCCTGGTGTCGGAAAGTGGGACTAGTATAGATCGTGCTCTATTTCTGTCGGCACAGAGTCTATGCCCCTGTGAGTGTATGGTGTGGAAGGTCAATTATTGAGCAGTTTAAGATAGGAATTGATGGATTTCTGAAGAGTTATATTCATAAGGGTTATAAGAGTAAACAGTGATAGCTTGTTAAATTATGTCAATGTGAGAAATATGAGAAGACAAGTGCAGTTTCCTTACAGTTTGAAACCAGAGAATGGAGAATGGGGAACAGGGAAATGGCAGAACTATGAAGCCACTACTTAAGTTCTGTCTTCACAAAACTTTCTAACAATACAAGGAAAACCGAGTGTATTGTGGGAAAATGGTAGAGTACATGGAACAATAAACATAGTAAGTAAATGGTTTAGCAGAAATTATTGTTGCTGAAAGTAATGGTCATAGACAACACTAACATAGATTTATGAAATGGGAATTATGTTTGAGAAATAAACTGGGAGACAAATGAAAGAGAAGCAATTGATGTAAAACATTTTGATTTTTAGAAAAATGTTGGTAAAGCTCCAAGCCCAATTTGCAAAATCAAATCTGAGTGGATTGAGACTAATATATGGACATGTTTCTAGAATGGGACAGTGGCAGGAATCAGTGAATAGAAATAAACAGACTCGTCAAGTAATAGCCTGACATTTTCTGAAAAGTATGATTCTGTGAGTATGACTATGTCCCAGACTCCCCATTACCTTCCCCAGATATCTCCTGTCTCATCAGCAGGACGGACACAGCAGAAGTGGCGGCACAGTGGGATACAGTTGGAAGGGAATTGCTCTTGGAATCCTCAACAGTGACTCCGTATCCCATGAAGTCTCATGGCATTAGTTTGCACCTGGGAAAGGAAACCTCCTGCTGATTACCATGTACCAGCCTCTCTCAACTGATGACTCAGTACTCCTCCATGCTGACCAATACTTGGAGGAAGCACTGAGGGTAGCACGTACGCAGGATGTACTCTGGGTGGGGGATTTCAATGTTCACCACCAACAGTTTCTCAGCTACAGCATTACTGATCGAGCCGGGTCCTGAAGGACATAACTGGCGGCAGGTGGTGAAGGAACCAACAAGAGGAAAATACATACTTGACCACAGCCTTACAAATCTGCCAGTTGCAGAAGTAGCTGTCCATGATAGTATCGGTAAGAGTGGCCACCACATAGTTATTGTGGAGACAAAGTCACACACCTTCACATTGAGAATAACCTCCACCCTTTTGGGTGGTACTATCACGGTGCTAAATAGGACAGACTTCGAACAGATCTAGCAGCTCAAATCTGGATGTCCATAAGGTGCTGTGGGTCATCAATAGCAGTGGAATTGTACTCCCGCATAACCTCATGGCCTGGCATATCCCCCTCGCAACAATTACCATCAATCCAGAGGATCAACATTGGTTCAATGGAGTGTGCAGGATGGCAGGAGCAGCACCAGGCATACCTGACAATGAGGTGTCAGCTTGGTGAAGCCACCAAAAAGGACTATTTGTGCGCAAACAGCATAAGCAGTAAGTGATAGACAGAGGTAAGTGATTCCACACGCAACGGTTCAGATCTAAGCTCTGCAGGTCTTCTACATCTAGTCGAGAAACGTTGGGAACAATTAAACAAATCACTGGAGGAAGAGATTCCACAAATAACCCCTTCGTCCATGATGGAAGAGCCCAACACTTCAGTGTATAAGATAAGGCTGATGCCTTCGCAACAATCTTCAGTCAGAAGTGCTGAGTTGATGACGTATCTCGGCCTCCTCCAGTGGTCCGCAGCGATTCAGTTACCAGTCATCAACCAATTCTATTCAGTCCACGCGATATCCAGAAATTATTGGAGATACTGGATACTCCATAGGGTCCATAATCTGACAACATTCTGGCAATAGTGCTGAAAACTTGTGCTCCATAACTTGCCACTCCCCTAGCCAAACTGTTGCAATACAGTTACAAGAATGGCTTTTCCTCATTATGTGGAAAATTACCCCAAGTATCTCCTATATATAAAAAGCAGAACAAATCCGGAGAAAAACCACTTCATCAGTCTACTCTCGATCATCAGTAAAGTGGTGGAATGTCTCAGTGCTTTTAAGCAGCAACCTGTCCAGCAATAACCTGATCAATGACGCCCAGTTTGGGCTCAACCAGGGCCACTCAGCTCCTGACTTCATTACCGTGGTTCAAACATGTACAAAAGAGCTTAATCCCAGAGGTAGGGTGAGTGTGACAGCCCTTTAAGTCAAGGCCGCATTCGACCCTGTGTGGTATCAAGGGGCCTTAGCAACACTGGAATCAATGGTTCTCAGAGGCAAAACCCCTGCTGGTTAGATTCATACCTGACACGTAGGAAGGTGGTTATGGTTGATGCAGGTCAGTCAACTCAGCTCCAAATCTGTAGGAGTCCCTCGAGCAGTGACCGAAAACTTCTTCAGGGCTGCTTCATCAATGACCTTCCTTCTATTTTAAGGTCAAAAGTGGGGATGTTCGCCAATGCCTGTATAATGTTCTGCAACATGTGTGCCTCCTCAGATACTGAAGAAGTCCATGTTCAAATGTGACAAGATCTGGACAGTATCCAGGCTGACAAGTGGCAAGTATTATTCAGCCCACACGAATGCCAGACCATGACCATCACCAATAAAATATAATCTAACCTGTCCCTTGACATTCAATTGTGTTAATATCACTGAATCCCCCAGTATCAGATTCCTGGTGTGTAATCATTGCTCAGAAACTCACTGGTCTCGCCACATGAACACAGTAACTATAAGAGCACGTCCGAAGCTAGGAATACTGCGGCGAGTAACTCACATCCTGACTTCCAAACGTATGTCCATCATCGACAATGCATAAGTCAGAAGTGTAATAGGAGACTCCCAATTTGCCTGGATGAGTGCAGCCCCAACAACACTCAAGAAGCTTTATGCCATCCAGGACAAAGCAGCCAGTCTGACTGTCCCTTCATCCACAATGCTCCACCACCAACGCTCAGCAGCAGCAGCAGTGTTTTACTATCGACATGCTGCAATGAAATGATTCACCAAAGATCCTCAGATACCATCTTCCCAACTCACGACCATGTCTATCTAGAAGGACAAGGGCTACAGATGTATGGGAATACCATCATCTTCAGGTTCCCTCCAAGCCATTCACCATCCTGACTTGGAAATTTATCACCGCTCCTTCCCAGTCACTGAGTCAGAATCCTGGGATTCCCTTCCTAATGACATTAGAGGTCAACCACAGCAGGTGGACTGCAGCGTTCAACAAAGCAGCTCACCACCACCTTCTCGAGGGCAAAAGGGTCAAGCAATCCCTGCCAGTGACTCCGAGATTCACGAAATAAATAAATAGAAATTAACAGAGGACGGTTGCTGAGGTGTCGCAGGGATCGGTGCTTGGGGCCCAGCTGTTCCCAATGCCCATTAAACATTTGGTTGCTGGAATCAGATACAATATATCCCAGCCTGCTGACAGCACTAACGGATGTGGGATTGTGAGTGGGTGAGGATGTAAAAAAGCACCGAGAAGACTAAGACAAGTGGAGTGAATGGGTAAATACGTGACAGATGGAGAACAATGTGGATAGAGGTGACGGTGTGCCCTTTGATGAAAATTATAAATTGGCAGCCTACCATTTGAAAAGGATTGGTTGAAACATGTTGATGTACAAAGGGACGGATGTTCCTTTTTGTTGTTTCCTTCTGCATGAACCTCTAAGGTCCCTGCAGCGCAGTGAGTTCTGCAACCAGAAGTCAATACTGGGCATGGCATTGGCACGCTGCCCAGTGTAAACAGACCCACCAAGTGGGGAGCTGCAACGCTGAAAAGGATCTGCATCTCCTTGTACACCAGTCACTGAAAGTAATATTGCAGAAACAGAAAGCAGTGAGGAAGATAAATGGTGTGTTGACCTTCATTGCATGTGAATCCAGGAGAAAGGGTGTCTTACTGCAGCTATACAGGGACTTGGTGAGATATCATCTTGAACATTATGCAATATTGTGTGCAGTTTTGGTCTCCTTACCTAATAAAGGACAAACCTGACATTGATGGAGAGCAGTAAAGGATGACCAGACTGATCTCTGGGATGACGGGCTTGTTGTGGGAGCAGAGTTTGGGGCGACTGGGCCAGTATTCCATGGGGTTTAGGAAAATGAGTGGAGATCTCAGTGAAATATACAAAACTCTGCTAGGGTGAGACAGATTGGAAGCAGGGATGATAACTCTCCTGGCTGGGACTTCTAAAACAAGGGGGCACAGTATTAGGTACAGGCAATCACTCTGCATTGAGATGATTATAAATATCTGCTCTCACTGACTGGGGAACCGGGGGAATTCGCTCGCACCTGGAAACCGAGACACTGATTATAAATAAGGATTTACAGACAGTAAAGGGATAGTGGGAGAGCAGGAATATGGTATGGAAATGAAGGGCCAACCATCATTATATTGAATTGGTTAGCAAACTCGATGGACCAAACGTACTACTGCACCGCCTATTTTATAGTTTCCCAAGGTTACTCACATTAACAGATATGTATATCGTGTATAAGTGCATTGAGGAGATTTTTTTCCAAGAACTAGAATGGGGAGGCTCAATGTGTTTTCCATACCGGATGTTTCTGTGCAGTCTGTGGGAAAGCTCTGTAAATGCTGTCACAAGCTCTCAGATGATAGGAAGGAGGTTTCTGCAGGGTCGACAGGACTGTGTTCCCATTCTCTTTTCCGACATTGATGCTGAGGCGGGGTGTTCTGTCCGGTTTCATCCTTTCAGACCTCGTAGTAGTTTGATACAAATGAGTGCCCTTGTTTGGCAATTTCAGAGACCATTGAAATGTTTATCACATGTCAGCGTCTTTGGAGTCACTTTTCGGCCAGCCCAGGAAATCATGGGAGATTCACTTCCTAAAAGTACATTGGAGAAGGAAATTCTGGTTACAATCCATATTTGCTTCAGGTCACTGTTACTGACAGCACATTTTAGATCTCGATATTTTATTAATTATCTTTAACTTCCACCCGCTGCCAGATTATTAGCCTCGTCTGGATTAGTAATCCAGTGACAATTCCACAACAACACCATCGCCACATGGGGATCTGCCAAAAACCATGCTGAGCTGGTTATTTCTGTGCTGCGTGACAGCTCTGTCAAAAACAACTCCCGCCAATTTGACTGTCATGATGGGACTGAGGAGGTGGTAATTGGTCAGATTGTAATTTTTCCCGTTTTAGGGGACTGGACTTAGCTGAGTAATTTTTCACATTGCCAGGGCGATGTTAGAGTTGGAGCTTCCCCAGGGCCACAGCTTCTTGTGCAGCACAAGTCTTCAGCCTATTGCAGGAATGGGGTCAGGATCCATTGTCTGTGTCGTATCTACTGTGTTCAGCTGTTTCTTCATGTCACGTGCAGCGAATCAAATTGGTTGAAGACTGGAATCTGTGATATTATGGGCATCATGATGAGGGTGAGGTGTATCATCGACTCAATACTTCTGGCAGAAGATGGCGCAGATAAAACATCCTTCTCTTTTACACTGATGTGCGGTCTGATCCATTATGTCGGATAGGAATGTTTGTGGAGCCCTCTCCTCCAGTCATTTGTTTAATCGTCCATCACCATTTATGACTGAATGTGACAGGACTGCAGTGTTTCGATCAGATCTCTTGGCCAAGTGTGGTAGCTTTAATGAGTTAGCATCAGGTTAAAGTTCATGTGATTCTGAATCTGACATGTTCACCCACACTTGTCACTGAGCCATAGATGGTGTTGATGGTAATGACAGACTGAGGTGTTACCCTGGCAAAAAGTTACAGATTGTGGTTGAATGCAGGTCTGCTTCTCCTGCTGCTGTGGTCTACAGCACTACATGAATACACAGTTTCCAGCTGCAATATCTGCAATGCAGTTCTGCTGTCTGTTCCCCAATTCTCACTGAGACCCATTCACCCATGAGCCTTGCACTTTCTGATATGGAAATACTTCAATTTTCATAGTCTCATTCTGCTGAGGGTCTGTCTCCCCGGGTCTTGCTTCCAATCTGACACATTCCGCAAAAGCATTTAACTGATCTTAATTCAAATATTTAATTCACCTGAATAATTTTCCTTGAAAAATGGCATATTCTGTGTTTAAAGTGAATGTGTTTCCCTCTGCTTCTCTCCCTGACCATGATTAAGAGCTTCGTAGTGTCTGTGATGCCAGCCTTATGTAGTTTCAGAGCCAATGAATTCTCTGGATTCGCAATCATCTTCACCACATTGTATGTTTTCTCTTTTGGTTTGATGCCTTGTAACTCATGGCTGCCTTGTCCTCCCATGAGTATGTTTCATCTTCTTGGGGTTGAATTTCTGGTATTATCTTCCGAATTATCCCCACAAACTTCTGCTATTGCTGCTCCATGGTCTTTCCTGCTCAGCTTCCCTTCCAATTAACTCGGGCCAGCTCCTCCCCATGTCTTTGTAGTTACATTGCTTAATTATAACCACATTACATCGTGAAGAAAGCATTGCGTATAAACTGAAAGAAGGAGTTTTGAGAGATGGGCAACGAAGAATGACTGGTGGATTTCTTAACTAGATACAGAGACGAGAGAGAGTGAGGATATTGATATGGAGATGTGGAAAATTAGAAAACTACATTATCGAAAGAAGTAGATGTACTTCCCTCATTGTTTTGGCAGTTCCTGTGTGCTCTAGTCCTTTGTATTGTGCATGTACAACAGAGCATGTTCAAATGCTGGGTCTGATGCCATGACTTTTCTCTCCAATAATATGACAGACACCAGTTTTGGAAAGAACCCTGCAGGTCAACATATTTAATTGCTTGTAGAAAGAGGATTAACTGAAATAAGTTGGGACACGAGAAGCAAGAATTTATAACAGACAACCTGATAAGAATGAGAGACTAGAGTTCGGAATCCCAGAAAAGGGGGAACGTTGAGAGAAAGGGAAGGTATCACTTCAGATGAGGATCAAATGTTTTAATGCTTAATAAATGTTATACATCGTGTGCATCATGTTTCGTTGACTGTGTGTCCATTGTTCATTCAGAGTGTGTTGTACACATATGAAAAATGTTACTTATCTGAACACACACTGATTAAACAGTGTATATAAAATAATTTTTCCTCCATTTCAATCTGAACTGTTGTCGTGCTAGCAGGATATATGAACACCAAAGCCACCAAAATACATGACCCACTATCACTAGTTTCCATACGTGCAGACAAAAAAGGTCACCATGTTGACTGTGACAACACACACTTCTTAGGACAAAGCCACGCACGAAAGTTCTTAAACCATGACATTCTAGCCAGAAGTCCATCAATAAACACATCAATTAGATGCTATCTACCTTCCCTTGAACAAAAAAACTAGAAATGACATCACGCACTTTAAGAAACTAAGACCTATAAATAGAAAGACGAGACATACCACGAGTGCGTCACCAGAGACACTCACTGATGATGTTCAATAGTCACGGTGAGGAAACATCTGAAAACTAACTTTCAAGCTTAGTGAGCTAACTTACATACTTATAAATGGTTATTTTTATCTTAGTAGTGGAATTTGGGGGTTTTCTTTCACTCGTGTTTTAACAGAGTACAAGGCGAGGTGAGCTTTTCTGAGTGCGTGATTTTAATTAACACAGGTGTTAGACATCGACATCATAACAGCTTAAGGGCTTGTCGCATGGAATAAGGACAGATTTAGGGTACAAAAGGTCCAAGCAGATTACATCACTTTGAAGTTAGTGACCTAGACCTTAAAAAAAAGAGGTGACAACATTCATTTAATTTTGTTTCCTTGTGGTTGGTTAAATTAAAATAAATAGCTTTTAGCATTACAAAAGAGGTTCTGAAGTTTGAAGATGATTCCCAAATTTGCCAAGGAAGTGTAGAAAGACAAAGGATGTGCATACTTTTAGAATTAACATGCAGATTAGAATTGAGTTTAACCAGGGACATAAGGAAAGCTGTATTCATAATGGAGTTGGTCAAGCACTTAGGTTCATCAGAGAAACGGACAACTGCAGTCGAGATAGATAAAACTTAAATTGCAAGGTGGGGGGCAACTGGAGTTAAAAGATAAAGGGAGAGACAGAAAGAGAGAGAAAAGATAGAGAAAGAGAGGAAAAAGGAAGGGAGGGAGAATTTGAAATTCAGAAGATTGGAACTAGATAAGAAAGTTAAATTAGCAGAATGAAGATGAAGGGAGAACGTAGGGATGGATACAACTGTGTTAATACATTGCCATATTTCATGAGAAAAAGGCCAAAACCTTTTTTATTTCATTTGCAAAATTGGCTTGTCAGATGGCGTGTCCAGTGAACTTGTGGGTAATGGTAGTTCAGACTAAGATGGATGGCACAGTTTGAGAGGTATGTGCAGTGCTTTCACATGACGGAGCAAGAGATTATGCAGATGTCAAACAGGCTATGTTGAGTGCTTATGAATTGGTCTAGAAGAATATAGACAGCGATTCAGAAATATAGAGACGGAACCTGGTCAGTCTTATATTGAGTTTGAAAGAATTAACCACCGTCATTTTGATAAATGCGTGCAGGCCTTAAAAATGGATAAGACCTGTGAGGCCCGATAGGAGATTATTCTGCTGGACGAGTTTAAAGACTCACTTCCAGAGATCGAAGAAATTCATGTGAATGAACAGGAATTTTAAGAAGTGAGAAGTGCAGCAGAAATGGCAGTTAAGTATGCATTGGTTCATGAGATGAAATGTAGCTTCTGGGAGGATTTTCATCTTGTGAAGGATAGAAATTGGGAGAAGGGGAGATCCTACACTACAATACATAGAGAAAAGCACACTGGCTATAGTTTACCACAGGTGAAAACAAAAGCCCAAGGGGCTGAAAGGAGGTGAAAGGTCTCAGGCGTTCTCACTATAACGTAGTGGAACACATAAAATTACAGTGCCGATGGTTTAACAAGGGCACTGGAAAATGTGTTTTCACTGCAGTAAGCTGGGACACACAGTACTGGAGGTTGAAGGAAGAAACTTTGGGAAAAGATGTGGTAAAAGAGTTTAAGCCAGTGGTATTAGTGAACCTGGTAAAGGAGACCCCAAGTAGAATCGAGGAGCTGCAGGAGAGTGCACAGCCTAAGCAGGGGCTGTGTATGGAGTCAGTGCCTGATCTCTATAAAGAATGTGTCTCCGTAGATAAATCTTACTAAGAAAAAATGGGGTGTGGGGGGAGAACAAGAAGTTATAATTTAGCAGGATACGGGATCTGTTCAGTCTCTAATAGTTGAGAAGTGAGGAGCCAGAAATGCACAACAGATCAAGCAGCATCCGAAGAGCAGGACAATCGACATATCAGGCATAAACCCATCTTCAGAAATGTGGCAGGGGGACAAGTGGGCTGAAAGATAAATCGGAGGGTCGGAGCTGGGCTGGTTGGAGGGTCACTGGAAGGGCGATAGGAAGATGTAGGTGGGAGTGATAGTGATAGGGCGGAGGGGAGGGTGGAGTGGATGGGTGGGAAGGAAGATGGACAGTTAGAACAGTTCAAGAGGGCAGTGCTAATTTGAACGGTTGCATCTGGGATGAGGTTGTGGGAGGGGAGATTTTGAAATTGGTGAAGTCAACGTTGATGCTGTATGGTTTGAGGGCTCCAGCTGTCCTACCGCCTATCCACTTCATCCTCCTCTCCTACCTATCACTATCAGACCCACCTGCATCTACCTATCGCCTTCCAAGCTCCCTTCCACCCAACTCCAATCCACCCTCCTATTTAATTCTCATCCCCTTACCCCTACCTTACCTCCCATTTTCCTGATGAAGGACTCATCCCAAAAACGGAAACTCTCTTGCCCCTCGGATACTGCCGACCTGCTCTGCATTTCCAGCCCCACACTTTTCAACTCTGATCTCCAACATCTGCAGTCCTCACTTTCCCTCCGCCTCTATTAGTAAGAGATGGAAGTAGTTTCTCTCTTTCTGACATGTTACACAACAGCGTGATAATTTGTGAACTGGGGACAGAAATTAAGCATTCACTTGTGAAACATTAGGTTGGAATTCCAAATCAAAGTTAGGGAAGTAACAGTGAGATTGAGTGACAGGGTGTCAGTTCCAGGAATACAGTTTGTTCTTGGGAACGATTTAGCAGGATCCAAGGTGGGAAAGGCATCCCTTGTGGTGGAGAAGCCAAAGTAAAATCAGGGAACAGGGGAATAAAAAGAAAAATACCCAGGGATTTTTCCAGACTGTGTAGGAACAAGATCCCACTGTCATAAGTTACAACAGGAAGGAAAACCGAAAGAAAAAGCCAAAGGAGTTGATGCACGGAAGACTCAGGCTAAAGCATTTCTAGTGGCTGGAATGCACAAGGACGTGGTTAATTTTTCTTGTACATGTCATACATACCAAATGGTAGGTACGTCACAGGCAGTATTAAGACCAGCACCTTTGTTGCCAATTCCTGTATTCGAAGAACCTTTCACATGGCTTATGATTAATTGTGGAGCTCCCCTTTTTAAATAAAAGTGGAAAGCAATATCTGCTGACCATAATAGATGTATCTACCCAATTTCCAGGGATAATTCCATTATGGGGTGTTAAGTCAAAAAGAGAGGTGGAGGAGTTGGTAGCCTTCTTTACTCACTGTGGGCCACGCAGTGTGATTCAGTCAGACCAAGAGTCTCATTTTACCGCTCAGCTGTTTAATGACGTCATGGATAGCTTCGGCACACAGCAGTTTAAATCAAGTACATCGCATCCCGAATCCCAGGGAATCTTGGAAAGTTGGCATCAGATGCTGAAGACAATATTAACGGCGCACTGTCAGAATTACCCGACTGATTAGAATAAAGGTGTCCCATTATATTGTTTGCCATTAGAGATGCCCGAAATAAATCTATTCAGTTTACTTCCTTTGAATTTATATTCATACATGAGGTGAGAGGTCCTTTGAAATTAATTAAATATAAATTGGCAGGACCGAAATCAAAGATCTCACACTTGGATTGTGTGTCTGAGGTGAGGGAGAAATTAATGGTGTAGGTGAGTTAGCTAAACAGCACCTGGAGAGGATACAGCATGGAATGAAGCAGGTGGCAGATAAAAACTCTGAAACTTTGACGATTTCCCGTGGGGATGATGGGAAATCGTATTGCCACCAGTGCAAGGAAATCACTTTAAAGCCAAGTTTAGTGGCCCCATTCAAATTTTTTAAAAATGTTGAGTCAGTTCAACTATCTGGTAAAGATACCGGATATGACAAAAAAAAGTTAGAGTACGTCATGTGAATGAATAATGCTCCAGACACATTTAAGACTCAGGAACAGAGTTGTGGCCAGATGTACAAATTGTGCAGGTTATCTGTATGATGTAGTGATCTTTAGCAAGTGATTGAAAGCTCACATGTTACAGTTGGCAGAGCATGTTGAACGATTACAAGAAGAAAACTTGGTAATAAACTTAAAGAAAACAGAATTCTCGAAGGCAGAGCTGACGTTCTTAGGACATTACGTTGGACATGGAAGGTTGACCCCATGGAACACAAAGATGAAGGGCTTTGAGGAATTTCCACGACCATCCTCAAAGAAAGAGGTGCTTCAATTTTTGGAACTGAGTGGATTCTATCGGAATTTTGTTGCAAACTTCAGCAGTGTATTGGCACCACTGATGGATTTATTAAACAAGAACACAGAATTGTGGTGGACAGAACAATGCCAGGAGGCATTTGAGAATTTTAAAGCAGGATTAATCACAGCAACGGTTTTAGCTATACCAAATATTTTGAAACCCTTTGAAAATTGTGTTTGACGCTCGGGATATAATGGTCGGAGATGTATTGATACAGAAAGATGATGATGGAATTGAATGGCCAATTCGCGACTTGTTGAAAAAAATTCAATATCCACCAGAACAAAAATACAAAATCTCCATTTATTGAAAAAGAATTATTAAGTTCCGCACTGGACTGACAATATTTTAATGTTTATATGACAAAGGAATTGTTGGAGATGATTGTGGACAACAACAAACCCCTAGCATTTTTTGGAATATTTAAAGATCAGAATACGAGACTATTTCATTGGAGTCTTATCACACCGACTTTAAACTTACAAAATCTACATGCTGTTGGTCCTAAAATGTGATAGCAGATGCGTTATCGCGCATTTAAAAGAAAAAGTTCAGATAAGATTTGACTTATTGCAGTGTTATAAATGTGTGCAGAATTAATATGTATGGTATAGCTGAGATGAATACTTCTGAATTTCGAAATAATTTGATTAAGAATTAGATGAAAAGAAATGAAGCCATCTTTTCATCCTGCTGGTTCATGTTTTTTTTTCTGAAGGGGTCAGATATAATGAATTCGAAAACATGTCTGGTCACTTTAAGACAGAACGGATTTTGCTGAATAGAAATTACAGCCACAGATTCCAGCTAAAGGTCAAGCTGTTCCAAATGTAACAGTTAGCTGGGAAATGGATACCCGAGTTTTGGTTGCTGTTTTGTCGGCAATTCAAATACAAGCAATGTATACAAGAAGCCAACGGAATTTGAATATTATTGTTTGGACACCTGGAAAGCTATCAAGTTATGAGAATTAGTGTATCATGGGGAGTATATAAACCCAGCATTTTGAACACTAGAGGGAGAGCCACTGCTATCCAACAGCAGTGTAGCTGCTGTAGAGCAGGAGTGCTAACTGGACATTTCAAACAATCACTATCAAAGACACATGTTCATGTAAATCTACTTGCAATTAAAAAAAAAATAGCCCAGGGAGATCATCAGCTGGAAGAGTGAAGACAGCGGGGAAGATGGACACTGTGTGGTTTTGAGATTGTAGCGTTTAATATATGGGTTGTTGGAACATCATTTTTTACAGAGTTGGAGTCAGATAGTAAGTAGTTAAGAAAAGAGGGCCTTGTATTTGTGAATAGTTGTTGTTTAGTGTTCACTATTAAAGTTAAGAAACGAACTTGCTAATTTTTGTTTAAATAGTGGAATGTAGGAGATCTGCATCGCTCATATTTTAACAGATTATGAGGCGAGGCGAACTTTTCTGGGACTTTGGTTTTAATTAACAGAAGGGTTTGACTCCGCCTTGCAAATGTCAATCAACGCTAACCCCATTTCCCTGCAGTTGGCCCATATCCTTCCAGTCCTTTCCTATCCACATTTTTATCCAAATGCTTTTGAAATGTTGTTAATGTACCCGCTCAGCCACATCTTCTGGCAGCTCATCCACGTACCAGCCTCTGTGTAAGAAAATGGCCCCTCAGGTTCCCTTTTATTCCTTCCCCTTTAACCTTAAACTGATCCCCTCTCGTCCTCGATTTCCTAAACCTTGGAAAAGACTGAGAGCATTCACCCTATCCATATCCCACATGATCTTATACAGCTCTATAAGTTTCCCCCCTCAGTCTCCTACACTCGAAAGAAAAGGTCCTAGCTTGTCCAACCTCTCCCTATAACTCAGACCATTAGGTCCTGGCAACATCCTTGTAAATTTCTTCTGCACTCTTTCTAATTTCATAACATCCTCCCTATAACAAGGTGACAAAACTGAACACAGTACTCTCAGTGCGGCCTTACCAAAGTCCTGTGTAACTGCAACATAAATTCCTAACTTTTATACTCAATGTAGGCCAGTATGCCAAATGCCTTCTTTACTGCCCTGTTTACCTGTGACTCCACTCTCAGAGAACCTGACCGCCAAAGTCTCTCTGCCCACTACACCCCTTAAGAACCTACCATGCACCATGGAACTCCTATCTTGATTTGAGATTCCAAAATGCAAGACCTCACACTTCTACATTAAATTCCATTTGTCATTTCTCGGCCCACGTGCCCACCTGATTAAGGACCTGCTGCAATTTCTGATCATCTTCTCACTAATCACGATACCACTTATTTTTGTGTTATCTGCAAACTTACTAATCATGCCTTGTACATTCTCAACCAAATCATAGATAGCAAACAGCTATGGACTCAACCTCCGGTCTGACAAACATCCTTCCACTAAACTCTCTGCTTCCTACCATCAAGCCAACTGTGTATCCAATTGGCCAGTTCCCCCAGCATTTCACGTGATGGAACCTTCCAGAGCAGCCTGCCATGTGGAACCTTATCAAAGGCCTTCCTGAAATCCACAGAGACAACGTTTACCGCTCTGCCCTCATCAACCTTCTTGGTCACTTCACCAAAGGACTCTAAGAAATTAGGGAAGCATGATCTCCCACTCACAAGTCTATGCTGACCGGTCTGAATCAAACCCTGTGTAAGTAATGGGTGCAGTTAATGGTATGCTGTCCTTCACTGTAAGATGATTCGAGTACATAATAAAGCCATCTTCCTGCTGTTGTCGAGCCTTGCTGAGAGAGTATTTGGGGCACTCTCTACAGATTTGATTCCCTTTGTAAGGAATGATCTTACCACAGACACGGGTGATGGTAACATGAGAATAGAGTGAAGAAGCTTAGTGTTTAATCTGTAGAGCTGTGAGAGACGAAGAAATGGTGATGCTGAAACACGAGGAGTGGCAGTGATCACTTATTTCCAAAAGAGATATTGACAGGTTGAGAAATTCCATAATTTACCCAGGGTTGATTGGTTTGATTTATTGTCACATGTACCTCAGTACAGGGAAACACTTTATTTATGAGCAGTGGAGGAAGATCATAGTAAGCATGGCCAGGCAGATCCTAGGGTGTAAATAGACTTGGACAGTGTAAGGCATACAGGTTACACTGAACAGGACGTGCACTAGACAAGATCAACATGAGCAAGATCAGCATTATTTGAACTTCGAGAGTCCATTCATCAGTCTAACGCGAATTTCTAATCGTTCATATGCCTAAATTAACTCTCCCCATGTTATTATGCAATCAGCGTGTGTACCCATACTGAACGTCAGGTTGCTCACAATCCCCAACAGCAGCCACATACCTTCCCACCAGCTTCCTCTACACAGAGAACACCAGGCTGGCTTCTCGTAGATGAAAGATGCCTTCTCGAGACTTCATATAATACATATGGTTCCCTGCTCACCGCTAGAAAACCACGTTAAAGTCCCACGTGCGTATCATGAGCAACGGAGTCAGGAGGAACAACGTGGAGCAGTCTGTCTGTGCAGCCTCTACTTCACTTGTTGATCATGTTACAGCATCAGGAGACAGTGAGGACTGCCGATGCTGGAGATCAGAGTAGAGAGTCGATTAGTGGAAAAGCACAGCAGGTCAGGCAGCATTCGAGGAGCAGGAGAATCAACGTTTCGGGCATAAGCAGTTCATCAGGAATAATCATCAATTACTTTATTCTGCCCCCGTGTAAGTGCATTGAGGTGGGAATGGCCTCCTAGCGTTCCTGTGTAAAAGACTCCAGGGCCTGAGTGGCCTCCTCCTTTTCCTGTGTTTAATGACTCAAGGGACTGATTGGCTTCTTCCTCGTCCGATTGGACAAGACCAAGAACCTGACTGGGTTACCCCTGGTTCCTGTTTGATGTGCTGGCAAATGTGATGATACTGTAGCTTTAAGAGGTTTTTTTCTGTCCTGGTTTCTTTTAAGAGAGAGATTGAATGATCGTTACCAAGCTGGCTACTTAAGAACACTTGAGTAACAGCTAGGGAGGCCTTGGGTTTATTTTAATGCAGCCCGAATGGGTGTGGCCAGCTCGCACAGATTAGAATCACTGGGTTTTGGTTTCTCAGTAACATCAAAAACGATAGGGTTCTGCACAGAGTTGGAATCTTCAGGAAATGTCTCCTGGCTGCTACTCTCTCTGAATTTTCTCTTGATGCTGTTTTCAATTCCTGAATTTTCCTTTTTTGTCAAGGGCTGTGTTTATGGAAATTTCCTTTGTTGGGCTAGTTCATTAGTAATATCTCCTTGATCTATTATTGTGTTAAGTTGTCCAATAGAATTACGTTTTTCTAAATTGCTCTTTCTTTGATTTTATTTCTACTTTCATGTTTCAATAAATGGGGTTTTGTTTGCCACCATGTAGTTTGACCAGTCACATTGCATCTGGAACAGACACTTTACATTTCCTTTAAAATAAGAAAACATTAGAATTCAAAGTTTGTGAGAAAATATTAGAGCCTAGGCTATTGCCTTCAAATAGTTTCGAGGGACTCTGGTGTGGTCCATCACACTAGACTCCTTCTCTTCCTGAGTAATAGGCTGCAGCCACTGAATGAGTTGTCCTTGTTCTTCTCCAATAGTGTCAATGGGATGAATGGCTTCCTCATATCCCTGTGAAACCAGCGTTAGGTGCTGAATGAACTCTTGTTTTACTGTGGCATTGCGTAGTGTCGGGCAGTGCTTTTACATGAATATTACGGACAGTTTAACAGCACAAGTCTCAATGGAGTCTGGGTCTTCCTGGCATTGACACAGGCTGGATCAGGAGCTGACGGGCGTCAAATTATTCTGAACATTGTGGAAACTTCAGCGACCATCCCCACTTCTGATCTTATGGTGGGGAGGATGGCGGCAGGGAAGTATTGATGAAGCAGCTGAAGATGTTTGTGAAGAGGAAGCTACCCTGAGGAACTCCCACAGAGCTGACCCAGGACTGAGATGATGAACATCTTCCTTTGTGCCATGTTTGACTCCAAACACTGGAGAGTTTACTCTGATACCCATTAAATCCAGTTTTGTTAAGCTCCTTGATGTCAACAGAAGTCAACCACTGCCTTGATATCAGGGCCAGTCATTTGTACCTGAACCCTTGTGTCAACCTCTTTTGTTCACATCAATAGGCCATGGTATCGGAGCAGCAAGTGTGTTCTTCAAACAGGTGGTGTTGAATGTCAGGATTTTTCTTCTCAAGAGTGGTCAGGGAGCTCGATGACTGGAAGTATTTGAAGAGGAAGTCGATGGATATCAATCTGTCAGAGAGTTGAGGGCTATGAGGAATTGGGTATGAAAGAGGATTTGAGACCAAGAGCAGATCAGCCTCGATCTTAGTGAAGGACAAGGCAGGCTTGGGGAGTGAACGACCTGCCCCTGTTTCTGATGTTCTCCCATTCTGTTATTGGAAAGTTAGTGGGTGTTATTTTCATGAATGTTCTGTGATTGAATATTGCAGTCCGTGAAATCAGAGGATTTTGTGAGCCATCTCTGGGTGAATTCTTTGGGCTGCATTCACAGTGAATCTGGGTCTACAACATGACAAATAAATGAAGCATAAGTTGCAGATAGGGGAAGCACTGTAAAGAGAGATGAGCGGCCTCTTTCATACCCGTGCCTGAGTTTTTCAATTACATTTCCCAAATCATCTCAAAGCGTGAGGGGCAGTCTTGAAGGGCAGAATGGTCTCCTCTGTTTCTGTGCAATAGGTTACAAGAGTAAGTAGCCTCCAACTGCTCCTGTCTAGTAGGTTTGAGGGGCTGAATGGAATATACAAACATGGGACTGAGGAGCAGGAGTTGGTCATTAGACACTTTGAGCCTTCCCCATCAGGCGCTAAGATTATGGCTGATCAGGTTCTGGTCTCAGCCCCACTTTCCTGTCTATATCCCATTATGCATGACTCACTTCTCTGTCAAATATTTACCTCATGCAGCTTTCAATCAATGTGAATATAGAGGCACAATAAACTTCCAGTGAAGAGAATTCCGACTTGAAAGGTTCTTTCAGAATTTTTCGTCATCCCTCTTATAGAATCAGACAATCATGCAGAACGGAAACAGACCCGTTAGTCCAATCTGTTCATTCCGATCAGATATCAAATCTGATCTAGTTGCATTTGTCAGCATTTGGCCAATATCCCTCCTCTTTCAGATACTTTTGAAATGTGCGATTGTAACCACCTTCAGCACTTACTCTGACAGCACTTTCTGTACACACACCATTCTCTGTGTGAAACATTAAACTTCAGCTCCCTTCGAAATAATTCGCCTTCAATCTATGCCCTTTTGTTCTGGACTCCCCTACCCTGGGGAGCAGAGCGTGACTGTTCAGTATATCCATGCCCCGATGGTTTTTTAAACCTCTATAAAGTCACCCCTCAACCTCTGACAGTCCAAGGGGAAACACCATAACCTAATCAACCTCTCCCTAAAGCTCAATCCTCCAGACCTGGAACATCCGTGTAAGTCATTTTTGCCGAACACCGAATTGTATGCAGAATTCTTAAAATGGCCTTACCAACACCCTGCACAGATGCAACATGCCACCACAACTCCTGTACTCAATACTCTGTCTGATTAAGGCAAATGTGCCAAATGTGTTCTGCACCACACTGTCTACCTGCGACTCCACTTTCAAGGAACTATGCACCTGCAGCCCTATGCCCCTTTGTTCCGCAACACTCCGCAGGATCTTCCCATTAAGTGTATAATGTCTGCCCTGATTTACCTTCCCAAAATGCAAAACGTTGTATTTATCTAAATTAAACGTCATCTGTCATTCCTTGCCCCTTTGTCCCATCTAATTGCGGTCTTGTTGTACTCTGAGATAATCTACTACACCACCTCTCTGATGTCATCTGTAAACTTACTAACTATTTCCCCGATATTCACATCTAACTCCTTTACATAAACAATGAAATGCAGTGAACTTAGTACTGATTCTTACAGCACACTGCTGCTCACAAGCCTCCAGGCTGAAAAATATCCCTCTTCCTTCAAGCCAATTGTGACTAGCTTCTTCTGTATCCCACGTGACTGAACCTTACTCATCTGTCTACCAATCAGAATGAAATACCAGCTACGAAGAGAGGCTGAGTAGGTTAGGTTTATTTTTACTAGAAAAAAGGAGATTGAGGGGGAACCTGATTTAGCTTTGCAAAATCATGAAGAATATAGACAGGGTGGATAGAGACAAGCTATTTCCCAGGGTGAAGGATTCAATAACGGAAGGTCGTGCTTTCAAAGTGCGAAGTGCAAAGTTAAAGGGGGATACACGCGGTAAATACTTCACACAGAGGGTGGGGGTTGGAACGCGTCGCTAGCAGAGGTGGTAGAGGCAGGCAGGTAGATTCATTTAACATACACCTGGATAGATGCATGAGTAGGTGGGGAGCAGAGGGATCCAAATGCTTAGTAATTGACCGACAGATTTATACAGTACATTTGGATCGACTTAGTCTTGGATGGCAAAGGACTTGTTCCTGGGCTGTAAATTTTCTTTGCTCTTTGTTTTTTAAATGAACACCTTCCTGAAGTCCATATAGACAATGTCTACCAAATTGCCTTCATCAATCTTCTTTGTCACCTCTTCATAAAACTCAACCAAATTAATGAGACATGATTTCCCATGTAGAAAGCCATGTTGTCTACCCCGATCAGCCCTTGCCTTCCCAAATGTATGTAAATGCTATCCCTCAGAATCCCCCCCAACAACTCACGCACCACTGCCATCAGGCTCACCCGTCTATAGTTCCCCAGCTTTTGGGGTCACTGTTTCCTTTTCTAGTCCCACTCCTCCACTGCTCACAACAAATGTTAACTGTAACCAGGTCGGTGATATGGCCGATGATATCGGTCTCAGACTGGGTCAGGGTCAGTTTTAGCAACACTTCAGGCTAGTTTCTTTAATCAGCTGAAACAACACGTTAATGATCCAGAGCAATGTTACTCAAACTATGATGGAAATATAAATGGCAAACAGTTTGGATTCGATAAAGAATCCAAATAAAGAATCGATATTTCCTTTTGAGAAACACACACACACACACACACACACAAACAAAATTTCTGAAATTTGAAGTTGAAAGAACTTTGTCCAGATATTAGTGTAACTCATGACAAAAGGAAAATTTGATAGATTGTCCAAAATGTTATTCTGCTTCTGAAGATATTCTACTCCCACAAGCTGCTAGCAATGGGATTTCATCCTGGAACAGTTGGATTTTGCTGAATTCCCTTTGCATTACGCAGTCAGGAGATTCCATTTAATTCTGGTCAGGGATAACCTCAAGAGTGGCACGGTGGCTCAATGGTTTGCACTGCTGCCTCACAGCAACAGGGACTTAGGTTCACTTCCAGTCTTGGGCAACGATCAGTGTGGAGTTTGCATATTCTTCCCCTGTCTGCGTGAGCTTCTAATGGGTGCTCCATTTTCCTCCCACTGTGCAGATTGGGATGATTGTCCATGCTAAATTGTCCATCGTGTTTGGAGATTTCTAGGTTTGTTACGTTAGTCAGTGGTAAATGTAAAGGAACAGGCCTGGGAAGGTCACTCTTTGGATGGTTGGTATGGACTTATTGGGCTGAAGTGCTTGTTTCCACACTGCAGGAATTATAAAAAAATGGAAACAATGACTGTAGATCTTTTTTTTTTAGCTCGCACACATTGCTGTGATGAGCAATGAGGGAGCGAGAGAGTGCAATAGGCCGTTCCTTTTCGGGCAGATTACATTTTCTCCCTCTCTGAGTTGAATCACACAATAACGTCATCCTCTCCCAAACTGGACCATGTGAGATCTCCTTGTACATTGTCCAAACTATGTCTCCATCACATTCCTTGCCCCATGTAGGTGCATCATTGCTGCTGTCATACACATAGCCATACCCTGAGCAGAAAATGGTCTCAGTCGATTGAAAGATGAGTTTACATGTCCCTGCGTCATTAAAAAATAAAATGTTTGGTGTATTCAGAATACCTGTGTTAAAATAAATGTATTTTTTTAACAAATAAAGAAAATGCTGGAAACGTTTGGCGGGTCTGTCAGCATCCTGATACCTTTTCCATGCTGTAGATGCTTCAGCCTCCACCACTTCCTCTGGTAGCTCATTCCATGCATACACCACCCTCTGTGTGGAAAGGTGCCCTTTCGGCCACTTCAAAACCTTTATCCTCTCGCTTTCAACCAATGCACTCTAGTATTGGACGCCTCCTAACTTGGGGAAAACCCTGACTACTCACCTTATCCATGACCATTCTGATTTTATAAACTGCTACTGTGGCGAAACGTGACTTCAATCAACATGAATAGCTGTACTTTCAGTCATCCTGGGCCTAAATTCTGACAGTCAATACTGACACCTCTTCCTTCTCCAACAGGTCACAATTCTAAATCCATTTCAATCAGTTTGTTCCGATGTATTGTGAAACACTTCTGTGGGCTTTACACCTAGAACTTTGTGCCCGGAGGTAGGGACACTAGCATCACTCGGCAATACGCATAAAGCCGTAACATTATTCTCCTGTGTGTTTGTTCATCAGCCTGTTCTGACATACCTCTGCAACAGGCAGGACTTGAATTCAGACCTTCTAATACAGAGCAGGAACACTACTACGCAAGTTCATGAATTTGAATCAAATCGAGAGCTCTGGCTCAGAGACATTGCCACTACCCACTACACTATCATATCCAGATTTTGGATCATATCTGAAGTACCAGCTTTCAGCTCGATGTGGATTTATTGTAATCAGGTTACCATTACTGAACGACACAAAACACGTTGTATTGTTAAACAAGTGCAAGACATTTGTCTCAACTGTAGGATGTTGAGTCCACGTGCTGTGCCATCGAAATTAACTACGAACATCTTTAATCTCTATTACCTGTAGTATCCAATATTAGGGAAAGAAGTCTGCAGACACACTCTGCACTATGAAGGGTCTAAAATAGATAATTTTTACTGAACATCAGAAACGGAGAAAGACCATAATTTCTGGCCCCAAAGCACCGACCAGTATTACCCACCAATAACGTGTGTGACTGCCCTCTTCCTATAACCATGAAATGATACCAGGCCGCTGATTTCTGTCCAGCGCCTCCTCCCCATTGACTGTGTCTGCAATCTGTCCCTCCCCCACCCCTAACCACACAAGGCAACCTAAGCTCAGGGTCTTTGTGAAAATCAAGCTGGAGTGTGCAGGCCTCCTGGAGACGGGGACGGAATTTTAAAATTAAACGGGGAAAATTAGGAGGTGGTAATATCACTCACTGGGCTGACGAGTGGCAGGTGGAGTTTAGTTTGGATTCATGCGAAGTAATGGATTTAGTAAATCAAACAAAAGCAGGACCTATACAATTAAAAGTAGGGTCTTTGGCAGTGCTGCAGATCAGAGACCTAGGTCGTCAGGTATAATTCTTTAAAATTTGCATCTCATACAGATAGTGTGTTAAGAAGGTGTTTAACACACTGTCTTTATTGGTCAGTCCTTTGATTATCGGAATCGGGATGTCATGTTGTGGTTGTACAGGACTTTGGTGAGACCTCTTCTGGAATACTGTGCCCAGTCTGGTCATCCTGCCCGCTCATTCCATTGGCATACCACCCTCTGGGTGAACACGCTGCCCCTTAGGTCACTTTTAAGTGTTTCCCCTCTCACGATGGACCTATGTCCGCTAGCTTTGGACTCCCCGTACCATTAGAAAATACCTTGACTATTCACTGTGATATTATTGACCTTGACATTATTAAGCTGGAGATGGTTCAGAAGAGATTAACCTGGATGTTGCTGGGAATGGATGGCGTGAGTTACAAGGAGAGGCTGGGTAGGCTGGGGCTCTTTTCACCGGAGAGTATCAGATTAAGGGGTAACTTCACAAATGTTTATAAAATCATACAGGATACAGATAAGTTGAAGGGCTGATGTCTTTCCCTAGAATTGGGGATTCAAAACTGAGGGATGTTTTAAGTGTGCGGAAAAAGGTTTACAAAAGTCATGAGAAGTAATTATTTTATCCAGAAGCTGGCTTGGGTGTGGAATGAACTTTCAGAGGAAGTGGTGAAAGCAGAGACAGTTACAACTTTTAAAGGACATTTAGATCAGTACATGGATAAGACATCAGTTTGGATGGTGCTGTGAACAGCTGCCCTCTCCCTCCCCCTCTCTGAATGGATCCCTGTTGGTTTTGACCCTCTGCCAATGCCTTTGCAGTGGCGTGGAGCGGCCAGCAGGGGGTGGCATTGCATCACTTTAAGCACCACAGAGACACAAACAGACACAAACGGGAATGGTTAGGACACGGCGTGAAGCTCATCTGGTAACTTAAATGAAACATAAAGAAATACTCAATTCGTCTCGGAAGCTGTTAAAATATGAGTGACAGAGAATTCGCAAATTCCAGTTTAAATAATAACATCAATTAATTTTCTAACTCTAAAAGTGAACATTTTACATCAAACATTCTGGAATCTGAGAGCCCCTTTCTCTTAATTGTTTATTACCCCACTCCAACTCTGTAACGATACACTCTTTCAATAAGACACTTTTTAAATTTGCACTAATTTACTTTCAAAATCACACAGCAGCTGTTGTTTGTGTGTCTTCTTGCTGCTAAAGATCTCCCTGGGTTATCTTCTGTCTTTTTACTGCGAATATGTTCGATATGAACAGGTACCTTTGATAGAGAGTGTTTCCTAATCTTTTGGATCTGCGTTGAAGGCATTTACTCTGTCTGCAATTTTCATTTTTAATATCCACGACGTCGGATCATCTCATTGGTGCAATTTTTGAAAACCGATAAATTCAAACTTGATTTGGTTTTAGTTTCCTGTGGTATAGTTTAAGCTGATTGGTAAAATTCGAATCGTTGTCCAAGCCACAAGCAGCTCAGGGATCTACTTAACACCGAAATGTGACATATTTTTCTGTTGTCCTTGATACTCTGGGTCTGCCAATCCCTCATGTACACAGACGCTTGGAAACTCTCAGTTCAGGACAGTATTCACTCTATCAAAGGTACAGTACACACTTTCAACTTCATAACATTAATACCATAATGTCAATGAAGGTAAGCAGAGCCTATCCGGATTTTTCTTGATCCATGGTTTGTCAATACTTCATTCACTATGTCTGGTGTGTGTCAGGATTTTTGTTGGTCTGTTGACAACATCTCATTATTCAACTCCGTCCATGGGAATATAGCAGTATTTCACGTACTCACACTTGTGCGTGTGGAAGGATTTCAGTTGTTTCTTGAGGACTGTGAGGCGATAACAATCTCAATGTTTGTAAATGCCACCAAACCTGGAAGAACTGTGAAGTTAATGGAGGACAGTGTGGAACACTAACAGGACAATGACGGGTTGGTGTAATTTTCGGGCAGATGGGGATCAATGCAGAGAAGTGTGAGGTGATGTAATTTGGTAGGAAGGACGTTGAAAGACAAAATAAAACAGGCTGCTCCGTTATAAAGGGGTTGCAGGAGCAGAGAGCCTTGCAATTATATAATTATGGTTAATTGAAAATATCAGGACAGGTTGGGAGAGCAGTAACTCTCACAGATTAGTTTCAGTACCTGAGCTGTTTACAGGGGGAGGTGTAGGAGGGAGCCTCCATGCTCCATTCCTGGAGGTGGTGGTGACGATGTGTTGTGAGCCCACCCTCCTACCCACCGAGACCGTGGGGATTCCATTTGTACCAGCTCGACACAAAAGAGAGATGGCATCAGGGCCACGCCTTCTAAGTTGTGCCGGAGGGAAACGGAGCTGCCAGTGGGTTTAAAATGAGACTTGCCCTTCACTGAACATTGCTCCTTACTCGGTCGGTGGGATGTGGATGTTTCAGAATCTCCACACATGGCGGTAGGAGCGAGAGAGGGAGAGAAAAGCTGTTGCCTGCAGTAGTGAGAGTGGTGAACAATGAGCCTTGTTTGGGGGTATGTGCCATAACAGATATACAGTGAAAATACAGTGACCCTTACCCTGACAGAGTGAGGAAGGTTATTCACCCTTATTCTGGATTGCTCGACATTTCTTCAGACTGCAGATACCGCACTGAGCTGGGTGGTGAGCTCAGACCATGTTCGTTGGGTCTGGTGGTGTGTGTCCCCCTACCCGCCCATCCACCAGGACCTCCATGTCCCTGTCGACAAACCGTGGTGTAATTGTCCCTGATCTGCCATGGGGAAAATGAGGACTGCAGATGCTGGAGATCAGAGCTGAAAATGTGTTGCTGGAAAAGCGCAGCAGGTCAGGCAGCATCCAAGGAGCAGGAGAATCGACGTTTCGGGTATGAGCCTTTCTTCAGGAATTTCCAACGCCCCTCACCCAAGTCCCTCCTCCCTACCTTTTATCTTAGCCTGCTGTGCACACGTTCTTCATTCCTGAAGAATGGGTCATGCCCCAAACATCGATTCTCCTGCCCCTTGGATGCTGCCTGACCTGCTGGGTTTTTCCAGCAACACATTTTCAGCCCTTATCTGCCATGCTCAGGGTAAACTGTGCAGGACAGCTTGTAACAGAGAAAGCTCAAACATGTGCCCATTGACATTTTAAAGGCGGCACCATTGCTAGGGATCATGGAATATCCAGGGGTACCCAGGTGATGGTGTGTACCTCCAGCCTCGATGGGTGGGAGAATCGGACTGGCATTGAATGAGAGGGACACCATGGGGTGGAGGGGGCAGTTCATGAGGTGAGTTCGATAAGATAGCATCAGGAAACTAGCTCATCCTTGTGCAAATAGTCCATCTGTCACACTGAATGAAAATCACACAAAGACAAATTACTGTGCGATTCAGCCCAAAGAGGCATAAACTCTTTTGAAACTACTTCCAGTTACAAAGATGCAGAACAAATGCTCATCCGCATTCACACCAATATCCCTTTTTCCCATCTTTCCTGGGAAGACAGGCTCATGTTCCAGGATGTTATCGAAGTGTCTACATTTCAGCATTCTGAAACCTGGGAACACTTCCTTCCATGATACTGTCTCTCAGTCTCCCCCTCACTCTGTCTATACCCCAAACCCCTCCCATGTGGTGATATTTAAACTGATTCCCCGCCATCTCTCTCTGGTAGTGATATTCACACCCACTGCACCCCATTGTCATGGCCCAATGGAGATATGGAGCTGTAAATGGATGGGAGCTGCACATCCTGTCACTTCCAGCATGGGTTGGAAGTTTCCCCATGCTGGGCAGTGATCTAACACAGTGTTACTGAGCAATGCACTGGGGAGGGGTACACAGTCCTACATGCTGGGAGGGTAACTGCTCCTGGTTTACAGATCAATGCTCGAGGGTGGTGTACACAGTCCTACATGCTGGGAGGGTAACTGCTCCTGGTTTACAGATCAATGCACTGGATTGGTATACACAGTCCTACATGCTGGGTGGTTAACTGTTCCTGGTTTACAGATCAATGCACTACGGTGGTGTACACAGTCCTCAATGTTGGGAGGGTAACTGCTCCTGTTTTAGAGATCAATGCAGTTGGGTGTCTCTATAGCAGCTTCCCAAAGTCCATGGGTTGGAAGTTTCCCCATGCTGGGCAGTGATCTAACACAGTGTTACTGAGCAATGCACTGGGAAGGGGTACACAGTCCTACATGCTGGGAGGGTAACTGCTCCTGGGTTACAGATCAATGCTCTAGGGTGGTGTACACAGTCCTACATGCTGGGAGGGTAACTGTTCCTGGTTTACAGATCAATGCACTGGATTGGTGTACACAGTCCTCAATGTTGGGAGGGTAACTGCTCCTGTTTTAGAGATCAATGCAGTTGGGTGTCTCTATAGCAGCTTCCCAAAGTGCCTGCGTTTGAAGATAAGTGCTCTGACATGAGCAGTGCAGTATTCCACTCTGGCCAGATTGTTGGATTGTATTGACCAGTATAATGGATGAATCTAGACAGATTGCTGGTTTGTACTGAGCAGAGCACTGGCCTGGTCGACACTGTGTTCCACGGTGAACAGATATCTCCTCTGGGTTGATGGTGTCTGGGCTGGTTCTGTGAGGTGGATTGAGAATGTGGTATATCTTCGAGGAGAAAGTGAGGTCTGCAGATGCTGGAGATCAGAGCTTCAAATGTGTTGCTGGAAAAGCACAGCAGGTCAGTCAGCATCCACGGAACAGGAGAATCCTGATGAAGGGCTTAGAACATAGAACATAGAAGAATACAGCGCAGTACAGGCCCTTCGGCCCTCGATGTTGCGCCGATCCAAGCCCACCTTACCTACACCAGCCCACTCTCCTCCATATGCTTATGCACGAAACGTCGATTCTCCAGTTCCTTGGATGCTGACTGACCTGCTGTGCTTTACCAGCAACACATTTTCAGCAATGTGGTATATCTAACCATTTCAGCTGATCTAACCAGTTCCCATTCCTGTGATTGGACCCTCCGTCTCTCACCCCATTAATGTTACAATGTGTCCAGGCACAGTACATCATGTTGGTTGGGGGGGGGGGGGGGGTTAGAGGGGAGGGGTGGTAGGGGGGAAGGTGATGGAGAGCTCAAGGAGTTCCCAGGAAGGTTCTGTCCCCAACATTCTATAACTGACATTCCCCGGAACGTTCTGTCCCTGACATTGTTTGTGAACGGCCGGACGTCAGTGAATTGAACAAACGATAAGATCCCGAGGGTAGAGATCCCGTTCCAGGGAGAAGGAGACACTGTTCCAAAGGCCCCTCAGGCAGTTAAAGGGGTGATTACGTTTTCCCTGCGTTTATATTTCTCCATGACACAGGATCGACCACAATTTAGACCAAAATACAGAAATTCCCAAACTCCGTTTGTCTTCAGGAAACTGGGAGAGAATTCTTCAGGACAGCAACGTGTCACCCTGCGTATTAGGAACTGGGAAGGAGTGACCTGTGTCTGCTCTCGAGTGATCGAGTGTGTGGGAATGTTCTAGAAACCATCTGTCCTTATGGATGTGTCTCTGTGTGTTTGGGGAGGGAAGGTTTATTGTGGTTTATGTCACATTTTCGTCAATAATTCAGACCTTCCCATTTGTTATTCCAGCTCCAATTATTGTAATAATACTGAATACAGGAACAGATTTGAAAATCTCACTGGGTCCCCGATCAAACGGGTCCCTTTGCCTCCGGGCTGATGGATAATGGGTTTGTTTTCCTTCCTCACAGTTAACGTAGTGACCATCTACGTCCTGCTTTATAAAGATTGTGGATTGTCTCCATGTGTCAGACGTTACCTGGGGGCCATGGCAGCAGCGGATCTCCTGGTCATTGTCCTGGACCTGATCCTGAGACACATTCCCATTGTTTATCGGGAACAGTTTTATTTCCTGAGGGTCTCCGTCCCGTGTGTAATATCCACGCCGTCCTGCTTTATGCAGCCACTGACTGCTCTGTCTGGTTCACCGTCACTTTCACCTTTGATCGGTTTGTGGCCATTTGTTGCCAGAAGCTGAAAAGTAAATATTGCAGTGAGAAAACGGCGGCTGTGGTTCTGGGAGCAGTGACTGTGCTGAGCTGTTTAAAGGACATTTCCTGGTATTTTATGTTTACGGCTCAGTATCGGATGTGGAACGAGCCCTGGTTTTGTGATGTTAGAGGCACTGTTGTATTCTCCAGTGTCTGGGTCACAATTGAGTTCCTCCATTACATTCTAACCCCGTGTGTCCCATTTCTCCTGATTCTGCTGCTCAATGTTCTCACCGTCAGACACATTGTAGTGACCAGCAGAGCCCGCAGGAGACTCCGCACTCACACCAATGGGGACGCTCAGTCTGACACAGAAATGAGAAACCGAAAAAAATCCATCATTTTACTGTTTGTCATCTCGGCCAATTTCATCCTGTTATGGTCAACGTTCATGCTGTATTCTATATGGGTACGGATGTCTAATATTGGGTATCGGTCTGTGTATCTCGATGGGTTTGTGCGGGAATTGGGCTTCATGCTGCAGCTCCTCAGTTGCTGCACAAACACCGCGATTTATGCCGTGACCCAGACTAAGTTCAGGCAGCAGCTGAAGAATGTGCTGAAATATCCCTTCACCCAGATCCATCCATCCATCAAATTCCCTCATTAATCAATCCATCCGGGATTTACTCATTTCAGTTCAGTGTTTCAGCGATGGAGCAGCCTGTCGCTATGGTAACAGACTGAGGGTAGCGCTGGGTTGTCCATCCTTATCCCACATGGGGGTTACAGGGAAATCTTTCAATGTTTCTCACAACTCAGGGGCCAGTGAGAAAAGGCACCATCCCACTGACTGTATCCATCACTTCCATTTGTAAACAATAAAAATGTTGATTAAAGCGTGCCGAGCAGCAGAGTGACCGATGTTGTTGTGTGTCTTTGTGTTGGAGAAGCTGAGCTGGAGAGAGACAGACTCAGCCCCAAGTCCTGGTACTCAGGGAATGGGAGGGCATCGCGCCCTGAGCTCAGGAGCTGGGTTTAACTCCCTCTGTCCCCGTCCACTCCAACCTGGGCTCCCCATTTCCTCTCCCCTACCCTTTCTCCTCATTGTTCTCCCTCTCTATCTCTGCATACTCTTTCCTTCTCAACACCTCTCCTTTTCAATCTCACTCATTCCCCTGTCTCTATCACACACAGACCCAACCCCGGTTTCTCCACCTGCCTCCACTCTTCCATCTCTTCCTCCCTGAGAAAGACAGAGGAGAGAGGGATGGAGTCGAGAGAGAGAAGGAGAGAGGGGCAAACAGAGGGGGCAAGAGAGGGAGGGAGATGGCAGCAAGAGAAAGAGAGAGAGAGGGGCGAGAACGAGAGAGGGAGGAGAGAAAGGGAGATGAGGCGACAGTGATTCGAAAGAGAGTGAAAGAGCAGGGAGAGACAGGGTGGGGGGACGAGAAAGAGGGGCAAGAGAGAGAGAGGAGGTGGGCGAGAGAGAGAGTGGGACCGTCAAAAGGGGTGGGAGAAACGGGGGGTGCGAGAGAGAGGGGGGCGAGAGAGGCGCGAGAGAGGGGAGGCAGAGAGAGGGGGGTGAGAGAGAGGAGGCAAGAGAGACAGGGGTGCGGGGGGCGAGAGAGGGGGCGAGAGAGAGAGGGCGGGAGAGGCAGAGGGGGTTAGAGAGAGAGGGCGCGACGAGAGACTGGGGGCGACAAAAGAAACCAGGGACAAGAGAGAGACTGGAGGTGACGAGAGAAATCAGGGCCGTGAGAGACGAGGGGGGAGGGCGAGAGAGAGGGGGTGAAGAGAGAGAGTGAGGCAGTGAGAGAGAGAAATATAGGCGGTGAGAAAGAGAGAGAGGGGCTGAGAGAGAGGGCGGTGGCAAGAGAGAGAGGGGGTGAGAGAGCGGGGGGCGAAAGAAGAGTTTGGAGGGCGAGGGGGGCAAGAGGGATGGGGAGCGACGAGAGACCAGAGGCGATGAAAGAGACCGGGGATGAGAGAGAGAGACCGGGGGGGGGGGGGGACGAGAAATATCAGGGGCGTGAGAGACTGGGGGTCGAGAGAGACCGGGGGTGAGAGAGACCAGGGGCGAGAGAGAGGGTGTGACGAGAGAGAGAAAGAGGCGGTGAGAGAGAGAGGAGGTGAGGTGGGGCGAGAAAAAGGGGGCCAAGAGATGGAGGCGAGAGAGGCAGGGGGTGCGAGAGAGAGAGAGAGGGGACGACTGAGAGAGGAGGGCAAGACAGAGGGGGACGAGAGAGAGACCGGGGGCGACGAGAAAAACCGGGGGGGGTGAGAGACTGGGGCGAGAGAGACCGGGGGTGATGAGAGAGAGAAGGGGCCGAGAGAGACCGGGGGTGATGAGAGAGAGAAGGGGCCTAGAGAGACCGGGGGTGATGAGAGAGAGAAGGGGCCGAGAGAGACCGGGGGTGATGAGAGAGAGAAGGGGCCGAGAGAGACCGGGGGTGATGAGAGAGAGAAGGGGCCGAGAGAGACCGGGGGTGATGAGAGAGAGAAGGGGCCGAGAGAGACCGGGGGTGATGAGAGAGACCATGGAGGGCGAGAGACGCAGGGGGGCGAGAGAGCGCGGGTAAGTGGCAAGAGAGACCGGGGGCGAGACGGAGAGGGTGACGAGAGAGACCAGGGGCGATGAGAGAGACGAGTAGCGAGAGAGAACAGGGGCAAGAGAGACCGGGGGCCAGGAGAGACCGGGGTGTGAGAGAGACCGGAGGGGGTGAGAGAGATCGGGGGGCGAGAGAGTCCGGGGGGTGAGAGAGTCTGGGGACAAGAGATACCTGGGGCAACGAGAAACCGGGCGTGACGAGAGAGACCGGGGGAGAGAGAGACCGGGGGAGAGAGAGACTGGGGAAACAAGACAGACTGGGTCAAGAGAGACCAGGGGCGAGAGAGAGACCGGGGGTGAGAGAGACTGGGAAAGAGAGACCGGGGCAAGTTAGACTGGGTGTGAATGAGACCAGGAATGACGAGAGACCGGGGGTGAGAGAGACTGGGGGGGGCGAGAAAGACTGGGGAGGTGGTGAGAGAGACTGGGGGGCGAGAAAGACTGGGGAGGTGGTGAGAGAGGCTGGGGCGAGAGGGACCGGGGGCGAGAGAGACCGAGGGCATGGAGAGAGACCAGGGGCGAGAGACCGGGGGAGAGAGACCGGAGGCGAGAGAGACCGGGGGCAATGAGAGACCGGGGGCAATGAGACCGGGGGGGTGGCGAGAGAGAGTGTGGGTGAGAGAGACCGGGGTGACAAGACAGACTCGTGGCGATGAGAGAGGCCGGGAGTGATGAGAGAGACCCGGGTGCGAGAGAGACCGGGAACAAGACAGACCGGGGGCGAGAGAGACTGGGGTGGAGAGAAAGACCGGGTCGAGAGAGACCGGGGGCGAGAGACACCCCCCACGCATTCCCCTCCCACGCATTCCCCCCATGCATTCCCACCTACGCATTCCCCCCCACGAATTCCCGATTTATAAAACATCTCTTTTAATGCAGCGTTCTTTCTCCATCCAAATACAACAGGACCCTCACATAAACGCCCCCCAAAAACACACATGCCCCTCCTCCCCTCCCTCTGTGTCTATACATATCGATATATAACATTAAACATCACACACTAGTTTTGGAGAATCCTGTTACACTGGTGTTGTCCCAGTCCAACACTGACATCTCCATCATCGAAATATAAAGATCACCATTGAGCTTTTAACCAGATGCTCGCTTGAAACACACACAGCAAGATCCCACGAGCAGCTGGGTAACCACAGACAGATGGTGTGTGTCCCTGATGCTGGTTAAGGGTTTGCTGCTGTCTCCTGGACAAGAGGGTGCAATCCTCCTGTTGAACAAATTCCAAACATTTCCCCCTTCCTTCTCTGTGCCCTGCACTCTCTGATCTCTGTCTTGTGCTCTCTCCAACTGAGATCTCTCTCTCTCCCTCTATCTCTGTTCTCACTGTCTCTATCTCTGATCTCTCTTCCCTCCCTCTCTCTGTTCCCCCTTTCTCTCTCCATCTCCGAGATGTCTCTGTTTCTCCCTTCTCTCCCTCTATCTCTGAAATCTCTTCCCCTGTGTTCCCCCCTCTCGCTGTCTCCATCTTGAAGGTCTTTCTCCCTGTCTCTCAGATTTCTCACATTTTTATCCCCCTGGCCTATGCAGATGACTCTGACATCAGAATGCGGCTTTGAAGAGAGTTTCTCATGATTATGGTATTCATTCCCTCCTCTGTTCAAGACCCTGGGGGTGTAACCAGTTTGTGTCACAATCCCAAGGTCCCGGTTCCTTTAACCCCAGGCCTCAAATCCATTTTAAATCAATGAACCTTCCAACAGGGCAGTCAGCGCTCTCTTTCACTTCTCTCTGTCTGTCTGTCTGTTTGTCTGTCTGTCTGACCCCCTTCACGCCCCCATTGCAGTGACATCTGTGGGATCAGACTGTGCAGCAGCTCCCCCTCCACATCTTTTCCCCCTTTTGTCTCCCCCAGTCCAGACCAGAACACTCCCCCTTGCGGTAAAAATCCCAGCGACAGCCTGAACCCCACCATTCTTTTCCCCGTGTGTGTGTAAATGAACGACAAGGAGACAGGACAATTTCTGATTATTCTCTCTCTCTGTGTCTGATGATTCCTCACGGCAGAAGTCATTTAATTCTCTGTCTCTGCGTCGTCCCGAGCTTCAGCTCCTGGATCCAATCTCCTCCTCACCACAGGGTTAGGGGGAGCGGGGGGTGGGGAAACAAACTGAGAAATAAAAACCAATCAACTTGAAATAAAATACAACAGTGGCACCAAAAGCACAGCAAGATCCCACAGCTCTCTCTGCCTTCCCCAATCTCCCACGTGACCCTGGTTCAGTTTAATTATTGCAGAATGAATGAATGAATTGCTGACCATCACGGAGACATTGAAAGACACAGACATCACCGCAGAGCAGTTGACCAGAGGCTTGAAACATTAATAAACACGTACGCCAAGCGAGATCCCACAAACAGCAATCTAACCCCACCCACATCGTGGGTGATGCTGGTTAAGGGTTGACTTATTTGTGTGAAATCCCAAGTCCCCAGTTACCTCAGCCCCAGGCTTCAAACCTGTTCAAAAACGCTAAGGCTGCAATCGGACAAGACCCGGTTAACCAGAGGTCCCGGTAAAAGCCAGCCCTCCTCCCCAGAGAGAGGAGATTAAACCTCGGGGTCATACACAGACAAAACTCACCTGGGCCCCACAGGCTGCAGCCTGTCAAACAGGCCTCAGGACTGCGTTCCCCGCTCTGGAGGAAGCTCTTGTTTGAAGGTTTCCTGCTCCCAAACACACACTTATCAAATCCTCAAGTGGCCAGGAAGATCCCTTTGGGAGGAAAGAGGCAGCATTAATGGGAAGGCTGAGCAGGAAAATCTTTCATAGGGAGATAGCACAGCAAGATCCCAGCTTTTCCCCTCTCAGTGAGACAGACAATTTCTCAGCAATATCCAAACGCAAACACGTCGGGTGATGAGTTGAGTTTTCATGTTGAAAAGTTTTTGAAATGACGGGGTAGCTGATTAAAACCACTCACTGCCTGCAACGATGGCAATAGGGCAATTGACGCACAGCAAGATCCCACAAGTGACAGTGCTGCAGAAGCTCGATAATCTGATCATTTTTATTTCGAGTTTAATTATTTCCTGTCACCCCAGAATCAAATATTGCAGCTATTTCACAATCTCACACTGCCTCTCTCTCTCTCTCCTGTTTCTCTTGCTATTACCATTTTCCATTTCTTTCTCTCACTCTCTTTCTCTCCGTGTCGAATTCGATCATCCTGCCCTCTCTATGACCCACTTTCCTCTGATAGTGTGACAATTCTTTCCAGAGGGTCAGATATTTTGGGTTAGAGTTCCCTCCTGAGGGAGTCCCGTCTCCCAGATCCTGGGGGTTTCACCTGTTTGTGTCACCAATGCCCCAGTTACTTTAACCCCAGGCTTCAAACCCGTGATCTGATAGGTCACAGTTAACCAGAGGTCCCGCTCCCACCCCCACCCCCACCCCCACCCCATCCCCAGAGGAGATGAAACCTCGGGGGAAGAAATAGACTCCCACTCACCTGGGCGTCACGGGCTGTAGCCTGGCCAACGGGCCTAAGGCCTGTTCTCCCCCCTTCTGGATGTTGTTGTTCTTGTCCAAGGCTTTCCTGGCACTCAGGCATTTTGGATCTTCACTTTCCTGCTTTCCCAACAAAAGTTTATCGGGATAAAACAAAGAAGAGATGAGTTGGCGGGGGGGGGGGGGGGGGGGGGGGGGGGGGAGCGAGAGCAGTGTGATGCAAAATTACACAACAAGTGCCCAGTTTAAATACAATCCCACCACTCCCTTTTCCCATCCCCAATGCATTTCATAACCTCACAGCAACATCGAAATACAAACAAATCATAAGAAAGCAATTAACCAGAGGCTGGAAACATTATTAAACACACACTGTCACACAGTTACAACCAGACAGGGGGGGCTGTTCACTCTCCATACAGAGAGAGAACAGGGTTGGAGAATGAATCTGACCAATTCCTTGCGCACATTTATTCTGGGTGAAGGGTTAATGGAGCCCACCCCTGCCCTCTCTTACCCGTTGCATCATCTGTTAGTCTGCTCCCTGGGGAGGGCTCTGTCTGATTGACATGATAATTCCCAGGTCAGGAGCCTGGTGGGATCTTGCTGCCCACTGAGATGTTAATTCTGGGGCAACAAAGTGTCATCTTTCCCATTTGCTACAATTCCCTCTTTTATTGAAGCCTTATTAGTTGTGTCAGTGCAGTTTGGAAATATTAAATATTACTCCCACACTAGCGTCTCAGAGCCTGACTGTAGGTAGGCACCCTGCGACACACACACGCTGGGAATGGAGAGGGGGATATTTCCTGAGGTTTTCTTGGGATTTTCCTGCTGAATGTGTGATTCTTAGAATTAATCTCTGTCTCTGTCCCTGTCTGTCTGTCTCTGTGTGTCTCTCTCTCTGTCTCTGTCCCCCTCTCTGTCTCTTTGTCTCTGTTCCTGTGTGTGTGTCTCTCTCTCTTTATCTCTGACCCTGTGTGTCCCACTCTCTGTATCTCTCTCTCTCTCTCTGTCTTCTCTCTCTGTCCCCGTGTCTCTCTCTTCTCTGTGTCTCTGTCTCTCTCTTTCTGTCTCTGTATGTCTCTCTCTCTATCTCTATCTCTCCCTGCCCTGCTCTACATCCAGCCATTTCTAACTTGATTTTGAGTCTTTGATTTCCTTTCCCTTTTTCCAAAATATTGGCAGAGTTTGGGAATTTAAATCAAAGATCACGTGCATGCCCCTCAACACCCACATTTCACCCTCACAGCTTCTCTGCCTTCACCACCCCCCATACACACAGAGACACACACACCCCGACACACACACACAGACATATACACACACAGACACACACACAGACACACAGACACAGACACACACTTACACACAGACACACACACAGACACACACACACATACAGAGACAGATCGACATACACACACACATACAGACACCGACTCAAACAGACACACCCCAACACAGGACATGGGCACTATGCACAGATTTAGTCTGGGTGGGAGAGTCAGTGTCCAGTATCATCACAGAAATGTCTCTGTGTGAGAGAGATAGTGAGACCATGCCTCGTGTGTGTGTGTGTGTGTGTGTGAGAGAGAGAGAGATAGTGAGACCATACCTCTGTGTGTGAGAGAGAGAGTGAGACCATCCCTCTATGTGTGTGTGTGTGTGTGTGTGTGACTGTGTGTGTGTTTCCATCGGAGTGCCCTGTTTCCGTGTCAGTGCTGTCCCTCCATAATGTAACTGTGAATAAACCATGTGTTTATGTCCCTGTCCCAGTAATGATCCACAAACCATACACTGAACCTCACTCTCATGTACTCACACTCTCACACGTGTACACACACACCCTCACACACCACATTCAGTCCCTCACACAAATGTCCTTTCACATAGTTGCAGACATCCACACTGACATGCACACACACACGCAGTCAATCACAAATGCACACTCAAACATTTTCACACGCACTATCACAATCTCTCTCACACACACAAACATACACACACGCACACTCTCTCTCTGTCTCTCTGACATACACACACTTTAACTCACTCATTCTCTCTCTCTACACTCTCTCTCACACACTCGCTTCCACATACTCTTTCAGTTGCACAAACTCTTACACACACACACTCTCATACACACTTTCTGACACACGCACCCCCACACACTCACATTCACCATCTCATATATGCTCACTTTCACACACTCACTCTCTCTCTGTCCAAAACTCTGTCTCTCTCACACACACTTGCAAAGTCTCTCACACAGGCTCTCTCTCTCACGTGCGCACTCACTCTCGTTCACTTGTATACACACTCTCTCTCACATGCACACACACACTCCCATGCACTCACTCTTTCACGTACACACATACTTCCTCTCTCTCTCTTTAACACTTTCTTTCTCGCACTCTCACACACTCTCATGCATGAGCACATTATATCACACACACGCTCATTCTCTTTCGCACTCACATGTGCACATTTTCTCTCTCATGCGCACACACTATCTCTATCAAGCACTCTCGCACACACGCATTCTTTCTCTCACACACACACGAATTCTCTCTCTCACACACACGCATTCTCTCTCTCACGCATGCATTCTCTCTCACACACACTCATTCTCTCTCATGCACGCATTCTCTCTCTTGCACACTCATTCTCTCTCTCACGCATGCATTCTCTCTCTCGCACACTCATTCTCTCTCTCACTTACGCGTTCTCTCTCTCACACACTCATTCTCACTCTCTCGCACACGCATTCTCTCTCACACGCATTCTCTCTCTCACACACACACTCATTCTCTCTCACACACATACACATTCTCTCGCACACACGCATTCTCTCTCTCGCACACTCATTCTCTCTCATGCACACTCATTCTCTATCTCACACATGCATTTTCTCTCTCACACAGGCATTCTCTCTCATGCACACTCATTCTCTCTCTCACACATGCATTCTCGTCTCTCGCACACACATTCTCTCTGTCACGCACGCATTCTCTCTTGCACACTCATTCTCTCTCTCACGCACGCATTCGCCCTCTCTCCCACACCCATTCTCTCCCTCACGCACGCATTCTCTCTCTCGCAAACTCATTCTCACTCTCTCGCACATGCATGCTCTCTCTCTCACACGCATTCTCACTCTGTCTCGCACACGCATTCTCTCTCACATGCATTCTCTCACACTCATTCTCTCTCACACGCATGCATTCGCTCTCTCTCCCACACTCATTCTCTCTCAGGCATGCATTCTCTCTCTTGCACACTCATTCTCTCTCACACACACGCATTCTCTCTCTTACACTCATCCTCTCTCATGCACACTCATTCTCTATCTCACACATGCATTTTCTCTCTCACACACACATTCTCTCTCATGCACACTCATTCTCTCTCTCATAAATGCATTTTCTCTCTCGCACACATGCATTATCTCTCTCGCGCACACGCATTCTTGCTCTCTCTTGCACATGCATTCTCTCTCTCACTCACGCATTCTCTCACTCTCTCACACATTCTCTCTCTCTCTCACACACACACATTCTCTCTCACGCACACACATTCTCTCTCTCACACACACACACATTCTCTCTCTCACGCACACACACATTCTCTCTCTCTCTCTCACGTATTCTCTCTCTCACACACACTCATTCTCTCTCTCACGCACACTCATTCTCTCTCTCACGCACACTCATTCTCTCTCTCACTGACACACATTCTCTCTCTCACACACGCATTCTCTCTCACACATACACATTCTTTCTCTCACACACATTCTCTCTCTCACATACATTCTCTCACACACACACATATTCTTTCCCTCACACACGTGTTCTCTCTCTCACACACACTCATTCTCTCTCTCACACACATTCTCTCTCTCACACACGCATTCTCTCTCACACGCACGCATTCTCTCTCACACGCACGTATCCTCTCTCACACACACACGTATTCTCTCTCACACGCACACGCATTCTCCCTCACATGCACACGCATTCTCTCTCACACACGCATTTTCTCTCTCACACGCATTCTCTCACACACACGCATTCTCTCTCTCACATACACATTCTCTCTCTCACGCAGATGCATTCTCTCTCTCACACACACGCATTCTCTCTCTCACACACACGTATTCTCTCTTTCCCACACATTCTCTCTCACACGCACACACATTCACTCTCTCACACACGTATTCTCTCTCTCACACATGTATTCGCCCTCTCTCACACACATTCTCTCTCACACACACACTCGTTCTCTCTCATACACGCATTCTTTCTCTCTCACACACACACATTCCCTCTCTCTTTCTCTGTCCCTCTCTCTCTCTGTGTCCCTCACTCTCTCTGTGTCCCTCTCTCTCTCTCTCTGTCCTTCCCTCTTTCTGTGTCCCTTTCTCTCTGTTTCTCTTTCTCTCTGTTTCTCTCTCCCTCTGTCTCTCCATCTGTCCCCCCTCTGTCTCGGTCCCACACTCTCTCTGTGTCCCACACTCTATCTGTGTCCCTCTCTCTCTCGTTCTGTGTCTCTCACTCTCTCTGTGTCCCTCTCTCTGTGTCCCTCACTCTCTCTCTCTCTATCCCTCTCGCTCTGTCCATCTCTCTCTGTATCCCACACTCTGTGTCCCTCGCTCTCTGGGTCACTCTCTCTCTCTTTCTCTCTCTATCAATCTCTCTCTCTCTCTGTCCCTCTATCTCTCTCTGTGTCCCTCTCTCTCTGTGTCCCTCTCTCTGTGTTCCTCTCTCTCTGTGTCCCTCATTCTCTCTGCGTCTCTCTCTCCATCTCTCTCTCTCTGTCTCCCTCTCTCTCTCTCTGTCCCACACTCTGTCCCTCTCTCTCTGTCCCCCTCTCCCTCTCTGAGTCCCTCTCTCTCTGTCTTTCTCTCTCTCTCTATCCCTTTCCCTCACTCTCTCCCTGTCCCTCACTCCCTCCCTGTCCCTCACTGTCCCCGTGTGTCTCTCTCTCCGTGTCCCTCTGTCTCTCTCCCTGTCCCTCTCTCTCTCCCTGTCCCTCACTGTCTCCGTGTCCCTCTCTCTCCCTGTCTCTCTTTCTCTCTCTCTGTCCCTCTCTCTCGCTGTCCCTCTCTCTCTCCCTGTCTTTCTCTCTCTCTGTCCCTCTCTCTCCCTGTCTTTCTCTCTCTCTCCCTGTCTCTCTCTCTCCCTGTCCCTCTCTCTCTCTCCCTGTCCTTCTCTCTCCCTGTCTCTCTCTCTCCGTGTCCCTCTCTCTCTCCCTGCCTCTCTCTCTCCATGTCTCTCTCTCTCCCTGTCCCTCTCTCTCTCTGTGTCCCTCTGTCTCTCTCCATGCCCCTCTGTCTCTCTCCCTGTTCCCCTCTCTCTACCTGCCCCTCTCTCTCCCTGTCTCTCTTTCTCTCTCTCTGACCTTCTCTCTCCATTTCCCTCTCTCTCACCCTGTCTTTCTCTCTCTCTCCCTGTCTCTCTCTCTCTCCGTGTCCGATTCTCTCTCCCTGCCTCTCTCTCTCCATGTCTCTCTCTCTCTCCCTGTCCCTCTCTCTCTCTGTGTCCCTCTGTCTCTCTCCGTGTGCGTCTCTCTCTGTGTGTGTCGTGTCTGTCTGTCTCTGTGGGTGTCCATGTCCCTCTGTCTCTCTCCCTGTCCCTCTCTCTCTCCGTGTCCCTCTGTCTCTCTCCGTGTCCCTCTGTCTCTCCCTGTCCCTATGTATCTCTCCCTGTCCCTATATCTCTCCCTATCTCTCACTCTCCCTGTCTCTCTCTCCCTGTCTCTCTCTCTCCGTGTCCCTCTCTCTCTCCCTGTCTCTCTCTCTCTGCCTGTCCCTCTCTCTCTGTGTGTCCGTGTCCCTCCCTCTCTCTGTGTCCGTGTCCCTCTCTCTCTCTCTATGTCCGTGTCCCTCTGTCTCTCTCCCTGTCCCTCTCTCTCTCCCTATCTCTCTCTCTCCCTGTCTCTCTCTCCCTGTCTCTCTCTCTCCACGTGTCCTTCTCTCTCTCTACGTGTCCTTCTCTCTCTCCATGTCCCTCTCTCTCCCTGTCCCTCTCTCTCGCCCTGTCCGTCTCTCTCTCCCTGTCCCTCTCTCTCTCCCTGTCCCTCTCTCTCTCTGTCCCTCTATCTCTCTATGTCCCTCTCTCTCCCTGTCCCTCTCTCTCCCCCTGTCCCTCTATCTCTCTATGTCCCTCTCTCTCCCTGTCCCTCTCTCTCTCCCTGTCCCTCTCTCTCTCTGTGTCCCCCCTCTCTGCCCCTGTCCCTCTCTCTCTCCCTGTCCCTCTCACTCTGTCTCTCTCTGTCCATGTTCGTCTCTCTCTCTCCATGTCCCTCTCTCTCTCTCTCTGTGTCCGTGTCCCTCCCTCTCTCAGTGTCCGTGTCCCTCTCTCTCTCTCTCTCTGTGTGTCCGTGTCCCTCTGTCTCTCTCCCTGTCCCTCTCTCTCTCCGTGTCCCTCTGTTTCTCTCCGTGTCCCTCTGTCTCTCCCTGTCCCTCTGTCCCTCTCCCTGTCCCCTCTCTCTCCCTATCTCTCTCTCCCTGTCTCTCTCTCCCTGTCTTTCTCTCTCCCTGTCCATCTCTCTGTGTGTCCCTCTGTCTCTCTCCATGCCACTCTGTCTCTCTCTCCCTGTCCCTCTCTCTCTCTCTGTGTCCGTGTCCCTCCCTCTCTCTGTGTCCGTGTCCCTCTCTCTCTCTCTGTCTGTGTGTCCCTCTGTCCCTCTCCATGTCAGTCTGTCTCTCTCCCTGTCCCTCTCTCTCTGTATGTCCGTGTCCCTCCCTCTCTCTGTGTCCGCGTCCCTCTCTCTCTCTCTTTGTGTGTCCGTGTCCTTCTGTCTCTCTCCCTGTCCCTCTCTCCGTGTCCCTCTGTTTCTCTCCGTGTCCCTCTGTCTCTCCCTGTCCCTCTGTCTCTCTCCCTGTCCCTCTCTCTCTCCATCTCTCTCTCTCTCTCTGTCTCTCCCGTCTCTCTCTCACCGTGTCCTTCTCTCTCTCCCTGTCCCTCTCTCTCTCCCTGTATCTCTCTCTCTCCCTGTCCCTCTCTCTCTCCCTGTCCCTCTATCTCTCTATGTCCCTCACTCTCCCTGTCCCTCTCTCTCCCCCGTCCCTCTCTCTCCCCGTCCCTCTATCTCTCTATGTCCCTCGGTCTCCGTGTCTCTCTCTCTCCGTGTCCCTCTCTCTCTGTCCATCTCTCTCAGTGCGTCTCTCTCTCTCCGTGTCCCCTTCTCTCTGTATCCTTCTCTCTGTCCCTCTCTCTTCGTGTCCCTCTCCCTCACTCTGTCCCTCTCTCTGTATCCCTCTCTCTCTCTCTCTCGATCTCTCTCTGTCCCTATCCCTCTCTCTCTGTCTATTTCTCTGTCCCTCTCGCTTTCTGTGTCCTTCTCTCTCTCTATCCCTAGCTCTCTCTTTCTGTCACTCTCTCTGTGTCCCTCTCTCTCTCTGTCTGTCTGTCTCTCTCTCTCTCTCTGTCCGTCACACACTCTGAGTCTCGTTCTCTGTCCCTCTCTCTCTCTGTGTGTCCCTCTCTCTCTCTGTCCCTAGCTCTCTCTCTCTGTCACTCTCTCTGTGTCCCTCTATCACTCTGTGTGTGTGTGTCTCTCTGTGTCCCTCTCTCTCTCTCTGTCCCTCTCTCGCTCTCTGTGTCCCTCACTCTCTCTTTCTCTCTCTATCTCTCTCTCTCTGTCCCTCGGTCTCTCTGTCCCCCTCTCTCTGTGTCCCTCAATCTCTCTGCATCTCTCTCTCTCTCTCTGTCCATCTCTATGTCTCGCTCTCTGTCCCTCACTCTCTCTCTGTCCCACACTCTCTCTCTGTCCCTCTCTCTCTGTGTCCCTCTCTTTCTGTCCGTGCCCCTCACTCCCTGTGTCCCTCTCTCTGTCTGTCACTCTCTCTGTGTTCCTCTCTCTCTCTATGTATCCCTCTCTCTCTCTCTCTCGATCTCTCTCTCTGTTCCTGTCCCTTTCTCTCTCTGTCTCTGTCCCACTCTCACTGTCCCTCTCTCTGTGTCCCCCTCTCTCTCTGTTTCCCGCACTCTCTCTGTCCCTCACTCTCTCTCTGTCCCTCACTCTCTCTCTGTCCCTCACTCTCTCTCGAACTCTCTCTGATCCTGTCCTCTCTCTCCCTCCTGTTCCTCTCTCTCTCTCCATGTCCCACTCTCTCGTTCCCTAACTCTCTCTCTGTCCCTCTCTCCCTATGTCTTTCTCTCACTGTGTCCCACTCTCTCTGTGTCCCGCTCTCTCTGTGTCCCACACTCTCTCTGTCCCTCTCCTTCTCTATCTCTGTGTCCCCCTCTCTCTCTGTCTGTCACTCTCTCTGTGTTCCTCTCTCTCTCTCTATGTATCCCTCTCTCTCTCTCGACCTCTCTCTTTCCTGTCCCCCTCTCTCTCTGTCTCTGTCCCACTCTCACTGTCCCTCTCTCTTGGCCCTCTCTCTCTATCCCTCACTCTCTCTCTGTCCCCCCTCTCTCTCTCTCTGTGTCCCTCCCTCTTTCTCTGTGTCCCTCCCTCTCTCTGTGTGTCCATCCCCGTCTCTCTGTCCCTCTCGCTCTCTGTCCCTCTCTGTCCGTGTGTAGGGGGTGGTGTAATTTTTAAATCATTAACTGCTGTAGTAAGCACATAGTAAGTACAAAGCCACCATTTTAGTCTTCTCTACCCTGTAGTAAGCAGAGCAGACACTCCCCCAGATTTTCATGAATGGAACAATGGAAACAGCTTTCCTCGTGGCTGAGGGACCGCCCACAACCACGGCTGTACGTCATCATCCATATAAGGGAGAAACGTGGAACTCAAACCCTGATTGGCTGGGTGAATAACCAAATAATCTCATCCATCAGGAGGACAGTGGGGAACTTTAACACTGATTGGCTGAGACAGTAGAAGGCCCCGCCCACTCCTACATGTATATAACGTGCGGGGATTACAATCTGTGTGTGTGCCTCGTGGGAAGCCATTGAGGTAACACCCGGTTCTGCAGAATTGAATAAATAGTTTTGGACGAACTCCTCCGTGTCTTTGTTCTTGGGAAGGGAAGCAGAGTGCCTGATGGGGGGTCGCAGAGTCCCCTATCTTGCACAATTGGGGGCTCTTCCGGGATGCAATAATTATTGCTGGGGCTCTCTTCGGCTCGTGGATCAAGTCTGATACAAAAAGACGCGTCTGGTATATATTTATACTGCTCACTGGATCGGCTTGGTCCGTCAGCCGTCGGCCAAGAGAGTGACCCGGCTCATTAAAATAATTTTGGATCCCGAGAAAAGGAACACACGGACGAGTGCTGGGACAACCGGTTAGTGACTATACGCGGGGGTACACACATTTAAAAAGGCCAGACAACTCCGTGCACGGATCAAGGTAAGAGAGTTTCTTTTGTTCTTCCTTGTTGGCCACGTGGTTTTGACGGTCATCTGTGAAAACGCTTTAAGCGTTTAAGATCAGGACCGAAGATAGACCATGGGAAATTGTGGTTTTGACGGTCATCTGTGAAAACGCTTTAGGCGTTTAAGACCAGGACCGAAGATAGACCATGGGAAATCAGACTTTTAGGTCCACTAAGGACAAGTCAGGGAGGACTGTAAATGGAAAAGAAATACCCCCGATAGTCCACTAGGTCGGAAATTGAGTTTACGGACGGAAAGCAGTAGGACAAAGGACTTAAAGAAAGAGACTATGATAAAATATTGTTGTTTTATATGGACCAAAGAACCTATCCGCGCCCCCTCGGTATTTGGCCCCAGTATGGGTCTGATGAAGACTGGGTGTGTCAACTCCTAAACATATATATGTTAACAGAAAACAACCGTGTGACCCAGAAGAGAGCAAATACGCCGCCGCCTGGTTGGCGAGTGACTGCGCGGACCCCACGCGTCTCTATCCTCTGATTCCCCAAACAGACCCGAGAAAGCCCCAGAAGTCTTGGGACGTCCTCACCGACGGTTTGCCCCCTTCTGCCCCGCCCCCGTATGTACAACCCGCGCACGGCCAGGCGTCCAGCGCGGACCTCCCTCCTGCGTCGGATAATCCCGGTTCCCGGCAGGTCATGCTCAGTGAGGGAGAGCCTGCTGGGGGGGACACAGGAAGGGAAGAAGAGCCCACCCCAGGCATTAGGAGATCAGCCCGAATTGAGATGCGGAGAGATCAAGAAGAGAGATTGGGTGCTGAGAGGGTTAACAATGTTGAACAGATGAACCCTTTACGAGAGGTGCCGTTTGGGAACGAACGGACCGGATTCGTAGTACAACCTTTAAATTCTGGGGATATCCGACAACTCCGTAATGAACTACCCCGTCTACTGGACGACCCTGTCAGTGTGGGAACACAACTAGACCAATTTCTGGGGCCCAGTATATACACATGGGCCGAATTGCAGGCCATGATGAGAATACTATTTAATTACGTTGAAATTGTCATGATCCGGAATAGTGCAATGGCCATTTGGGATAGGGAGCATCAGGACGGCCCTCAGCGTGGAGAGCAGAAGTACCCCTTAGAGGACCCCCCGGTGGGATCATAATGACGAGGGGGGACGGGCTAATATGACAGACCTCAGAAACCTTATAATCAGGGGAATCAAAACCTGCGTGCCTAAACAGCGGAATTTAGCGAAAGCATTCGAAGTTGGACAGAAAAAGGATGAATCCCCGAGTGAGTTTTTAGACCATTTGCGGGAGTCCATACGAAAGTATTCAGGTTTAGATCCCGATGGGGAAATAGGCAAGGGCATGCTTAAGGTGCACTTTGTGACTAAGTCATGGCCTGACATTCAGAAGAAATTACAGAAAGTGGAGGATTGGGCTGAAAAAGATGTTGCAGAATTATTACGGGAAGCACAGAAGGTGTACGTTCAGAGGGATGTAATAAGGGAGAAACAGAAGACAAAAATGATGGTGGCAGCCGTACGGGAAGCTTGTAAATCCACCGGAATGGGGGAGGGAGGTTATGGGATAGAAAGAGGAAGGTCGAGGGAAAGTTGGAGAGGGAGAGGAGCGAGACGGAGCAGAAGTGGGAGAGGAGGATCTTATGGAATCGAACGGCCTCAGGCGGCCGGATGTTACCATTGCGGGAAACTGGGACACTTCAAGAGGGATTGTCCCGATTTTAAAAGGGAGCGAGAAGGGATGTATGAAATGGAGCGCGAACAAATGGATTAGGGAAGTCAGGGGAGGATCGGAACACGGGCCTACCAAGAACCCCTGGTAAATTTACAGGTGGGCCCATTTAGACAAGATGTTACTTTCTTAGTTGACACAGGCGCCGGCAGGTCCTCAATCCCCCTCCATCCTAGGGGGGTTGGCTTCCAGGCTAAAACATTAAACATTTCAGGAGTAAAGGGTGGGGTTTTCAGTGCAAGAATATTTGAACCACAACCCTTGCGGCTGGAGGAGGAGGAGCTCCAAGTAGAACTCCTTCACCTCCCCCATCTTCCCTATGGGTTGTTGGGACGGGATTTAATAGTCCGTTTCGGACTACGAATAGAAGTGGGAGAAGAGGAAGAATTAGCCATTACCATGTCATACCTTAGTGAGTCCCGATTGACAGAGATAGACCCTAGGGTTTGGGTCGCCAAAGGGAACCGGGGGGGGCTCGCAATTCAACCTGTGGAGGTAAAATTAAAGCCCCAGAGCCCCGACGTCAGAGTGCGCCAATACCCCATCTCTTGGGAAGGGAGGCAGGGCCTGAAGACAGTTACCAAATGCCTACCCCTCGCCCTGTTGCAAATTCGCACCCAGCCAAGACGGGATTTGGGCGTCTCCCCTTACGAAATGCTGTTTGGCCTCCCGTTCCACGGGCCGAAGGGAGAACCTCCCTTATTCGAGTCTCGGGACATGTTTGTGCAAAAATATGTGGTGGCTCTGGGGTCTGCTCTATCTCGTTTACGCCAACAGGGACTTTTGGCACAGACGCCGCCCCTCGAGTTCGCGGTGCACACCGTCAAGCCGGGTCAGTGGGTCCTGATTAAAAGCTGGAAGCAACGCACCCTCGAACCAACTTGGGACGGTCCCTTCCTAGTACTTTTGACTACCGAAACGGCTGTCCGCACGGCCGAAAAGGGCTGGACACATTATACTCGGATCAAGGGACCGGTGCCACAACCGACGGAGGACGAACGAACCTCTCTGACAGAGGCATCTAAGGAACAGAGACCCTGAGAACAGACTAATTGGACTTTGGCGGGTTTAAAGGACTGTGTCCTCCGGCCGGACACGAGTGTTGCAACAAAATGCAGTCAATCGTATTGTTAACTTGCTTTGCCATTATCCTTCGGCTGGGTCATAGTGTGCGTGTTACCCAATTCGGCCTCTGGGAAAAAAACAGGCAGAGGACCGTCGGTGGCTGTCCATCTCCGTTCCCGCCAACAAGCCAACACAGACACTTAGTTTAGACCTATGTGGGTTGGTGCCCTGTGCGACTAAAAGTGAACTGAATCAGACTAAGCGTAACCTAGAGAGAGAAAGGGGATTCCAGGGTCAGACGTTAGTATTACAGTTGCATGGCAAAGAAGGCATCAATAGGCCTCCGGCCCCCGGGGTCCAGGCTATGGTGTTAATTGTCCGTGATCCCATCACCCCTGAGCGGAATTGTGAGCAGAATCAGTGCAATCCACTCTATCTGACCATAAAGACCTTGGGGAACAACGGGACGAGCCTTAATGGAACGATCCTGGGTATTAGGGTTGGGGGCCAGGCAGGACAGAAGGGGTTGCAGCTGTGCTGCACAACCATCACGGTCATTGAAGCTGAGTCTGGGGCCTCATCCACCCCCGATGAGCAGGGAAAGGTTAGGATAATTGAGGTGATGGACTTGGAAAGGACCTTTGAAATAGAAACGGGATATGGGGAGGCGAATGCCTGGATGGAATGGGTCAAATATACGGTAAGGAGCATGAAAAAGAGTGATTGCTACGCGTGCACGGGTGCCCGTCCTAACCCTCAGGTGGTCCCATTCCCGCTGGGATGGGAGAAACATCCACAAGCCTTGGAGTGCATGGTAAGGCTGTACCAGGACCGAGAGGCCTGGAACGACCCCACTTGTCGACCCTTAAGTTTGAAGTTTCCTCCCGTCAGGTCTAAAGGGGCGCCCCGCCCTCCGTCATTCACAGGGGTAACGGGTACGCACGAAGCCTGCGTCTCTCGGACGGGACCGCAATGGGACAATGATGTGGGGACATTTGACAAGTGCAGCGGGTCAATTCGGCTGGTCAATGAAACCACCGGGGGCAGGAATTACTCCCACATTCATGTGCCTAGGGCAGACCTCTAGTGGCACTGTGGTGGGAAGATTCTGCGACCGACCCTGCCCCAAAAATGGGCGGGCACTTGTGCAATCATTCAATTGGCCATCCCATTCACCGTGGCATTCGAAAAACAAGAGCAACCCCGTTCCAGTAGAAGAACTAAGAGGGCTTTGGAGACCTCTTTCGATGATAACATATATTTAGATGTCATAGGGGTCCCCAGGGGTGTTCCTGATGAATACAAGGCTAGGAACCAGATAGCGGCGGGTTTTGAGTCGTCACTGTTCTGGTGGGTTACCATCAATAAGAACGTGGATTGGATTAATTATATTTACTACAATCAGCAGAGGTTCATTAATTATACTCGGGATGCAGTGAAGGGAATAGCAGAACAACTAGACGCCACGAGCAGAATGGCGTGGGAAAATAGGTTGGCCCTGGACATGATGTTAGCAGAGAAGGGGGGTGTTTGTGTCATGATAGGCACTCAGTGCTGCACTTTCATCCCCAACAACACAGTCCCTGATGGGTCCATCACCCGCGCCCTGGATGGGCTCACCACATTGGCGGATGAACTCGCCGAAAACTCGGGCATCGATTCTGGCGTCATGGGTTGGTTGGAAGCTTGGTTCGGTAAATGGAAGGGGGTGGTCGTTTCCTTTCTCGTCTCATGTATAGTGGTGGCAGGGGTACTAACTGCCCTCGGGTGTTGCATCATTCCCTGCGCCAGGGGGTTAACTCAGCGACTGATCGAAACCGCCCTTACTAAGAGGGATGTTCCTTATGGGCAGGTCGAAAGGATGAACCTCGAGATAGAACAGTCTGAATCCCTCTTGGGCGGGGGTAGCATTAGAGACGGGCAGCTTGATAAACAAGCTCGGGAGCTATTGGACGCCCTGGAGAAGAAACTCCCAGTTTAAAAATTACAAACCGTAAGAAAAGACACGGGGGATTTGTAGGGGGTGGTGTAATTTTTAAATCATTAACTGCTGTAGTAAGCACATAGTAAGTACAAAGCCACCATTTTAGTCTTCTCTACCCTGTAGTAAGCACGAGCAGACACTCCCCCAGATTTTCATGAATGGAACAATGGAAACAGCTTTCCTCGTGGCTGAGGGACCGCCCACAACCACGGCTGTACGTCATCATCCATATAAGGGAGAAGCGGGGAACTCGAAAACTGATTGGCTGGGTGAATAACCAAATAATCTCATCCATCAGGAGGACAGTGGGGAACTTTAACACTCATTGGCTGAGACAGTAGAAGGCCCCGCCCACTCCTACATGTATATAACGTGCGGGGATTACAATCTGTGTGTGTGCCTCGTGGGAAGCCATTGAGGTAACACCCGGTTCTGCAGAATTGAATAAATAGTTTTGGACGAACTCCTCCGTGTCTTTGTTCTTGGGAAGGGAAGCAGAGTGCCTGATGGGGGGTCGCAGAGTCCCCTATCCTGCACACCTCCTCTCTCTGTCCCTCTCACTCTGTCCCCCTCTCGCTGCATCCCCACTCTGGTCCCCCCCCTCCCCCCTCTGTCCTCTCTCTCTGTCCCCTCTCTCTCTGTCCCCCTCTCTCTCTATCCCTCTCTCTCTCGGACCCCCTCTCTCTGCCCCCTCGCTCTGTGCCCCCATCTCTATCGCCCTCTTTGTTCCCCCCTGTCACCGTCTCTCTGCCCCCTCTCAGTCACTGTCTCTCTGTTTCCCCCCCCCCGTCCACCCCTCTCTGTCGCCCGCTCTCTGCCCCCTCTCTGTCACAGTTTCTCTGTCCCCCCTCTCTCTGTCCCCCTCGTCCCCCCCTCTCTCTGTCCCCCCCTCACGGTCCCCTCTCAGTCACCGTCTCTCTGTTCGCCCCCCCGTCCCCCCTCTCTCTATCCCCCCCCCCTTCACTGTCCCCTCTCTTTTTTGGCCTCTCTCTGCCACGTCTCTCTGCCCCTTCTCTCTCTGGCCCCCCTCTTTCTGCCCCGTCTCTCTGTCCCCCTCTCTCTGTTCCCTCTCTGGTCCCCCCTCTGCCCCCCTCTCTGTTCCCCTCTCTCTCTGTACACCCTCTCTCTCTGACCCCTCTTTCTCTGACCCCCTCTCTCTCTGACCCCCCTCTCTCTGTACCCCATCTCTCTGACCCCCTCTATCTCTGCCCCCCGTCCCCCCATCTCTGTCCCCCCTCTCTGTCTCCCTCTCTCTGCCCCCTCTCTCTGTCACCGTCTCTCTATCCCCCTTCTCTCTGTCCCACCTTTCTCTGTTCCCCCTCTCTTTGTCCCTCCCTCTCTCTGACCCCATCTCTCTCTGTCCCCCCCTCTGTCCCCCTCTCTCTGTCCCCCCTCTCTGGCTCCCTCTCTGGCTCCCTCTCTGTGCCCCCTCTCTCTGTCACCGTCTCTCTATCCCCCTTCTCTCTGTCCCACCTTTCTCTGTACCCCCTCTCTTTGTCCCGCCCTCTCTCTGTCCCCCTCTCTCTCTGTCCCCCTCTCTCTGTTGCCTCTTTCAGACCCCTCTCTCTCTTTCCCCCCTCTCTCTCTGACCCTCTCTATCTCCCCCGCTCTCTGTCACCCTCTCTCTGTTCCCCTCTCTCCCTGTCGCCCCTCTCTCTGTCCCACTCTCTCTGTCCCACACTCTCTGCCCACCCGACCGCTCTCTCTGTCCCCTCTCTCTGTTCCCCTCTCTCTATCCCCCTTTCTCTGTCCCCTCTCTCTCTCCCCTGCTCTTTAACCCCCCTCTGTCTCCCTCTCTCTCTCTGTCCCCCTCTCTCTGTCCTCCTCTCTCTGTCCCCTCTCTCTGTCCCCCTCTCTCTATCCCCATCTCACTGTCCCCCCTCTCTCTCCCGCTCTCTGACCCCCTCTCTGTCATCCTCTCTTTCTGCCCCCTCTCTCTGCCCCCCTATCTCTCTGCCCCCCCTCTCTCTCTGCCCCCCTCTCTCTGACCCCCGTCCCCCTCTCTTTGTGTCCTCTCTCTCTCCCCGCTCTCTGACCCCCTCTCTGTCGCCCGCTCTCTCTATCCCCCTCTCTCTCTGTTGTCCCCCTCTCTGTTGTCCCCCTCTCTGTTGTCCCGCTCTCTCTGTCCCCCTCTCTCTGTCCCCCTCTCTCTGTCCCCCTCTCTCTGTCCGCCTCTCTCTCTGTCCCCCTCTCTCTCTGTCCCCCTCTCTCTCTGTCCCCCTCTCTCTCTGTGTCCTCTCTCTCTGTGTCCTCTCTCTCTGTGTCCTCTCTCTCTGTGTCCCCCTCTCTCTGTCCCCCTCTCTCTGTCCCCCTCTCTCTCTGTCCCCCTCTCTCTCTGTGTGTCCTCTCTCTCTCTGTCCTCTCTCTCTGTGTCCTCTCTCTCTCCCCGCTCTCTGACCCCCTCTCTGTCGCCCGCTCTCTCTGTCCCTCCTCTCTCTCTCTCTGTCCCCCACTCTCTCAGTCCCGCTCTCTCTGTTCCCCCATCTCTGTCTCCCCCTCTCTCTGTCTCCCCCTCTCTCTGTCTCCCCCTCTCTCTGTCTCCCCCCTCTCTCTGTCCCCCTCTCTCTGTCCCCCTCTCTCTCTGTGTCCTCTCTCTCTGTGTCCTCTCTCTCTGTGTCCTCTCTCTCTGTGTCCTCTCTCTCTCCCCGCTCTCTGACCCCCTCTCTGTCGCCCGCTCTCTCTGTCCCCCCTCTCTCTCTCTCTGTCCCCCACTCTCTCAGTCCCGCTCTCTCTGTTCCCCCATCTCTGTCTCCCTCTCTCTCTGTCTCCCTCTCTCTGTGTCTCCCCCTCTCTCTGTCTCCCCCCTCTCTCTGTCTCCCCCCTCTCTCTGTCTCCCCCCTCTCTCTGTCTCCCCTCTCTCTCTGTCTCCCCCCTCTCTCTGTCTCCCCCCTCTCTCTGTCTCCCCCCTCTCTCTGTCTCCCCTCTCTCTCTGTCTCCCCCCTCTCTCTGTCTCCCCCCTCTCTCTGTCTCCCCTCTCTCTCTGTCTCCCCTCTCTCTCTGTCTCCCCTCTCTCTCTGTCTCCCCTCTCTCTCTGTCTCCCCTCTCTCTCTGTCCCCCTCTCTCTCTATCCCCCTTCTCTCTGTCCCACATTTCTCTGTTCCCCCTCTCTTTGTCCCGCCCTCTCTCTGTCCCCCTCTCTCTCTGTCCCCCTCTCTCTGTTGCCTCTTTCAGACCCCTCTCTCTCTTTCCCCCCTCTCTCTCTGACCCCCTCTATCTCCGCCGCTCTCTGTCACCCTCTCTCTGTTCCCCTCTCTCCCTGTCGCCCCTCTCTCTGTCCCACTCTCTCTGTCCCAGACTCTCTGTCCACCCGGCCGCTCTCTCTGTCCCCTCTCTCTCTGTTCCCCTCTCTCTATCCCCCTTTCTCTGTCCCCTCTCTCTCTCCCCTGCTCTTTGACCCCCCTCTGTCTCCCTCTCTCTCACTGTCCCCTCTCTCTCTCTCCCGCTCTCTGACCCCCTCTCTGTCATCCTCTCTTTCTGCCCCCTCTCTCTGCCCCCTCTCTCTCTGCCCCCCCTCTCTCTGCCCCCTCTCTCTGACCCCCGTCCCCCTCTCTTTGTGTCCTCTCTCTCTCCCCGCTCTCTGACCCCCTCTCTGTCGCCCGCTCTCTCTATCCCCCTCTCTCTCTGTACCCCCCTCTCTGTTGTCCCCCTCTCTGTTGTCCCCCTCTCTGTTGTCCCCCTCTCTCTGTCCCCCCCTCTCTGTCCCCCTCTCTCTCTGTCCCCCTCTCTCTCTGTCCCCCTCTCTCTCTGTCCCCCTCTCTCTCTGCCCCCCCTCTTTGTGTCCCCCCTCTCTGTGTCCCCCCTCTCTGTGTCCCCTCTCTCTGTGTCCCCTCTCTCTGTGTCCCCTCTCTCTCTGTGTCCCCTCTCTCTCTGTGTCCCCTCTCTCTCTGTGTCCCCTCTCTCTCTGTGTCCTCTCTCTCTCTGTCCCCCTCTCTCTGTCCCCCCCTCTCTGTCCCCCTCTCTCTGTGTCCTCTCTCTCTGTGTCCTCTCTCTCTGTGTCCTCTCTCTCTGTGTCCTCTCTCTCTGTGTCCTCTCTCTCTCTGTCCTCTCTCTCTCTGTCCTCTCTCTCTCTGTCCTCTCTCTCTGCCCGCTCTCTGACCCCCTCTCTCTCTGTCCCCCTCTCTCTCTCTCTGTCCCCCACTCTCTCAGTCTCGCTCTCTCTGTTCCCCCATCTCTGTCCCCCCCTCTCTCTGTCCCCCCCCTCTCTGTCCCTCCCTCTCTCTGTCTCCCCCTCTCTCTGTCTCCCCCTCTCTCTGTCTCCTCCTCTCTCTGTCTCTCCCCCTCTCTCTGTCTCCCCCCTCTCTCTGTCTCCCCCTCTCTCTGTCTCCCCCCTCTCTCTGTCTCCCCCCTCTCTCTGTCTCCCCCCTCTCTCTGTCTCCCCTCTCTCTCTGTCTCCCCTCTCTCTCTGTCTCCCCTCTCTCTCTGTCCCCCTCTCTCTCTGTCCCCCTCTCTCTCTGTCTCCCCTCTCTCTCTGTCTCCCCTCTCTCTCTGTCTCCCCTCTCTCTCTGTCCCCCTCTCTCTCTGTCCCCCTCTCTCTCTGTCCCCTCTATCTCTCCCTGTCTCTCTGCCCCTCTCTCTTTCCCCTCTCTCTCTGCCCCTCTCTCTGTCCTCCTCTCTCTCTGCCCCTCTCTCTGTCCTCCTCTCTCTGTCCCTCTCTCTCTGCCCCCCCCACTCTGTCCCCCTCTATCTGCGCCCCTCTGTCTACCCCCATCGCTCTCTACCCCTCTCTCTCTATCTCCCCCACTCTCTGTTCCCCCCTCTCTCTGCCCCTCTCTCTCTGCCCCCTGTCTCTGTCGCCTCTTTCTGCCCCCTCTCTTTCTGTCCCCCCTCTCTCTGACCCCCTCTCTCTCTATCCCCCCCTCTCTCTGTCCCCCTCTCTCTGTCCCCCTCTCTCTGCCCCCTCTCTCTGTCCCCCTCTCTCTGTCTCCTCTATCTCTCCCTCTCTCGCTCTGCCCCCTCTCTGTCCCCCTCTCTCTCTGTCCCCCACTCTCTCTGTCCCCCACTCTCTCCATCCACCCACTCTCTGTCCCCCTCTCTCTGACACCCCGTCTCTCACCCCCCTGTCTCCCTCACTTTATACTCCTCTCTATGTTCTCACTCTCTGACCAACTCTCTGTCCCCCTCTCTCTGTCCCCCTCTCTCTGTCCCCCTCTCTCTGTCCCTCTCTCCCTGCCCCCTCACTCTGTCCACCTCTGTCTGCCCCTATCCCTCTCTGCCCCTCTCTCTCTGTCCCCCTCTCTCTGTCCCCCTCTCTCTGTCCCCCTCTCTCTGTCCTCCTCTCTCGGTCCCCCTCTCTCTGTCCCTCTCTCCCTGCCCCCTCACTCTGTCCACCTCTGTCTGCCCCTATCCCTCTCTGCCCCTCTCTCTCTGTCCCCCTCTCTCTGTCCCTCTCTCTCTCTAATCCCTCTCTCTCTAATCCCTCTCTCTCTAATCCCTCTCTCTCTCTGTCCCCCTTTCTCTCTGTCCCCCTTTCTCTCTGTCCCCCTTTCTCTCTGTCCCCCTCTCTCTCTGTCCCCCTCTCTCTCTGTCCCCCTCTCTCTCTGACCCCCTCTCTCTCTGTCCCCCTCTCTCTCTGTCCCCCTCTCTCTCTGTCCCCTCTCTCTCCCACCCTCTCTGACCCCCTCTCTCCCCCGCTCTCTGACCCCCTCTCTGTTGCCCCCTCTCTGCCCCCGCGTTCTCTGCCCCCCCCGACTCCTCTCTCTGTCCCCCTCTCTCTGTCCCCCTCTCTCTGTCCCCCTCTCTCTGTCCCCCTCTCTCTGTCCCCGCTCTCTGTCCCCGCTCTCTCTGTCCCCGCTCTCTCTGTCCCCGCTCTCTCTGTCCCTGCTCTCTCTGTCCCCGCTCTCTGACCCCCTCTCTGTCGCCCGCGCTCTCTGTCCCCCCTCTCTCTCTCTGTCCCCCCTCTCTCTCTCTGTCCCCCTCTCTCTCTGTCCCCCTCTCTCTCTCTGTCCCCCTCTCTCTCTCTGTCCCCCTCTCTCTCTCTGTCCCCCTCTCTCTCTCTGTCCCCTGTATCTCTCTGTCCCCTGTATCTCTCCCTGTCTCTCTGCCCTCTCTCTGTCCCCCACTCTCTCCATCCCCCCACTCTCTGTACCCCTCTCTCTGTTCCCACTCTCTGACCACCTCTATCTCCCCAAATCCCTGTCACCCTCTCTCTGTCCCTCTGTGTTTCCCCTCTCTCTCTGCCCCTCTCTCTGTCCTCCTCTCTCTGTCCCTCTCTCTCTGCCCCCCTCACTCTATCCCCCTCTATCTGCGCCCCTCTGTCTACCCCCATCGCTCTCTGCCCTCTCTCTCTATCTCCCCCACTCTCTGTTCCAACCCTCTCTCTGCCCCTCTCTCTCTGCCCCCCTGTCTCTGTCTCCTCTGTCTGCCCACTCTCTCTCTGTCCCCCCTCTCTCTGACCCCCCCTCTCTCTATCCCCCTCTCTCTCTGTCCCACTCTCTCTGCCGTCTCTCTCTGTCCCCCTCTCTCTGTCTCCTCTATCTCTCCCTCTCTCGCTCTGCCCCCTCTCTGTACCCCTCTCTCTGTGTCCCCCACTCTCTCCATCCACTCACTCTCTGTCCCCCTCTCTCTGACGGCCCGTCTCTGACCCCCCCCCCGTCTCCCTCACTCTGTACCCCTCTCTCTGTTCTCACTCTCTGACCAACTCTATCTCCCCAACTCTCTGTCACCCTCTCTCTGCCCCTCTCTCTTTCCCCTCTCTATCTGCCCCCCTCTCTCTGTCCCCCTCTCTCTGTCCCCCTCTCTCTGTGTCCCCCTCTCTCTGTGTCCCCCTCTCTCTGTGTCCCCCTCTCTCTGTGTCCCTCTCTCTCTGTGTCCCTCTCTCTCTGTCCCCCTCTCTCTCTGTCCACCCCCTCTCTGTCCCCCCCTCTCTGTCCCCCCTCTCTCTGTCCCCCTCTCTCTGCCCCCTTCTCTCTCTGTCCCCGTCTCTCTCACTGAACCCCTCTCTCTCTGAACCCCCTGTCCCCCTTTCTCTGTTGCGGTCTCTCTGCTCCCCTCTCTCTGCTCCCCTCTCTCTGTCCCCCTCTCTCTGTCCCCCTCTCTCTGTCCCCTCTCTCTCCCACCCTCTCTGACCCCCTCTCTCCCCCGCTCTCTGACCCCCTCTCTGTTGCCCTCTCTCTGCCCCCGCGCTCTCTGCCCCCCCCCGACTCCTCTCTCTGTTTCCCTCTCTCTGTTTCCCTCTCTCTGCCCCCCTCTCTCTGTCCCCCTCTCTCTATCCCCCTCTCACTGCCCCCTCTCTCTATCCCGCTCTCTGACCCCCACTCTGTCACCCTTTCTCTCTGCCCCCTCTCTCTCTGCTCCCACTCTCTCTGCCCCCCTCTCAGCCCCCCCACTCTCTATCCCCTCTCTCTGACCCCCTCTCTCTCCCCCACTCTGTACCCCTCTCTCTGTCCCCCCTCTCTATCTCCCTCTCTCTGCCATTTCTCTCTGTCACCGTCTCTCTATCCCCCCTTCTCTCTGTCCCACCTTTCTCTGTTCCCCCTCTCTTTGTCCCTCCCTCTCTCTGTCCCCCTCTCTCTATGTCCCCCTCTCTCTGTTGCCTCTTTCTGCCCCCCCTCTCTGTCCCCCCTCTCTCTCTGACCCCCTCTATCTCCCCCGCTCTCTGTCCCCCTCTCTCTGTTGCCCTCTCTCCCTGTCGCCCCTCTTGCTGTCGCACTCTCTCTGCCCCCCCGACCCCTCTCTCTGTCCCCTCTCTCTCTGTTCCCCTCTCTCTATCCCCCTTTCTCTGTCCCCTCTCGCTCTCCACTGCTCTTTGACCCCCCTCTATCTCCCTCTCTCTCTCTGTCCTCTCTCTCTGTCCCCCTCTCTCTATCCCCATCTCAATGTCCCCTCTCTCTCTCCCGCTCTCTGAACCCCTCACTGTCATCCTCTCTCTCTGCCCCCTCTCTCTCTGCCCCCTCTCTCTCTGCCCCCCTCTCTCTCTCTGCCCCCCTCTCTCTGTCCCCCGTCCCCTTCTCTTTGTGTCCTCTCTCTCTCCCCGCCCTCTGACGCCCTCTCTGTCGCCCGCTCTCTCTGTCGCCCGATCTCTCTGTCCCCCTCTCTCTCTGTCCCCTCTCTCTCTGTCCCCCTCTCTCTCTGTCCCCCTCTCTCTCTGTCCCCCTCTCTCTCTGTCCCCCCCTCTCTGTCCCCCCTCTCTGTTCCCCCCTCTCTGTCCCCCCCTCTCTGTCCCCCTACTCTCTGTCCCCCTACTCTCTCTGTCCCCCCTCTCTCTCTCTCTCTCTGTCCCCCACTCTCTCAGTCCCGCTCTCTCTGTTCCCCCATCTCTGTTTCCCTCTCTCTATGTCCCCCTCTCTCTGTCCCCCCCTCTCTCTGTCCCCCTCTCTCTCTGTCCCCCTCTCTCTCTGTCCCCCTCTCTCTCTGTCCCCCCTCTCTCTGTCCCCACTCTCTATCCCCCTCTCTCTCTATCCCCCTCTCTCTCTATCCCCCTCTCTCTCTGTCCCCCTCTCACTCTGTCCCCCTCTCTCTCTGTCCCGACTATCTCTCCCTGTCTCTCTGCCCTCTCTCTGTCCCCCACTCTCTCCATCCCCCCACTCTCTGTACCCCTCTCTCTGTTCCCACTCTCTGACCACCTCTATCTCCCCAAGTCCCTATCACCCTCTCTCTGTCCCTCTCTCTTTCCCCACTCTCTCTGCCCCTCTCTCTGTGCTCCTCTATCTGTCCCTCACTCTCTGCCCCCCTCACTCTGTCCCCCTCTATCTGCGCCCTTCTGTCTACCCACATCGCTCTCTGCCCTCTCTCTCTATCTCCCCCACTCTCTGTTCCCCCCCCCTCTCTCTGCCCCTCTCTCTCTGCCCCCCTGTCCCTGTCGCCTCTCTCTGTCCCCCCTCTCTCTGTCCCCCCTCTCTCTGTCCCCCCTCTCTCTGTCCCCCCTCTCTCTGTCCCCTCTCTCTCTATCCCCCTCTCTCTCTGTCCCCCTCTCTCTGCCCCCTCTCTCTGTCCCCCTCTCTCAGTCTCCTCTATCTCTCCCTCTCTCGCTCTGCCCCCTCTCTGTACCCCTCTCTCTCTGTCCCCCACTCTCTCCATCCACCCTCTCTCTGTCCCCCTCTCTCTCTGTCCCCCTCTCTCTCTGTCCCCCTCTCTCTCTGACCCCTCTCTCTCTGACCCCTCTCTCTCTGACCCCCTCTCTCTCTGTCCCCCTCTCTCTCTGTCCCCCTCTCTCTCTGTCCCCCTCTCTCTCTGTCCCCCTCTCTCTCTGTCCCCCTCTCTCTCTGTCCCCCTCTCTCTGTCCCCCTCTCTCTGTCCCCCTCTGTCTGCGCCCCTCTGTCAACCCCCATCGCTCTCTGCCCTCTCTCTCTATCTCCCCCACTCTCTGTTCCCCCCCTCTCTCTGCCCCTCTATCTCTCTGCCCCCCTGTCTCTGTCGCCTCTTTCTGCCCCCTCTCTCTCTGTCCCCCCTCTCTCTGACCCCCTCTCTCTCTGACCCCCTCTCTCTCTATCCCCCTCGCTCTCTATCCCCCTCTCTCTGCCCCCTCTCTCTGTCCCCCTCTCTCTGTCTCCTCTATCTCTCCCTCTCTCGCTCTGCCCCCCTCTGTACCCCGCTCTCTCTGTCCCCCACTCTCTCCATCCACCCTCTCTCTGTCCCCCTCTCTCTCTGTCCCCCTCTCTCTCTGTCCCCCTCTCTCTGTCCCCCTCTCTCTGTCCCCCTCTCTCTGTCCCCCCCTCTCTGTCCCCCTCTCTCTGACCCCTTCTCTCTCTGTCCTCCTCTCTCTCTGTCCCCCCCCCCCTGTCCCCACCTCTCTCTGTCCCCCCTCTCTCTGTCTCCTCTGTCTGCCCCCTTCTCTCTCTGTCCCCCTCTCTCTCACTGACCCCCTCTCTCTCTGACCCCCTCTATCTCCCCCACTCTCTGTCCCCCTCTCTCTCTCTCGCCGTCTCTCTCTCTCCCCCTCTCTCTCTGTCCACTCTCTCACTGTCCCCCTCTATCTGTCCCCTCTCTCTCCCACCCTCTCTGACCACCTCTCTCCCCCTCGCTCTGACCCCCTCTCTGTTGCCCTCTCTCTGCCCCCGCTCTCTATGCCCCCCCGACACCTCTCTCTGTCCCCCTCTCTCTGTCCCCCTCTCTCTGTCCCCCTCTCTCTGTCCCCCACACTCTGTCCCCCTCTCTCTGACGCCCTCTCTCTCCCCCACTCTGTACCCCTCTCTCTGTCTCCCTCTCTCTGCCCCCCACCTCTCTGTCACCGTCTTTCTATCCCCCCTTCTCTCTGTTCCCCCTCTCTCTGTCCCCCTCTCTCTGTCCCCCTTCTCTCTGTCCCCCTTCTCTCTGTCCCCCTTCTCTCTGTCCCCCTCACTCTGTCCCCCTTCTCTCTGTCCCCCTTCTCTCTGTCCCCCCTCTCTCTGTCCCCCCTCTCTCTCTGACCCCCTCTATCTCCCCCACTCTCTGTCCCCTGCTCTCCGTCGCCCTCTCTCTGACCCCCACTCTCTCTGTCCCCCCTCTCTCTCTGACCACCTCTCTCTTTGACCCCCTCTATCTCCCCCGCTCTCTGTCCCCCCCTCTCTGTTGCCCTCTCTCGCTGTCGCCCTCTCTCTGTCACCCTCTCTCTGACCCCCTCTCTCTTTGTCCCCCTCTCTCTGTACCCTCTATCTCTCCCTGTCTCTCTGCCCTCTCTCTGTCCCCCACTCTCTCCATCTCCCCACTCACTGTACCCCTCTCTCTGTTCCCACTCTCTGACCACCTCTAACTCCCCAAATCCCTGTCACCCTCTCTCTGCCTCTCTCTCTTTCCCCTCTCTCTCTGCCCCTCTCTCTGTCCTCCTCTCTCTGTCCCTCTCTCTCTGCCCCCCTCACTCTGTCCCCCTGTGTCTGCGCCCATCTGTCAACCCCCATCGCTCTCTGCCCTCTCTCTCTATCTCCCCCACTCTCTGTTCCCCCCTCTCTCTGCCCCTCTCTCTCTGCCCCCGATCTCTGTCGCCTCTTTCTGCCCCCTCTCTCTCTGTCCCCCCTCTCTCTGACCCCCTCTCTCTGTCCCCCTCTCTCTGTCTCCTCTATCTCTCCCTCTCTCGCTCTGCCCCCTCTCTGAACCCCTCTCTCTCTGTCCCCCACTCTCTCCATCCACCCACTCTCTGTCCCCCTCTCTCTGACGCCCCGTCTCTGACCCCCCCTGTCTCCCTCACTCTGTACCCCTCTCTCTGTTCTCACTCTCTGACCAACTCTATCTCCCCAACTCTCTGTCACCCTCTCTCTGCCCCTCTCTCTTTCCCCTCTCTATCTGCCCCCCTCTCTCTGCCCCCCTCTCTCTGTCCCCCTCTCTCTGTCCCTCTCTCTCCCTGTCCCCCTCTCTCCCTGTCCCCCTCTCTCCCTGTCCCCCTCTCTCTCTGTCCCCCACTCTCTGCACCCCTCTCTCTGTCCCCCTCCTCTCTCTGTCCCCCTCCTCTCTCTGTCCCCCTCCTCTCTCTGTCCCCCTCCTCTCTCTGCCCCCCCTCTCTGTCCGCCTCTCTCTGCCCCCTTCTCTCTCTGTCCCCCTCTCTCTCACTGACCCCCTCTCTCTCTCTGACGCCCTCTATCTCCCCCACTCTCTGTCCCCCTCTCTCTGTCGCCGTCTCTCTGTCCCCCTCTCTCTGTCCCCTCTCTCTCCGTCCCCCTCTATCTGTCCCTTCTCTCTCCCACCCTCTCTGACCCCCTCTGTCGCCCGCTCTCTGACCCCCTCTCTGTTGCCCTCTCTCTGCCCCCGCTCTCTCTGCACCCCCGACCCCTCTCTCTGTCCCCCTCTCTCTGTCCCCCTCTCTCTGTCCCCCTCTCTCTGTCCCCCTCTCTCTGTTCCCCTCTCTCTGTTCCCCTCTCTCTGTTCCCCTCTCTCTGTTTCCCTCTCTCTGTTCCCCTCTCTCTTTCCCCTCACTCCTGTCCCCCTCATTCTGTCCACACTCTCTCCCCCGCTCTTTGACCTCCTCTCTGTCGCCCTCTCTCTCTGCCCCTCTCTCTCTGCCCCCCTCTCTCTGTCCCCCTCTCTCTATCCCCCTCTCACTGCCCCCTCTCTCTCTCTCCCGCTCTCTGTCCCCCTCTCTCTCACCCTTTCTCTCTGCCCCCTCTCTCTCTGCTCGCACTCTCTCTGCCCCCCTCTCTGTCCCCCCCTCTCTCTGTCCCCCTCTCTCTGACCCCCTCTCTCTCCCCCACTCTGTACCCCTCTCTCTCTGCCACCTCTCTCTGCCCGCCCTCTCTGTCACCGTCTTTCTATCCCCCCTTCTCTCTGTTCCCCCTCTTTCTGTCCCCCTCTCTCTGTCCCCCCCTCTCTCTGTCCCCCCCTCTCTCTGTCCCCCTCTCTCTGTCCCCCTCTCTCTGTTCCCCTCTCTCTGTTCCCCTTTCTCTGTTTCCCTCTCTCTGTTCCCCTCTCTCTTTTCCCCTCACTCCTGTCCCCCTCATTCTGTCCACACTCTCTCCCCCGCTCTTTGACCCACTCTCTGTCGCCCTCTCTCTCTGCCCCTCTCTCTCTGCCCCCCTCTCTCTGTCCCCCTCTCTCTATCCCCCTCTCACTGCCACCTCTCTCTCTCTCCCGGTCTCTGTCCCCCTCTCTCTCACCCTTTCTCTCTGCCCCCTCTCTCTCTGCTCGCACTCTCTCTGCCCCCCTCTCTGTCCCCCCCTCTCTCTGTCCCCCTCTCTCTGACCCCCTCTCTCTCCCCCACTCTGTACCCCTCTCTCTCTGCCACCTCTCTCTGCCCGCCCTCTCTGTCACCGTCTTTCTATCCCCCCTTCTCTCTGTTCCCCCTCTCTCTGTCCCCCTCTCTCTGTCCCCCCCTCTCTCTGTCCCCACCTCTCTCTGTCCCCCCCTCTCTCTGTCCCCCCCTCTCTCTGTCCCCCCCTCTCTGTCCCCTGCTCTCCGTCGCCCTCTCTCTGACCCCCACTCTCTCTGTCCCCCCTCTCTCTCTGACCCCCTCTCTCTCTGACCCCGTCTCTCTCTGACCCCCTCTCTCTCCCCCACTCTGTAACCCTCTCTCTGTCTCCCTCTCTCTGCCCCCCCTCTCTGTCACCGTCTTTCTATCCCCCTTCTCTCTGTTCCCCCTCTCTCTGTCCCCCTCTCTCTGTCCCCCTCTCTCTGTCCCCCTCTCTCTGTCCCCCCTCTCTCTGTCCCCCCTCTCTCTCTGACCCCCTCTATCTCCCCCTCTCTCTGTCCCCTCTCTCTCCCACCCTCTCTGACCCCCTCTCTCCCCCGCTCTCTGACCCCCTCTCTGTTGCCCTCTCTCTGCCCCCGCGTTCTCTGCCCCCCGACTCCTCTCTCTGTCCCCCTCTCTCTGTCCCCCTCTCTCTGTCCCCCTCTCTCTGTGTCCCCCTCTCTCTGTGTCCCCCTCTCTCTGTGTCCCTCTCTCTCTGTGTCCCTCTCTCTCTGTGTCCCTCTCTCTCTGTGTCCCTCTCTCTCTCTGTCCCTCTCTCTCTGTCCCCCTCTCTCTCTGTCCCCCCCCTCTCTGTCCCCCCTCTCTCTGTCCCCCTCTCTCTGCCCCCTTCTCTCTCTGTCCCCGTCTCTCTCACTGAACCCCTCTCTCTCTGAACCCCCTGTCCCCCTTTCTCTGTTGCCGTCTCTCTGCTCCCCTCTCTCTGCTCCCCTCTCTCTGTCCCCCTCTCTCTGTCCCCCTCTCTCTGTCCCCTCTCTCTCCCACCCTCTCTGACCCCCTCTCTCCCCCGCTCTCTGACCACCTCTCTGTTGCCCTCTCTCTGCCCCCGCGCTCTCTGCCCCCCCCGACTCATCTCTCTGTTTCCCTCTCTCTGTTTCCCTCTCTCTGCCCCCCTGTCTCTGTCCCCCTCTCTCTGTCCCCCTCTCACTGCCCCCTCTCTCTATCCCGCTCTCTGACCCCCACTCTGTCACCCTTTCTCTCTGCCCCCTCTCTCTCTGCTCCCACTCTCTCTGCCCCCCTCTCAGCCCCCCCCCCACTCTCTATCCCCCTCTCTCTGACCCCCTCTCTCTCCCCCACTCTGTACCCCTCTCTCTGTCCCCCCTCTCTGTCTCCCTCTCTCTGCCATTTCTCTCTGTCACCGTCTCTCTATCCCCCCTTCTCTCTGTCCCACCTTTCTCTGTTCCCCCTCTCTTTGTCCCTCCCTCTCTCTGTCCCCCTCTCTCTATGTCCCCCTCTCTCTGTTGCCTCTTTCTGCCCCCCCTCTCTGTCCCCCCTCTCTCTCTGACCCCCTCTATCTCCCCCGCTCTCTGTCCCCCTCTCTCTGTTGCCCTCTCTCCCTGTCGCCCCTCTTGCTGTCGCACTCTCTCTGCCCCCCCGACCCCTCTCTCTGTCCCCTCTCTCTCTGTTCCCCTCTCTCTATCCCCCTTTCTCTGTCCCCTCTCTCTCTCCCCTGCTCTTTGACCCCCCTCTGTCTCCCTCTCTCTCTCTGTCCTCTCTCTCTGTCCCCCTCTCTCTATCCCCATCTCAATGTCCCCTCTCTCTCTCCCGCTCTCTGAACCCCTCACTGTCATCCTCTCTCTCTGCCCCCTCTCTCTCTGCCCCCTCTCTCTCTGCCCCCCTCTCTCTCTCTGCCCCCCTCTCTCTGACCCCCGTCCCCTTCTCTTTGTGTCCTCTCTCTCTCCCCGCTCTCTGACGCCCTCTCTGTCGCCCGCTCTCTCTGTCGCCCGCTCTCTCTGTCCCCCTCTCTCTCTGTCCCCCTCTCTCTCTGTCCCCCTCTCTCTCTGTCCCCCCCTCTCTGTCCCCCCCTCTCTGTTCCCCCCTCTCTGTCCCCCCTCTCTGTCCCCCTACTCTCTGTCCCCCTACTCTCTCTGTCCCCCCTCTCTCTCTCTCTCTGTCCCCCACTCTCTCAGTCCCGCTCTCTCTGTTCCCCCATCTCTGTTTCCCTCTCTCTCTGTCCCCCTCTCTCTGTCCCCATCTCTCTCTGTCCCCCTCTCTCTGTGTCCCCCCTCTCTCTGTTCCCACTCTCTGACCACCTCTATCTCCCCAAGTCCCTATCACCCTCTCTCTGTCCCTCTCTGTTTCCCCACTCTCTCTGCCCCTCTCTCTGTCCTCCTCTATCTGTCCCTCACTCTCTGCCCCCCTCACTCTGTCCCCCTCTATCTGCGCCCTTCTGTCTACCCCCATCGCTCTCTGCCCTCTCTCTCTATCTCCCCCACTCTCTGTTCCCCCCCTCTCTCTGCCCCTCTCTCTCTGCCCCCCTGTCTCTGTCCCCCCTCTCTCTGTCCCCCCTCTCTCTGTCCCCCCTCTCTCTGTCCCCCCTCTCTCTGTCCCCTCTCTCTCTATCCCCCTCTCTCTCTGTCCCCCTCTCTCTGCCCCCTCTCTCTGTCCCCCTCTCTCAGTCTCCTCTATCTCTCCCTCTCTCGCTCTGCCCCCTCTCTGTACCCCTCTCTCTCTGTCCCCCACTCTCTCCATCCACCCTCTCTCTGTCCCCCTCTCTCTCTGTCCCCCTCTCTCTCTGTCCCCCTCTCTCTCTGACCCCTCTCTCTCTGACCCCTCTCTCTCTGACCCCCTCTCTCTCTGTCCCCCTCTCTCTCTGTCCCCCTCTCTCTCTGTCCCCCTCTCTCTATGTCCCCCTCTCTCTGTCCCCCTCTCTCTGTCCCCCTCTGTCTGCGCCCCTCTGTCAACCCCCATCGCTCTCTGCCCTCTCTCTCTATCTCCCCCACTCTCTGTTCCCCCCCTCTCTCTTCCCCTCTCTCTCTCTGCCCCCCTGTCTCTGTCGCCTCTTTCTGCCCCCTCTCTCTCTGTCCCCCCTCTCTCTGACCCCCTCTCTCTCTGACCCCCTCTCTCTCTATCCCCCTCTCTCTCTATCCCCCTCTCTCTGCCCCCTCTCTCTGTCCCCCTCTCTCTGTCTCCTCTATCTCTCCCTCTCTCGCTCTGCCCCCCTCTGTACCCCTCTCTCTCTGTCCCCCACTCTCTCCATCCACCCTCTCTCTGTCCCCCTCTCTCTCTGTCCCCCTCTCTCTCTGTCCCCCTCTCTCTGTCCCCCTCTCTCTGTCCCCCTCTCTCTGTCCCCCTCTCTCTGTCCCCCCCTCTCTGTCCCCCTCTCTCTGACCCCTTCTCTCTCTGTCCTCCTCTCTCTCTGTCCCCCCCCTCTGTCCCCTCCTCTATCTGTCCCCCCGCTCTCTGTCTCCTCTGTCTGCCCCCTTCTCTCTCTGTCCCCCTCTCTCTCACTGACCCCCTCTCTCTCTGACCCCCTCTATCTCCCCCACTCTCTGTCCCCCTCTCTCTCTCTCGCCGTCTCTCTCTCTCCCCCTCTCTCTCTGTCCACTCTCTCACTGTCCCCCTCTATCTGTCCCCTCTCTCTCCCACCCTCTCTGACCACCTCTCTCCCCCTCGCTCTGACCCCCTCTCTGTTGCCCTCTCTCTGCCCCCGCTCTCTATGCCCCCCCGACAACTCTCTGTGTCCCCCTCTCTCTGTCCCCCTCTCTCTGTCCCCCTCTCTCTGTCCCCCACACTCTGTCCCCCTCTCTCTGACGCCCTCTCTCTCCCCCACTCTGTACCCCTCTCTCTGTCTCCCTCTCTCTGCCCCCCCCCTCTGTCACCGTCTTTCTATCCCCCCTTCTCTCTGTTCCCCCTCTCTCTGTCCCCCTCTCTCTGTCCCCCTTCTCTCTGTCCCCCTCACTCTGTCCCCCTTCTCTCTGTCCCCCTTCTCTCTGTCCCCCTTCTCTCTGTCCCCCCTCTCTCTGTCCCCCCTCTCTCTCTGACCCCCTCTATCTCCCCCACTCTCTGTCCCCTGCTCTCCGTCGCCCTCTCTCTGACCCCCTCTCTCTCTGTCCCCCCTCTCTCTCTGACCACCTCTCTCTTTGACCCCCTCTATCTCCCCCGCTCTCTGTCCCCCACTCTCTGTTGCCCTCTCTCGCTGTCGCCCTCTCTCTGTCACCCTCTCTCTGACCCCCTCTCTGTTTGTCCCCCTCTCTCTGTACCCTCTATCTCTCCCTGTCTCTCTGCCCTCTCTCTGTCCCCCACTCTCTCCATCTCCCCACTCACTGTACCCCTCTCTCTGTTCCCTCTCTCTGACCACCTCTAACTCCCCAAATCTCTGTCACCCTCTCTCTGCCTCTCTCTCATTCCCCTCTCTCTCTGCCCCTCTCTCTGTCCTCCTCTCTCTGTCCCTCTCTCTCTGCCCCCCTCACTCTGTCCCCCTGTGTCTGCGCCCCTCTGTCAACCCCCATCGCTCTCTGCCCTCTCTCTCTATCTCCCCCACTCTCTGTTCCCCCCTCTCTCTGCCCCTCTCTCTCTGCCCCCCGATCTCTGTCGCCTCTTTCTGCCCCCTCTCTCTCTGTCCCCCCTCTCTCTGACCCCCTCTCTCTGTCCCCCTCTCTCTGTCTCCTCTATCTCTCCCTCTCTCGCTCTGCCCCCTCTCTGAACCCCTCTCTCTCTGTCCCCCACTCTCTCCATCCACCCACTCTCTGTCCCCCTCTCTCTGACGCCCCGTCTCTGACCCCCCCTGTCTCCCTCACTCTGTACCCCTCTCTCTGTTCTCACTCTCTGACCAACTCTATCTCCCCAACTCTCTGTCACCCTCTCTCTGCCCCTCTCTCTTTCCCCTCTCTATCTGCCCCCCTCTCTCTGCCCCCCTCTCTCTGTCCCCCTCTCTCTGTCCCTCTCTCTCCCTGTCCCCCTCTCTCCCTGTCCCCCTCTCTCCCTGTCCCCCTCTCTCCCTGTCCCCCTCTCTCTCTGTCCCCCTCTCTCTCTGTCCCCCACTCTCTGCACCCCTCTCTCTGTCCCCCTCCTCTCTCTGTCCCCCTCCTCTCTCTGTCCCCCTCCTCTCTCTGTCCCCCTCCTCTCTCTGTCCCCCCCTCTCTGTCCGCCTCTCTCTGCCCCTTCTCTCTCTGTCCCCCTCTCTCTCACTGACCCCCTCTCTCTCTCTGACGCCCTCTATCTCCCCCACTCTCTGTCCCCCTCTCTCTGTCGCCGTCTCTCTGTCCCCCTCTCTCTGTCACCTCTCTCTCCGTCCCCCTCTATCTGTCCCTTCTCTCTCCCACCCTCTCTGACCCCCTCTGTCGCCCGCTCTCTGACCCCCTCTCTGTTGCCCTCTCTCTGCCCCCGCTCTCTCTGCACCCCCGACCCCTCTCTCTGTCCCCCTCTCTCTGTCCCCCTCTCTCTGTCCCCCTCTCTCTGTCCCCCTCTCTCTGTCCCCCTCTCTCTGTTCCCCTCTCTCTGTTCCCCTCTCTCTGTTCCCCTCTCTCTTTCCCCTCACTCCTGTCCCCCTCATTCTGTCCACACTCTCTCCCCCGCTCTTTGACCTCCTCTCTGTCGCCCTCTCTCTCTGCCCCTCTCTCTCTGCCCCCCTCTCTCTGTCCCCCTCTCTCTATCCCCCTCTCACTGCCCCCTCTCTCTCTCTCCCGCTCTCTGTCCCCCTCTCTCTCACCCTTTCTCTCTGCCCCCTCTCTCTCTGCTCGCACTCTCTCTGCCCCACTCTCTGTCCCCCCCTCTCTCTGTCCCCCTCTCTCTGACCCCCTCTCTCTCCCCCACTCTGTACCCCTCTCTCTCTGCCACCTCTCTCTGCCCGCCCTCTCTGTCACCGTCTTTCTATCCCCCCTTCTCTCTGTTCCCCCTCTCTCTGTCCCCCCTCTCTCTGTCCCCCTCTCTCTGTCCCCCCCTCTCTCTGTCCCCCCCTCTCTCTGTCCCCCTCTCTCTGTCCCCCTCTCTCTGTCCCCCTCTCTCTGTTCCCCTCTCTCTGTTCCCCTTTCTCTGTTTCCCTCTCTCTGTTCCCCTCTCTCTTTTCCCCTCACTCCTGTCCCCCTCATTCTGTCCACACTCTCTCCCCCGCTCTTTGACCCACTCTCTGTCGCCCTCTCTCTCTGCCCCTCTCTCTCTGTCCCCCTCTCTCTGTCCCCCTCTCTCTATCCCCCTCTCACTGCCCCCTCTCTCTCTCTCCCGCTCTCTGTCCCCCTCTCTCTCACCCTTTCTCTCTTCCCCCTCTCTCTCTGCTCGCACTCTCTCTGCCCCCCTCTCTGTCCCCCCCTCTCTCTGTCCCCCTCTCTCTGACCCCCTCTCTCTCCCCCACTCTGTACCCCTCTCTCTCTGCCACCTCTCTCTGCCCGCCCTCTCTGTCACCGTCTTTCTATCCCCCCTTCTCTCTGTTCCCCCTCTCTCTGTCCCCCTCTCTCTGTCCCCCCCTCTCTCTGTCCCCCCCTCTCTCTGTCCCCCCCTCTCTCTGTCCCCCCCTCTCTCTGTCCCCCCCTCTCTGTCCCCTGCTCTCCGTCGCCCTCTCTCTGACCCCCACTCTCTCTGTCCCCCCTCTCTCTCTGACCCCCTCTCTCTCTGACCCCCTCTCTCTCCCCCACTCAGTACCCCTCTCTCTGTCTCCCTCTCTCGGCCCCCCCTCTCTGTCACCGTCTTTCTATCCCCCTTCTCTCTGTTCCCCCTCTCTCTGTCCCCCTCTCTCTGTCCCCATCTCTCTGTCCCCCCTCTCTCTGTCCCCCCTCTCTCTCTGACCCCCTCTATCTCCCCCACTCTCTGTCCCCTGCTCTCCGTCGCCCTCTCTCGCTGTCGCCCTCTCTCTGTCGCCCTCTCTCTGTCGCCCTCTCTCTGTCGCCCTCTCTCTGACCCCCTCTCTCTTTGTCCCCCTCTCTCTGTACCCTCTATCTCTCCCTGTCTCTCTGCCCTCTCTCTGTCCCCCACTCTCTCCATCTCCCCACTCACTGTACCCCTCTCTCTGTTCCCACTCTCTGACCACCTCTAACTCCCCAAATCCCTGTCACCCTCTCTCTGCCTCTCTCTCTTTCCCCTCTCTCTCTGCCCCTCTCTCTGTCCTCCTCTCTCTGTCCCTCTCTCTCTGCCCCCCTCACTCTGTCCCCCTCTGTCTGCGCCCCTCTGTCAACCCCCATCGCTCTCTGCCCTCTCTCTCTATCTCCCCCACTCTCTGTTCCTCCCCTCTCTCTGCCCCTCTCTCTCTGCCCCCCTGTCTCTGTCGCCTCTTTCTGCCCCCTCTCTCTCTGTCCCCCCTCTCTCTGACCCCCTCTCTCTCTATCCCCCTCTCTCTATGTTCCCCTCTCTCTCTGTCCCCCTCTCTCTGCCCCCTCTCTCTGTCCCCCTCTCTCTGTCTCCTCTATCTCTCCCTCTCTCGCTCTGCCCCCTCTCTGTACCCCTCTCTCTCTGTCCCCCACTCTCTCCATCCACCCTCTCTCTGTCCCCCTCTCTCTCTGACCGCTCTCTCGCTGTCCCCCTCTCTCTGTCCCCCTCTCTCTGTCCCCCTCTCTCTGTCCCCCTCTCTCTGCCCCCTCTCTGTCCCCCTCTCTCTGACCCCTTCTCTCTCTGTCCTCCTCTCTCTCTGTCCCCCCCCCCCTGTCCCCCTCCTCTCTCTGTCCCCCCTCTCTCTGTCTCCTCTCTCTGCCCCCTTCTCTCTCTGTCCCCCTCTCTCTCACTGAACCCCTCTCTCTCTGACCCCCTCTATCTCCCCCACTCTCTGTCCCCCTCTCTCTCTCTCGCCGTCTCTCTCTCCCCCTCTCTCTCTGTCCACTCTCTCACTGTCCCCCTCTATCTGTCCCCTCTCTCTCCCACCCTCTCTGACCACCTCTCTCCCCCTCGCTCTGACCCCCTCTCTGTTGCCCTCTCTCTGCCCCCCCGACACCTCTCTCTGTCCCCCTCTCTCTGTCCCCCTCTCTCTGTCCCCCACACTCTGTCCCCCTCTCTCTGACCCCCTCTCTCTCCCCCACTCTGTACCCCTCTCTCTGTCTCCCTCTCTCTGCTCCCCCCTCTCTGTCACCGTCTTTCTATCCCCCCTTCTCTCTGTTCCCCCTCTCTCTGTCCCCCTCTCTCTGTCCCCCTCTCTCTGTCCCCCTCTCTCTGTCCCCGTTCTCTCTGTCCCCCCTCTCTCTGTCCCCCCTCTCTCTGTCCCCCCTCTCTCTGTCCCCCCTCTCTCTCTGACCCCCTCTATCTCCCCCACTCTCTGTCCCCTGCTCTCCGTCGCCCTCTCTCTGACCTGCACTCTCTCTGTCCCCCCTCTCTCTCTGACCACCTCTCTCTTTGACCCCCTCTATCTCCCCCGCTCTCTGTCCCCCCCTCTCTGTTGCCCTCTCTCGCTGTCGCCCTCTCTCTGTCACCCTCTCTCTGACCCCCTCTCTCTTTGTCCCCCTCTCTCTGTACCCTCTATCTCTCCCTGTCTCTCTGCCCTCTCTCTGTCCCCCACTCTCTCCATCTCCCCACTCACTGTACCCCTCTCTCTGTTCCCACTCTCTGACCACCTCTAACTCCCCAAATCCCTGTCACCCTCTCTCTGCCTCTCTCTCTTTCCCCTCTCTCTCTGCCCCTCTCTCTGTCCTCCTCTCTCTGTCCCTCTCTCTCTGCCCCTCTCTCTCTGCCCCCCTCACTCTGTCCCCCTGTGTCTGCGCCCCTCTGTCAACCCCCATCGCTCTCTGCCCTCTCTCTCTATCTCCCCCACTCTCTGTTCCCCCCTCTCTCTGCCCCTCTCTCTCTGCCCCCCGATCTCTGTCGCCTCTTTCTGCCCCCTCTCTCTCTGTCCCCCCTCTCTCTGACCCCCTCTCTCTGTCCCCCTCTCTCTGTCTCCTCTATCTCTCCATCTCTCGCTCTGCCCCCTCTCTGAACCCCTCTCTCTCTGTCCCCCACTCTCTCCATTCACCCACTCTCTGTCCCCCTCTCTCTGACGCCCCGTCTCTGACCCCCCCTGTCTCCCTCACTCTGTACCCCTCTCTCTGTTCTCACTCTCTGACCAACTCTATCTCCCCAACTCTCTGTCACCCTCTCTCTGCCCCTCTCTCTTTCCCCTCTCTATCTGCCCCCCTCTCTCTGTCCCCCTCTCTCTGTCCCCCTCTCTCTGTCCCCCTCTCTCTGTCCCTCTCTCCCTGCCCCCTCTCTCTGTCCCCCTCTCTCTCTGTCCCCCTCTCTCTCTGTCCCCCTCTCTCTCTGTCCCCCCCTCTCTCTGTCCCCCTCTCTCTCTTTTCGTCCTCTCTCTCTGTCCCCCTCTCTCTCTGTCCCCCACTCTCTCTGTCCCCCACTCTCTGCACCCCTCTCTCTGTCCCCCGCCTCTCTCTGTCCCCCCCTCTCTGTCCCCCTCTCTCTGCCCCCTTCTCTCTCTGTCCCCCTCTCTCTCACTGACCCCCTCTCTCTCTCTGACGCCCTCTATCTCCCCCACTCTCTGTCCCCCTCTCTCTGTCGCCGTCTCTCTGTCCCCCTCTCTCTCTGTCCCCTCTCTCTCTGTCCCTTCTCTCTCCCACCCTCTCTGACCCCCTCTGTCGCCCGCTCTCTGACCCCCTCTCTGTTGCCCTCTCTCTGCCCCCGCTCTCTCTGCACCCCCGACCCCTCTCTCTGTCCCCCTCTCTCTGTCCCCCTCTCTCTGTCCCCCTCTCTCTGTCCCCCTCTCTCTGTTTCCCTCTCTCTGTACCCCTCTCTCTGTACCCCTCTCTCTTTTCCCCTCACTCCTGTCCCCCTCATTCTGTCCACACTCTTTCCCCGGCTCTTTGACCCCCTCTCTGTCGCCCTCTCTCTCTGCCCCTCTCTCTGCCCCCCTCTCTCTGTCCCCCTCTCTCTATCCCCCTCTCACTGCCCCCTCTCTCTCCCTCCCGCTCTCTGTCCCCCTCTCTCTCACCCTTTCTCTCTGCCCCCTCTGTCTCTGCTCGCACTCTCTCTGTCCCCCTCTCTGTCCCCCCCTCTCTCTGTCCCCCTCTCTCTGACCCCCTCTCTCTCCCCCACTCTGTACCCCTCTCTCTCTGCCACCTCTCTCTGCCCGCCCTCTCTGTCACCGTCTTTCTATCCCCCCTTCTCTCTGTTCCCCTCTCTCTGTCCCCCTCTCTCTGTCCCCCCTCTCTCTGTCCCCCCCTCTCTCTGTCCCCCCCTCTCTCTGTCCCCCCCTCTCTCTGTTCCCCCCTCTCTCTGCCCCCCTTCTCTCTGCCCCCCTTCTCTCTGTCCCCCCTCTCTCTCCCCCACTCTCTGTCCCCTGCTCTCCGTCGCCCTCTCTCTGACCCCCACTCTCTCTGTCCCCCCTCTCTCTCTGACCCCCTCTCTCTCTGACCCCCTCTCTCTCTGACCCCCTCTACCCCCCCCTCTCTGTCCCCCCTCTCTCTGTCCCCCCTCTCTCTGTTGCCCTCTCTCGCTGTCGCCCTCTCTCTGTCGCCCTCTCTCTGTCGCCCTCTCTCTGTCCCCCTCTCTCTGTTTCCCTCTCTCTGTACCCCTCTCTCTGTACCCCTCTCTCTTTTCCCCTCACTCCTGTCCCCCTCATTCTGTCCACACTCTTTCCCCGGCTCTTTGACCCCCTCTCTGTCGCCCTCTCTCTCTGCCCCTCTCTCTGCCCCCCTCTCTCTGTCCCCCTCTCTCTATCCCCCTCTCACTGCCCCCTCTCTCTCCCTCCCGCTCTCTGTCCCCCTCTCTCTCACCCTTTCTCTCTGCCCCCTCTGTCTCTGCTCGCACTCTCTCTGTCCCCCTCTCTGTCCCCCCCTCTCTCTGTCCCCCTCTCTCTGACCCCCTCTCTCTCCCCCACTCTGTACCCCTCTCTCTCTGCCACCTCTCTCTGCCCGCCCTCTCTGTCACCGTCTTTCTATCCCCCCTTCTCTCTGTTCCCCCTCTCTCTGTCCCCCTCTCTCTGTCCCCCCCTCTCTCTGTCCCCCCCTCTCTCTGTCCCCCCTCTCTCTGTCCCCCCCTCTCTCTGTCCCCCCCTCTCTCTCTGCCCCCCTTCTCTCTGCCCCCCTTCTCTCTGCCCCCCTTCTCTCTGCCCCCTTCTCTCTGCCCCCCTTCTCTCTGTCCCCCCTCTCTCTGTCCCCCCTCTCTCTCCCCCACTCTCTGTCCCCTGCTCTCCGTCGCCCTCTCTCTGACCCCCACTCTCTCTGTCCCCCCTCTCTCTCTGACCCCCTCTCTCTCTGACCCCCTCTCTCTCTGACCCCCTCTACCCCCCCCTCTCTGTCCCCCCTCTCTCTGTCCCCCCTCTCTCTGTTGCCCTCTCTCGCTGTCGCCCTCTCTCTGTCGCCCTCTCTCTGTCGCCCTCTCTCTGACCCCCTCTCTCACACCCGCCTCTCCCTGTACCACCTCTCTGTCCCCCTCTCTCGCTGTCGCCCTCTCTCTGTCCCACTCTCTCTTCCCCCCCGACCCCTCTCTCTGTCCCCTCTCTCTCTGCCCCGCTCTTTGACCCCCTCTCTGTCACCCTCTTTCCCTGCCCCCTCTCTCACGTCCCCCTCTCTCTGCCCCCTTCTCTCTCTGTCCCCCTCTCTCTCACTGACCCCCCCCTCTCTCTCTGACGCCCTCTATCTCCCCCACTCTCTGTCCCCCTCTCTCTGTCGCCGTCTCTCTGTCCCCCTCTCTCTCTGTCCCCTCTCTCTCTGTCCCCCTCTATCTGTCCCTTCTCTCTCCCACCCTCTCTGACCCCCTCTGTCGCCCGCTCTCTGACCCCCTCTCTGTTGCCCTCTCTCTGCCCCCGCTCTCTCTGCACCCCCGGCCCCTCTCTCTGTCCCCCTTTCTCTGTCCCCCTCTCTCTGTCCCCCTCTCTCTGTCCCCCTCTCTCTGTCCCCCTCTCTCTCTTTCCCTCTCTCTGTTTCCCTCTCTCTGTTCCCCTCTCTCTGTCCCCTCTCTCTTTTCCCCTCACTCCTGTACCCCTCATTCTGTCCACACTCTCTCCCCCGCTCTTTGACCCCCTCTCTGTCGCCCTCTCTCTCTGCCCCTCTCTCTCTGCCCCCCTCTCTCTGTCCCCCTCTCTCTATCCCCCTCTCTCTATCCCCCTCTCACTGCCCCCTCTCTCTCTCTCCCGCTCTCTGTCCCCCTCTCTCTCACCCTTTCTCTCTGCCCCCTCTCTCTCTGCTCGCACTCTCTCTGCCCCCCTCTCTGTCCCCCCCTCTCTCTGTCCCCCTCTCTCTGACCCCCTCTCTCTCCCCCACTCTGTACCCCTCTCTCTCTGCCACCTCTCTCTGCCCGCCCTCTCTGTCACCGTCTTTCTATCCCCCCTTCTCTCTGTTCCCCCTCTCTCTGTCCCCCTCTCTCTGTCCCCCCCTCTCTCTGTCCCCCCCTCTCTCTGTCCCCCCTCTCTCTGTCCCCCCCTCTCTCTGTCCCCCCCTCTCTCTCTGCCCCCCTTCTCTCTGCCCCCCTTCTCTCTGCCCCCCTTCTCTCTGCCCCCTTCTCTCTGCCCCCCTTCTCTCTGTCCCCCCTCTCTCTGTCCCCCCTCTCTCTCCCCCACTCTCTGTCCCCTGCTCTCCGTCGCCCTCTCTCTGACCCCCACTCTCTCTGTCCCCCCTCTCTCTCTGACCCCCTCTCTCTCTGACCCCCTCTCTCTCTGACCCCCTCTATCTCCCCCGCTCTCTGTCCCCCCGCTCTCTGTCCCCCCGCTCTCTGTCCCCCCGCTCTCTGTCCCCCCTCTCTCTGTTGCCCTCTCTCGCTGTCGCCCTCTCTCTGTCGCTCTCTCTCTGTCGCCCTCTCTCTGACCCCCTCTCTCACACCCGCCTCTCCCTGTACCACCTCACTGTCCCCCTCTCTCGCTGTCGCCCCTCTCTCTGTCCCACTCTCTCTTCCCCCCGACCCCTCTCTCTGTCCCCTCTCTCTCTGCCCCGCTCTTTGACCCCCTCTCTGTCACCCTCTTTCCCTGCCCCCTCTCTCGCTGTCCCCCTCTCTCTGTCCCCATCTCACTGCCCCCTCTCTCTCTGCCCCCTCTCTCTGCACCCCTCTGTCTGAACCCCGTCCCCGTCTCTGTCCCCCTCTCTCTCTGTCCCCCTCTCTCTGTCCCCCTCTCTCTGTCCCCCTCTCTCTGTTCCCCTCTCTCTGTCCCCTCTCTCTCTCCCATGCTCTTTGACCCCCCTCTGTCTCCCTCTCTCTCTGTCACCTCTCTCTGTCCCCCTCTCTCTATCCCGATCTCACTGTGCCCTCTCTCTCTCTCCCGCTCTCTGACCCCCTCTCTGTCATCCTCTCTTTCTGCCCCCTCTCTCTGCCCCCTCTCTCTCTGCCCCCTCTCTCTCTGCCCCCTCTCTCTCTGCCCCCCTCTCTCTGACCCCCGTCCCCCTCTCTCTGTGTCCTCTCTCTCTCCCCGCTCTCTGACCCCCTCTCTGTCGCCCGCTCTCTCTGTCCCCCTTTCTCTCTGTCCCCCCTCTCTGTTCTCCCCCTCTGTCCCCCCTCTCTCTGTCCCCCTCTCTCTGTCCCCCCTCTCTCTGTCCCCCCTCTCTCTGTCCCCCCTCTCTCTGCCCCCCTCTCTCTGCCCCCCCTCTCTCTGTCCCCCCTCTCTCTGTCCCCCGTCTCTCTGTCCCCCCTCTCTCTGTGTCCTCTCTCTCTCCCCGCTCTCTGACACCCTCTTTCTGTCGCCCGCTCTCTCTGTCCCCTCCTCTCTCTCTCTGTCCCCCACTCTCTCCATCTCCCCACTCTCTGTCCCCCTCTGTCCCCTCTCTCTCCTACCCGCATCTCTCTATCCCTCCTCTTTTTCCCCCCCTCTCTATCCCCCACTCTCTCAGTCCCGCTCTCTCTGTCCCCCTCTCTCTCTGTCCCCCTCTCTCTCTGTACCCCTCTCTCTCTGTCCCCCTCTCTCTGTACCCCTCTCTCTGTTCCCACTCTCTGACCCCCTCTATCTCCCCAACTCCCTGTCACCCTCTCTCTGCCCCTCTCTCTTTCCCCTCTTTCTCTGAACCCCTCTCTCTGTCCTCCTCTCTCTGACCCTCTCTCTCTGCCCCCCTCACTCTGTCCCCCTCTGTCTGCGCCCCTCTGTCTACCCCATCGCTCTCTACCCCTCTCTCTCTATCTCCCCCACTCTCTGTTCCCCCCCTCTCTCTGTCCCTCTCTCTCTGCCCCCTGTTTCTGTCGCCTCTTTCTGCCCTCTCTCTCTCTGTCCCCCTCTCTCTGACCCCCACTCTCTCTGTCCCCCTCTCTCTGTCTCCTCTATCTCTCCCTCTCTCGCTCTGCCCCTTCTCTGTCCCCCTCTCTCTCTGTCCCCCACTCTCTCCATCCACCCACTCTCTGTCCCCCTCTCTCTGACACCCCGTCTCTGACCCCCCTCTGTCTCCCTCACTCTGTACCCCTCTCTCTGTTCTCACTCTCTGACCAACTCTATCTCCCCAACTCTCTGTCACCCTCTCTCTGCCCCTCTCTCTGTCCCCCCTCTCTGTCCCCCACTCTCTCTCTGTCCCCTTCTCTCTCTGTCCCCCTCTCTCTCTGCCCCCCTCTCTATTTCCCCCCTCTCTCTGTCCCCAGCTGTCTGTCTCCCCCACTCTCTATCCCCTCTCTTTCTCTCTTTCCCGCCCTCTCTCTGTCCACCCTCTCTTTCTCCCTCTCTCTCTGTCCCGCTCTCTCTCTGACCCCCTCTCTCTGTCCCCCTCGCTCTCTGTCCCCCTCTCTCTGACACCCCGTCTCTGACCCCCCTCTGTCTCCCTCACTCTGTACCCCTCTCTCTGTTCTCACTCTCTGACCAACTCTATCTCCCCAACTCTCTGTCACCCTCTCTCTGCCCCTCTCTCTGTCCCCCCTCTCTGTCCCCCACTCTCTCTCTGTCCCCTTCTCTCTCTGTCCCCCTCTCTCTCTGCCCCCCTCTCTATTTCCCCCCTCTCTCTGTCCCCAGCTGTCTGTCTCCCCCACTCTCTGTCCCCTCTCTTTCTCTCTTTCCCGCCCTCTCTCTGTCCACCCTCTCTTTCTCCCTCTCTCTCTGTCCCGCTCTCTCTCTGACCCCCTCTCTCTGTCCCCCTCGCTCTCTGTCCCCCTCTCTCTGTCCCCCTCTCTCTGTCCCATCTCTCTCTGTCCCCCTCTCTCTCTGCCCCTTCTCTCTGCACCGGTCTCTGTCACCCTCTCTCTGTTGCCCTCTCTCTGCCCACTCTCTGTCCTCCTCTCTCTGCCCCCCCCTCACTCTCTCCCACTCTGTGCCCCTCTCTCTGTCCCCCACTCTCTGTCGCCCTCTCTCTGTACCCCTCTCTCTCTGTACCCCTCTCTCTCTGTCCCCCCTCTCTCTGTCCCCCCTCTCTCTGTCCCCCCTCTCTCTGTCCCCCCTCTCTCTGTCCCCCTCTCTTTGTCCCCATCTCGCTCTGTCCCCCTCTCTCTGTCCCCCTCTCTCTGTCCCCCTCTCTCTGTCCCCCTCTCTCTGTCCTCCTCTCTCTGTCCCCTCTCTCTCTGTCCCCAGTCTCTCTGCACCCCCGCTCTCTGTCCCCCCGCTCTCTGCCCCCCTCTCTCTGTTCCCCTCTCACTCTGTTCCCCTCTCTCTCTGTCCCTCTGTCCCTCCTCTCTCTGTCCCTCCTCTCTCTGTCCCTCCTCTCTCTGTCCCCCTCTCTCTGTCACCCTCTCTCTGTCCCCCCATCTCTGTCCCCCTCTCTCAGTCCCTCCTCTCTCTGTCCCCCTCTCTCTGTCCCTTCTCTCTGTCCCCCCTCTCTCTGTACCCCCTCTCTCTGTCCGCCTCTCTCTCTGTCCGCCTCTCTCTCTGTCCGCCTCTCTCTCTGTCCCCCTCTCTCTCTGTCCCCCACTCTCTCTGTCCCCCTCTCTCTCTGTCCCCCTCTCTCTGTCCCCCTCTCTCTGTACCCCCTCTCTCTCTGTCCCCCCTCTCTCTCTGTCCCCCTCTCTCTCTGTCCCCCCTCTCTCTCTGTCCCCCCTCTCTCTCTGTCCCCCCTCTCTCTCTGTCCCCCCTCTCTCTCTGTTCTCCCTCTCTCTGTCCGTCCTCTCTCTGTCCCCACTCTGTCACCATCTCCCTGTCCCCTCTCTCTCTGTCCCCCTCTCTCTGTCCCCTTCGCTCTCTGTCCCCCATGTCTGTCCCCCCTCTCTCTCTCTGTCCCCCTCTCTCTATCCCCCTCTCTCTCTGCCCCCTCTCTCTATTTCCCCCCTCTCTCTGTCCCCCAGCAGTCTGTCTCCCCCGCTCTCTGTCCCCTCTCTCTCTTTCCCGCCCTCTCTCTGTCCCCCCTCACTTTCCCCCTCTCTCTCTGTCCCCCTCTCTCTGTTGCCCTCTCTTTGCCCACTCTCTGTCCCCCTCTCTCTGCCCCCCTCACTCTCTCCCATTCTGTGCCCCTCTCTCTGTCCCCCTCTCTCTATCCCCCTCTCTCTGAACCCCTCTCTCTGTCTCCCTCTCTCTATCCCCCTCTCTCTGTCCCCCTCTCTGTCCCCCTCTCTCTGTCCCCCTCTCTCTGTCCCCCTCTCTCTGTCCCCCTCTCTCTGTCCCCTCTCTCTCTGTACCCCCTCTCTCTGTCCGCCTCTCTCTCTGTCGCCCTCTCTCTGTCCGCCTCTCTCTCTGTCGCCCTCTCTCTGTCACCCTCTCTCTCTGTCCCCCTCTCTCTCTGTCCCCCTCTCTCTCTGTTCCCCTCTCTCTCTGTCCCCCCTCTCTCTCTGTCCTCCCTCTCTCTGTCCCCCACTCTCTCTGTCCCCCACTCTCTCTGTCCCCCACTCTCTCTGTCCCCCTCTCTCTCTGTCCCCCTCTCTCTCTGTCCCCCTCTCTCTCTGTCCCCCTCTCTCTGTCCCCCTCTCTCTCTGTCCCCCTCTCTCTCTGTCCCCCCTCTCTCTGTCCCCCCTCTCTCTGTCCCCCCCTCTCTCTGTCCCCCTCTCTCTCTGTCCCCCTCTCTCTCTGTCCCCCCTCTCTCTCTGTCCCCCTCTCTCTCTGTCCCCCCTCTCTCTCTGTCCCCCCTCTCTCTCTGTCCCCCCTCTCTCTCTGTTCTCCCTCTCTCTCTGTCCCCCCTCTCTCTCTGTCCCCCCTCTCTCTCTGTCCCTCCTCTCTCTGTCCCTCCTCTCTCTGTCCCCTCTCTCTCCCCCTCTCTCTCTCCCCCTCTCTCTCTCCCCCTCTCTCTCTCCCCCTCTCTCTCTCCCCCTCTCTCTGTCCCCCTCTCTCTCTGTTCTCCCTCTCTCTGTCCCTCCTCTCTCTGCCCCCACTCTGTCACCATCTCCCTGTCCCCTCTCTCTCTGTCCCCCTCTCTCTGTCCCCTTCGCTCTCTGTCCCCCATGTCTGTCCTCCCTCTCTCTCTCTGTCCCCCTCTCTCTATCCCCCTCTCTCTCTGCCCCCTCTCTCTATTTCCCCCCTCTCTCTGTCCCCCAGCAGTCTGTCTCCCCCGCTCTCTGTCCCCTCTCTCTCTTTCCCGCCCTCTCTCTGTCCCCCCTCTCTTTCCCCCTCTCTCTCTGTCCCCCTCTCTCTGTTGCCCTCTCTTTGCCCACTCTCTGTCCCCCTCTCTCTGCCCCCCCTCACTCTCTCCCATTCTGTGCCCCTCTCTCTGTCCCCCTCTCTCTGTCCCCCTCTCTCTGTCCCCCTCTCTCTGTCCCCCTCTCTCTGTCCCCCCCTCTCTCTGTCCCCCCCTCTCTCTGTCCCTCTCTCTCTCTGTCCCCCTCTCTCTCTGTACCCCTCTCTCTCTGTCCCCAGTCTTTCTGCCCCCCACTCTCTGCCCCCCTCTCTCTGCCCCCCTCTCTCTGCCCCCCTCTCTCTGCCCCCTCTCTCTGTCCCCCCCTCTCTCTGTCCCCCTCTCTGTCCCTCTTCTCTCTGTCCCCCCTCTCTCTGTCCCCCTCTCTCTGTCCCCCTCTCTCTGTCCCCCCCTCTCTCTGTCCCCCCTCTCTCTGTCCCCCTCTCTCTCTGTCCCCAGTCTCTCTGTCCCCAGTCTCTCTGTCCCCAGTCTCTCTGCCCCCCCCTCTCTGCCCCCTCTCTCTGCCCCCCTCTCTCTGCCCCCCTCTCTCTGCCCCCCTCTCTCTGCCCCCTCTCTCTGTCCCCCTGTCGCTCTGTCCCCCTCTCTCTCTGTTCCCCTCTCTCTCTGTCCCCCTCTCTGTCCCTCTTCTCTCTGTCCCCCCCTCTCTCTGTCCCCCTCTCTCTGTCCCCCTCTCTCTGTCCCCCTCTCTCTGTCCCCCTCTCTCTGTCCCCCCCTCTCTCTGTCCCCCCTCTCTCTGTCCCCCTCTCTCAGTCCGTCCTCTCTCTGTCCCCCTCTCTCTGTCCCCCTCTCTCTGCCCCCCCGTCCCCCTCTCTCTGACCCCCTCTCTCTCTGTCCCCCTCTCTCTGTGTCCCCCTCTCTCTGTCCCTTCTCTCTGTCCCCTCTCTCTCTGTCCCCTCTCTCTCTGTACCCCCTCTCTCTGTACCCCCTCTCTCTGTCCCCCTCTCTCTGTCCCCCTCTCTCTGTCCCCCTCTCTCTGTCCCTCCTCTCTCTGTCCCCCCTCTCTGTCCCCCCCTCTGTCCCCCCCTCTCTGTCCCCCCCCTCTGTCCCCCCCTCTGTGTCCCCCCCTCTCTGTCCCCCCTCTCTGTCCCCCTCTCTCTGTCCCCCTCTCTCTGTCCCCCTCTCTCTGTCCCCCTCTCTCTGTCCCCCTCTCTCTGTCCCTCCTCTCTCTGTCCCCCCTCTCTGTCCCCCCCTCTGTCCCCCCCTCTCTGTTCCCCCCCCTCTCTGTCCCCCCCTCTCTGTCCCCCCCTCTCTGTCCCCCCTCTCTGTCCCCCTCTCTCTGTCCCCCTCTCTCTGTCCCCCTCTCTCTGTCCCCCTCTCTCTGTCCCCCTCTCTCTGTCCGCCTCTCTCTCTGTCGCCCTCTCTCTGTCCCTCCTCTCTCTGTCCCCCTCTCTCTCTGCCCCCTCTCTCTGTCCCCCTCTCTCTGTCCCCCCTCTCTCCCTGTTCTCCCTCTCTCTGTCCCTCCTCTCTCTGTCCCCCTCTCTCTGTCCCCCTCTCTCTGTCCCCCTCTCTCTGTCCCCCTCTCTCTCTGTCCCCCTCTCTCTCTGTCCCCCCTCTCTCTGTCCCCCTCTCTCTCTGTACCCCCTCTCTCTCTGTACCCCCTCTCTCTCTGTACCCCCTCTCTCTCTGTCCCTCCTCTCTCTGTCCCTCCTCTCTCTGTCCCTCCTCTCTCTGTCCCCCCTCTCTCTCTGTTCCCCCTCTCTCTGCCCCCCTCTCTCTGCCCCCCTCTCTCTGCCCCCCTCTCTCTGCCCCCTCTCTCTGTCCCCCTGTCGCTCTGTCCCCCTCTCTCTCTGTTCCCCTCTCTCTCTGTCCCCCTCTCTGTCCCTCTTCTCTCTGTCCCCCCCCTCTCTCTGTCCCCCTCTCTCTGTCCCCCTCTCTCTGTCCCCCTCTCTCTGTCCCCCTCTCTCTGTCCCCCCCTCTCTCTGTCCCCCCTCTCTCTGTCCCCCTCTCTCAGTCCGTCCTCTCTCTGTCCCCCTCTCTCTGTCCCCCTCTCTCTGCCCCCCCCCGTCCCCCTCTCTCTGACCCCCTCTCTCTCTGTCCCCCTCTCTCTGTGTCCCCCTCTCTCTGTCCCTTCTCTCTGTCCCCTCTCTCTCTGTCCCCTCTCTCTCTGTACCCCCTCTCTCTGTACCCCCTCTCTCTGTCCCCCTCTCTCTGTCCCCCTCTCTCTGTCCCCCTCTCTCTGTCCCCCTCTCTCTGTCCCTCCTCTCTCTGTCCCCCCTCTCTGTCCCCCCTTCTGTCCCCCCCTCTCTGTCCCCCCCCTCTCTGTCCCCCCCTCTCTGTCCCCCCCTCTCTGTCCCCCCCTCTGTCCCCCTCTCTCTGTCCCCCTCTCTCTGTCCCCCTCTCTCTGTCCCCCTCTCTCTGTCCGCCTCTCTCTGTCCTCCTCTCTCTCTGTCGCCCTCTCTCTGTCCCTCCTCTCTCTGTCCCCCTCTCTCTCTGCCCCCCTCTCTCTGTCCCCCTCTCTCTGTCCCCCCTCTCTCCCTGTTCTCCCTCTCTCTGTCCCTCCTCTCTCTGTCCCCCTCTCTCTGTCCCCCTCTCTCTGTCCCCCTCTCTCTGTCCCCCTCTCTCTCTGTCCCCCTCTCTCTCTGTCCCCCTCTCTCTCTGTCCCCCCTCTCTCTGTCCCCCTCTCTCTCTGTACCCCCTCTCTCTCTGTACCCCCTCTCTCTCTGTACCCCCTCTCTCTCTGTCCCTCCTCTCTCTGTCCCTCCTCTCTCTGTCCCTCCTCTCTCTGTCCCTCCTCTCTCTGTCCCCCCTCTCTCTCTGTTCCCCCTCTCTCTGTCCCTCCTCTCTCTGCCCTCACTCTGTGACCATCTCCCTGTCCCCTCTCCCTCTGTTCCCTCTCGCTCTGTCCCCTTCTCTCTGCACCCCCACTCTGATCCCCCCCTCCCCCCTCTGTCCCCTCTCTCTCTGTCCCCTCTCTCTCTGTCCCCCTCTCTCTCTATCCCTCTCTCTCTGACCTCATCTCTCTGCCCCCTCGCTCTGTTCCCCACTCTCGTTCCCCCATCTCTATCGCCCTCTCTCTGATCCCCCCTCTGTCACCGTCTCTCTGCCCCCTCTCAGTCACCGTCTCTCTGTTCCACCCCCGTCCACCCCTCTCTGTCGCCCGCTCTCTGCCCCCTCTCTGTCACAGTTTCTCTGTCCCCCCTCTCTCTGACCCCCTCATCCCCCCCCTCTGTCTGTCCCCCCATCAGTGTCCCCTCTCAGTCACCGTCTCTCTGTTCGCCCCCCCGTCCCCCCTCTCTCTGTCCCCCACTTCACTGTCCCCTCTCTTTGTTGGCCTCTCTCTGCCCCGTCTCTGTCACCGTCTCTCTGCCCCTTCTCTCTCTGGCCCCTCTCTCTCTGTTTCCTCTCTGTTCCCCCCCCCTCTGCCCCCCTCTCTGTTCCCCTCTCTCTCTGTACCTCCTCTCTATCTCTGACCCCTCTCTCTCTGACCCCCTCTCTCTCTGACCCCCTCTCTCTCTGTACCCCCTCTCTCTCTGTACCCCCTCTCTCTGACCCCCTCCACCTCTGTCCCCCCCGTCCCCCTCTCTCTCTGAACGCTTCTCTCTCTGTCCTCCTCTCTCTCTGTCCCCCTCTCTCTGTCTCCTCTTTCTGCCCCCTTCTCTCTCTGTCCCCCTCTCTCTCACTACCCCCTCTCTCTCTCACCCCCTCTATCTCCCCCAATCTCTGTCCCCCTCTCTCTGTCGCCGTCTCTCTGTCCCCCCTCTCTGTCCCCTCTCTCTCTGTCCCCCTTTATCTGTCCCCCCTCTCTCCCACGCTCTCTGACCCCCTCTCTGTTGCCGTCTCTCTGTCCCCCCTCTCTGCCCCCTCTCACTCTCTGCCCCCTCTCTCTCTGCCCCCTCTCTCTCTGCCCCCTCTCTCTCTGCCCCCCATCACTCTGCCCCCTCTCTCTCTGTCGCCCTCTCTCTGTCCCAATCTCTCTGTCCCCTCTCTCTCCCCCGCTCTCTGATTCCCTCTCTGTCGCCCTCTCTCTGACCTCTCTCTGCCCCCTCTCTCTCTGCCCCCTCTCTCTCTGCCCCCCTCTCTGTCCCCCCCTCTCTGTCCCCCCTCTCTGTCCCCCCTCTCTGTCCCCTCTCTCTGTCGCCGTCTCTCTTCCCCCTCTCTCTCTGCCCCCCTCTCACTGTCCCCCTCACTCTGACACCCCCTCTCTCCCCCACACTGTACCCCTCTCTCTCTCTCCCTCTGCCCCCTCTCTCTGTCACCGTCTCTCTATTCCCCCTTCTCTCTGTCCCACCTTTCTCTGTTCCCCCTTTCTTTCCCCCCCTCTCTCTGTCCTCCTCTCTCTCTCTGTCCCCCTCTCTCTGTCTCCTCTTTCTGCCCCCTTCTCTCTCTGTCCCCCTCTCTCTCACTGACCCCCCCCTCTCTGCCCCCCTCTATCTCCCCCACTCTCTGTCCCCCACTCTCTGTCCCCCTCTCTCTGTCCCCCCTCTCTCTGTCCCCCCTCTCTCTGTCCCCTCTCTCTCTGTCCCCCTCTATCTGTCCCCTCTCTCCCACGCTCTCTGACCCCCTCTCTCCCCCGCTCTCTGACCCCCTCTCTGTTGCCCTCTCTCTGCCCCCGCTCTCTCTGCCCCCCGACCCCTCTCTCTGTCCCCCTCTCCCTGTTTCCCTCTCTCTGTTTCCCTCTCTCTGTTTCCCTCTCTCTGTTTCCCTCTCTCTGTTCTCCTCTCTCTGTCCCCCTCTCTCTGTCCCCCCCTCTCTGCCCCCCCCTCTCTGCCCCCTCCCTGTCCCCCTTTCTCTGTACTCCTCTCTCTGTCCCCCTCTCTATGCCCCCTCCCAGTCACCATCTCTCTGTCCCCCTCCCTCTGTCCCCCTCCCTCTGTCCCCCTCCCTCTGTCCCCCTTTCTCTCTGTCCCCCTCTCTCTGTCCCCCTCTCTCTGTACCCCCCTCTCTGTGCCCCCCCCTCTCTGTCCCCCCCTCTCTGTCCCCCCCTCTCTGTCCCCCCCTCTCTGTCCCCCCCCTCTGTCCCCCCCCTCTCTGTCCCCCCCTCTCTGTCCCCCCCTCTGTCCCCCCCTCACCGTCCCCCTTTCTCTCTGTCCCCCTTTCTCTCTGTCCCCCCCTCTCTCTGTCCCCCCCTCTCTCTGTCCCCCCCTCTCTCTGTCCCCCCTCTCTGTCCCCCCCTCTCTGTCCCCCCCTCTCTGTCCCCCTCTCTCTCTGCCCCCCCCTCTCTCCTCCTCTCTATGTCCCTCCTCTCTCTGTCCCCCTCTCTCTGTCCCCCTTTCTCTCTGTCCCCCTTTCTCTCTGTCCCCCTCTCTCTGTACCCCTCTCTCTCCCCCCCCTCTCTGTAGCCCTCTCTCTGCCCCCTCTCTGTCACAGTCTCTCTTCCCCCCCTCTCTCTGTCCCCCTCTCTCTGTCCCCCTCTCTCTGTCCCCCCTCTCTCTGTCCCCCCTCTCTCTGTCCCCCCCTCTCTCTGTCCCCCCCTCTCTGTAGCCCTCTCTCTGCCCCCTCTCAGTCACCATCTCTTTGTTCCCCCCAGTCCATCCCTCTCTGTCCTCCCTCGGTCTGTCCACCTCCCTCTGACCCCCTCTCTCTATCCTCCCTCGGTCTGTCCCCCTCCCTCTGTCCCCCTCCCTCTGTCCCCCTCCCTCTGTCCCCCTCCCTCTGCCCCCCTCTCTCTGCCCCCCTCTCTCTGCCCCCCTCTCTCTGTCCCCCTCTCTCTCTCCCCCCTCTCTGTCTCCCTCTCTCTGCCCCCTCCCAGTCACCATCTCACTGTCCCCCCCCGTCCCCCCCTCTTTGTGCCCCCATCTCTGTTCCCCCCTCTCTCTGTAGCCCCTCTCTCTGCCCCCCCTCTCTGTCCCCCACTCTCTCTGTTCCCCCTCTCTCTGTCCCCAACTCTCTCTGCCCCTCTCTCTATCTCCCCCACTCTCTGTTCCCCCTCTCTCTCTGCCCCCCCCCCCCCCCCCGTCTCTGGCCTCCTCTCTCTCTGGCCCCCACTCTCTGCCCCCCTCTCTCTGTCATCCAATCTGCCCCCCTCTCTCTGTCGCCTCTTTCTGCCCACCTCTCTCTCTGTCCCCCTCTCTCTCTGACCCCCTCTCTCTCCCCCACTCTCTGTCCCCTCTCTCTGTCGCCCTCTCTCTGATCCCCACTCTCTCACACCCGCCTCTCCCTGTACCACCTCACTGCCCCCCCTCTCTCTGTCGCCCCTCTCTCTGTCGCCGTCTCTCTGCCCCCCTCTCTCTGCCCCCTCTCTCTCTGCCCCCTCTCTCTCTTTGCCCCCTCTCTCTCTGCCCCCTCTCTCCCTGTCGTCCTCTGTCTGTCCCCATCTCTCTGTCCACTCTCTCTCCCCCGCTCTTTGACCCCCTCTCTGTCTCCCTCTCTCTGCCCCCTCTCTCTCTTTGCCCCCTCTCTCTCTGCCCCCTCTCTCCCTGTCGTCCTCTGTCTGTCCCCATCTCTCTGTCCACTCTCTCTCCCCCGCTCTTTGACCCCCTCTCTGTCTCCCTCTCTCTGCCCCCTCTCTCTCTGCCCCCCTCTCTGTCCCCCTCTCTCTCTGTCCCCCCCTCTCTCTCTATCCCCCACTCTCTCCATCCGCCCACTCTCTGACCCCTCTCTCTGACCCCACCTCTCTCCCCCACACGGTACCCCTCTCTCTCTCCCTCTGCCCCCCCTCTCTGTCGCCGTCTCTCTATCCCCCCTTCTCTCTGTCCCACCTTTCTCGGTTCACCCTCTCTTTCCCCCCTCTCTCTGTCCCCCCTCTCTCTGCCCCCCCCTCTCTCTGTCCCCCTCTCTCTGTCGCCGTCTCTCTGTCCCCCTCTCTCTCTGTCCCCTCCCTCTCTGTCCCCCTCTATCTGTCCCCTCTCTCTCCCACTCTCTCTGACCCCCCTCCCCCCCGCTCTCTGACCCCCTCTCTGTTTCCCTCTCTCTGCCCCCGCGCTCTCTGCCCCGCCGACCCCTCTCTCTGTCCCCCTCTCTCTGTCCCCCTCTCTCTGTCCCCCTCTCTCTGTCCCCCTCTCTCTGTCCCCCTCTCTCTGTCCCTCTCTCTCTGTCCCCCTCTCTCTGTTTCCCTCTCTCTGTTCTCCTCTCTCTGTTCCCCTCTCTCTGTCCCCCTCTTTCTTTTCCCCTCACTCCTGTCCCACTCACTCTGTCCCCTCTCTCTCCCCCGCTCTTTGACCCCCTCTCTGTCGCCCTCTCTCTCTGCCCCCTCTCTCTCTGCACCCCTCTCTCTGTCCCCTTCTCTCTATCCCCCTCTCACTGCCCCTCTTTCCCGCTCTCTGACCCCCTCTCTGTCACCCTTTCTCTCTGCCCCCACTCTCTCTGCCCCCACTCTCTCTGCCCCCCTCTCTGCCCCCCCCACTCTCTGAACCCCTCTCTCTGAGCCCCTCTCTCTCCCCCACTCTGTACCCCTCTCTCTGTGTCCCTCTCTCTGCCCCCCTCTCTGTCACCGTCTTTCTATCCCCCTTCTCTCTGTTCCCCCTCTCTCTGTCCCCCTCTCTCTGTCCCCCTCTCTCTGTCCCCCTCTCTCTGTCCCCCCCTCTCTGTCCCCCCCTCTCTGTCCCCCCTCTCTCTGTCCACCCTCTCTCTGTCCCCCCTCTCTCTGTCCCCCCTCTCTCTCTGACCCCCTCTATCTCCCCCACTCTCTGTCCCCTGCGCTCTGTCGCCCTCTCTCTGACCCCCACTCTCTCTGTACCCCTCTCTCTGACCCCTTCTCTCTCTGACCCCCTCTATCTCCCCCGCTCCCTGTCCCCCCTCTCTCTGTCGCCCTCTCTCGCTGTTGCCCTCTCTGTCGCTCTCTCTCTGTCGCCCTCTCTCTGTCGCCCTCTCTCTGACCCCCTCTCTCACACCCCCCTCTCCCTGTACCACCTCACTGTCCCCCTCTCTCGCTGTCGACCCTCTCTCTGTCCCACTCTCTCTGTCCCACTCTCTCTGCCTCCCCGACCCCTCTCTCTGTCCCTTCTCTCTCTCTGTTCCCCTCTCTCTATCCCCCTCTCTCTGTCCCCTCTCTCTCTCCCCCGCTCTTTGACCCCCTCTCTGTCACCCTCTCTCCCTGCCCCCTCTCTCTCTGTCCCCCTCTCTCTATCCCCATCTCACTGCCCCCTCTCTCTATCTCCCGCTCTCTAACCCCTTCTCTGTCATCCTATCTTTCTGCCCCCTCTTTCTACCCCCTCTCTCTGCCCCCTCTCTCTGCCCCCTCTCTCTGCCCCCCTCTGTCTGAACCCCATCCCCGTCTCTGTTCCCCTCTCTCTGTTCCCCTCACTCTGCCCCCCCTCACTCTGTCGACATCTCTCTGTCCCCTTCTCTCTGTCTCCCTCTCTCTATCCCCCTCTCTCTCTCTCCTCTCTTTCTCCCCCGCTCTTTGACCCCCTCTCTGTCGCCCTCTCTCTCTGCCCCCTCTCTCACTGCCCCCTCTCTCTCTGTCCCCCTCTCGCAGTCCTCTCTCTCTCCCGCTCTCTGACCACCTCTCTGTCACCCCCTCTCTGTCCCCTCTCTCTCTGCCCCCCTCTCTCTGACCCCTCTCTCTGTCCCCTCTCTCTCCCCCGCTCTCTGACCCCCTCTCTGTCACCTCCTCTCTCTGTCCCCTCTCTCTCTGCCCCCTCTCTCTGTCCCCCTTCTCACTGTCCCCTCTCTCTCTCCCGCTCTCTGTCCCCCTCTCTCTGTCCTCCTCTCTCTGTACCCCTTCTCTCTGTCCCCATCTCTCTGTTCCCCCCCTCTCTGTTCCCCCTCTCTTTGCCCCTCCTCTCTGACCGACCCTCTCTCTGCCCCCCCTCTCTGTCCCCCTCTCTCTGTGTACTCTCTCTCTCTCCCCACTCTCTGTCCCTCTCTGTCTGTCGCCCGCTGTCTCTGTCGCCCTCTTTCTGTTGCCGTCTCTCTGTCCCCCTCTCTCTGCCCTCTCTCTCTCTCTGCCCCCTCTCTCTCTGCCCCCACTCTCTCTGCCCCACATCTCTCTGCCCCCTCTCTCTGTCCCCATCTCTCTGTCCCCATCTCTCTGTCCCCTCTCTCTCCCCCGCTCTCTGACCCCCTCTCTGTCGCCCTCTCTCTGCCCCCTCTCTCTCTGCCCCCCTCTCTGTCCCCCTCTCTCTGTCCCCCTCTCTCTGTCCCCCACTCTCTCCAACCGCCCACTCTCTGTCCCCCTCTCTCTGACCCCCCTCTCTCCCGCACACTGTACCCCTCTCTCTCTCTCCCTCTGCCCCCTCTCTCTGTCACCGTCTCTCTATCCCCCCTTCTCTCTGTCCCACCTTTCTCTGTTCCTCCTCTCTTTTCCCCCCTCTCTCTGTCCCCCGCTCTCTCTGTCCCCCGCTCTCTGACCCATTCTCTCTCTGTCCTCCTCTCTCTCTGTCCCCCTCTCTCTGACTCCTCTTTCTGCCCCCTTCTCTCTCTGTCCCCCTCTCTCTCACTGACCGCGCTCTCTCTGACCCCCTCTATCTCCCCCACTCTCTGTCCCCCACTCTCTGTCCCCCACTCTCTGTCCCCCTCTCTCTGTCGCCTTCTCTCTGTCCCCCCTCTCTCTCTGTCCCCCCTCTCTCTCTGTCCCCTCTCTCTCTGTCCCCTCTCTCTCTGTCCCCCTCTATCGGTCCCCTCTCTCTCCCACGCTCTCTGACCCCCTCTCTCCCCCGCTCTCTGACCCCCTCTCTGTTGCCCTCTCTCTGCCCCCACTCTCTCTGCCCCCCGACCCCTCTCTCTGTCCCCCTCTCTCTGTTCTCCTCTCTCTCTCCCACTCTTTCTTTCCCCCTTACTCCTGTCCCCCTCACTCTGTCCCCTCTCTCTGCCCCTCCCACTCTCTATCCCCCTCTCTCTGCCCCCTCTCTCTCTCTCCCGCTCTCTGACCTCCTCTCTGTCACCCTTTCTCTCTGCCCCCTCTCTCCCTGCCCCCACTTTCTCTGCCCCCTCTCTGCCCCCCCACACTCTGTCCCCCTCTCTCTGACCCCCTCTCTCTCCCCCACTCTGTACCCCTCTCTCTGTCTCCCTCTCTCTGCCCCCCCTCTCTGTCACCGTCTTTCTATCCCTCCTTCTCTCTGCCCTCCCTCTCTCTGTCCCCCCCTCTCTTTCCCCCCTCTCTCTCTGACCCCCTCTATCTCCCCCACTCTCTGTCCCCCGCTCTCTGTTGCCCTCTCTCTGATCCTCACTCTCCCTGTCCCCTCTCTCTCTCTGTCCCTCTCTCTCTGACCCCCTCCATCTCCCCCGCTCCCTGTCCCCCCTCTCTCTGTTACCCCCTCTCTCTGTCGCCCTCTCTCTGTCACCCTCTCTCTGTCGCTCTCTCTCTGTCGCCCTCTCTCTGACCCCCTCTCTCACACCCGCCTCTCCCTGTACCACCTCACTGTCCCCCTCTCTCGCTGTCGTCCCTCTCTCTGTCGCCGTCTCTCTGTCCCCCCCCTCTCTCTGTCCCCCCCTCTCTCTGTCCCCCCCTCTCTCTGTCCCCCTCTCTCTCTGTCCCCCTCTCTCTCTGTCCCCCTCTCTCTCTCCTCTCTCTCTCTGTCCCCCTCTCTCTGTCCCCTCTCTCTCTCCCCCGCTCTCTGACACCCTCTCTGTTGCCCTCTCTCTGCCCCCACTCTCTCTGCCCCCCGACCCCTCTCTCTGTCCCCCTCTCTCTCTCTGTCCCCATCTCTCTGTCTCCCTCTCTCTGCCCCCCTCTCTGTCACCGTCTCTCTATTCCCCCTTCTCTCTGTTCCCCCTTTCTCTGTTCCCCCTCTCTCTGTCCCCGTCTCTCTGTCCCCCACACTCTCTGTCCCCCCTCTGCCCCCTCTCTCTCTCTCTGCCCCTCTCTCTCTGACCCCCTCTGTCTCTGACCCCCTCTCTCTCTGCCCCTCTCTTTCGGTACCCTCTCTTTCTGTCCCCCTCTCTCTGTACCCACTCTCTGTCCCCCTCTCTCTCTGTACCCTCTCTCTCTGTCCATCTCTCTCTTTGTCCCGCTCTCTCTGTTCCACACCTCTCTGTCCCACGCTCTCTGTCCCCCTCTCTCTCTGTCCCCCCCTCTCTCTCTGTCCCCTCTCTCTCTGTCTCCCCTCCCTCTGTCTCCCCTCCCTCTGTCTCCCTCGCTCTCTGTCTCCCCCACTCTGTCCCCCTCTCTCTGTCACCCTCGTTCTGCCCCCTCTCTCTCTGTCCCACTCACTCTCTGTCCCCCTCTCTCTATCCTCCTCTGACAGTCCCCTCTCTCTCCCGTTCCCTGACCACCTCTCTGTTGCCCTCTTTCTGCTCCCTATCTCTCTGCCCCCCTCTCTGTCCCCCCTCTCTCTGTCCCCTCTCTCTCTCTCTCTGTCCCCCTCTCTCTGTCCTCCTCTCTCTGTTCCCCCCTCTCTCTGTTCCCCCTCTCTCTGTCCCCCCTCTCTCTGTCCCCCCTCTATCTGCCCCCCCTCTCTGTTCCCCCTCTCTCTGCCCCCCCTCTCTCTGTCCCCCTTTCTCTGTGTACTCTCTCTCTCCCCGCTCTCTGACCCCCTCTCTGTCGCCCGCGCTCTCTGTCGCCCCTCTCTCTGTCGCCGTCTCTCTGTCCCCCTCTCTCTGCCCCCTTTCTCTCTCTGCTCCCTCTCTCTCTACCCCCTCTCTCTCTGTCCCCATCTCTCTGTCCCCCTCTCTCTGTCGCCCTCTCTCTGTCGCCCTCTCTCTGCCCCCTCTCTCTCTGCCCCCCTCTCTGTCCCCCTCTCTCTCTGTCCCCCTCTCTCTCTATCCCCCACTCTCTCCATCCGCCCACTCTCTGTCCCCCTCTCTCTGACACCGTCTCTCTATCCCCCCTTCTCTCTGTCCCACCTTTCTCTGTTCCCCCTCTCTTTGCCCCCATCTCTCTGTCCCCCCTCTCTGTCCCCCCCTCTCTCTGACCCCTTCTCACTCTGTCTCCCCTCTCTCTCTGTCTCCCCCACTCTTCCCCCCCTCTCTGTCACCCTCTTTCTGCCCCCTCTCTCTCTGTCCCCCTCACTCTCTGTCCCCCTCTCTCTGCCCCCCTCTATCTATTCCACTCTCTGTCCCTCTCTGTCTGTCGCCCTCTCTCTGACCCCCTCTCTCTCCCATCCGCCTCTCTCTCTCCCCCGCTCTCTGCCCCCTCTCTCTGTCGCCCTCTGTCTGTCCCCCTCTTTCTGACCCCGTCTCTCTCCGACCTGCCTCTCCCTCTGCCCCGCTCTCTGCTCCCTCTCTCTGTCGCCCTCTCTCTGTCCCCCTCTGTCTCCTACCCGCCTCTCTCTATCCCCCCTCTTTTTCCCACTCTCTCTCTGTATCCCTCTCTCTGTTCCCTCTCTCTCTGTCCGCCTCTCTCTGATCCCCTCTCTCTCCCACCCGCCTCTCTCTCTGTCCCCCTCTTTCTCTTCGCCTCTCTCTCTGTAAACCTCTCTCTGTACCCCTCTCTCTGCACCCCTCTCTCTGTTCCCCTTTCTCTCTGGCCCCCTCTCTGTCACCCTCTCTCTGCCCCCCCTCTCTGTCCCCCTCTCTCTCTGTCCCCCTCTCTCTCTGTCCCCCTCTCTCTCTGTCCCCCACTCTCTCTGTCCCCCACTCTCTCCATCCCCCCACTTTCTGTCCCCCTCTCTCCCCCCACTCTGTACCCCTCTCTGTACCCCACTCTCTGTCCCCCTCTCTCTGCCCCCTCTATCTCCCCCTCTCTCTGTCCTCCTCTCTCTGTCCCCTATCTCTCTCCCCCGCTCTCTGACCCCCTCTCTGTTACCCTCTCTCTGCTCCCTTCTCTCTGTCCCCCTCTCTCTCTGTCCCCCTCTCTCTCTGTCCCCCTCTCTCTCTGTCCCCCACTCTTTCCATCCCCACACTCTCTGTCCCCCTCTCTCTGACCCCCTCTCTCCCCCCCACTCTGTACCCTCTCTGTCCCCCACTCTCTGTACCCCTCTCTCTGTCCCCTCTCTCTCTCCCCCCCGCTGTCGGACCCCCACTCTGTCGCCCTCTCTCTGCCGCCTCTCTATGTCCCCCACTCTCTCCATCCCCCCACTCTCTGTCCCCCTCTCTCTGACCCCCTCTCTCTCTCCCACTCTGTACCCCTCTCTCTGTCCCCTTCTCTCGTCACCATCTCTCTGTCACCATCTCTCTGTCCCCCCTTCTCTCTGTCCTCATCTCTGTCAATCCCCCTCTCTCTGTCACCGTCTCTCTGTCCCCTCCTCTCTCTGTCCCCCTCTCTCTGTCCCGTCGATCTCTCCCTCGCTCTCTGCCCCCCTCTGTGGCCCTCTCCCTGCTCCCTCTCTCTCTACCCCCCTCTCTCTGACCCCCTCTCTCTCTCCCACTCTGTACCCCTCTCTCTGTCCCCTTCTCTCGTCACCATCTCTCTGTCACCATCTCTCTGTCCCCCCTTCTCTCTGTCCTCATCTCTGTCAATCCCCCTCACTCTGTCCCCCTCTCTCTGTCCCCTCTCGCTCTATCCCCCACTCTCTCTGTCCCCCTCTCTCTGTCCCGTCGATCTCTCCCTCGCTTTCTGCCCCCCTCTGTCGCCCTCTCCCTGCTCCCTCTCTCTCTGCCCCCTCTCTCTGTCCCCCTCTCTCTCTGTCCCCCACTCTCTCCATCCCCCACACTCTGTCCCTCTCTCTCTGACCCCCCCTCTCCCCCCCACTCTGTACCCGTCTCTCTGACCCCCTCTCTCTGTCTCCCTCTATAATCCCCCTCTCTCTGTGCCCCTCTCTCTGTCACCCTCTCTCTGCCCCTTCACATTCCCACCCGCCTCTCTCTTTCCCCCATCTCACTGTCCCCCTCTCTCTCTGTCCCTCTCTATCTTCCCCACACTCTGCCCCCCCCTCTGCCCTCCTCTGTCTCTGTCCCCCTTTCTCTCTGTCACACTCTCTCTGTCGCCATCTCTCTGTCCCCCTCTCTCCCTGACCCCCCTCTATCTCCCCCACTCTCGGTGTCCCTCTCTCTGTCCCCCTCTCTCTGACACCCTCTATCTCCCCCACTCTCTGTGCCCCACTCTCTGTGCCCCACTCTCTGTGCCCCTCTCTCTGTCCCCCTCTCTCTGTCCCCTCTCTCTGTCCCCCTCTCTCTCCCCCCCCTCTCTGTCCCCCTCTCTCTGTCCCCCTCTCTCTGTCCCCCTCTCTCTGACCCCTCTCTCATTGTCCTCCCCTATTTCTCTCTCTCCCTCCCTCACCTTATCTATCCCTTTCCTCTCTCTCTCCCTCTGTCTCTCCCTGCTCCTTTGCTCTCTCCATCTTCTCCCACTCTCGATCCCCCTACCTTGGTCTCTCTCTCTCCCCACCTCCCTCCGTTTCTCTCTGACTCAATCTCTCTCCCTCCTATCCTGCCTTTCCTCTCTCTCTGACACACTCTGTCTCCCTAGTCCTTCCCTCTCCCTCTGACCCAGAGACTGGGGGTTGGTGGTGAGGTTGCGTGTGGGGGGGTGGTGGTGAGATGATCGAGAGATGTCGGAAGTGGGAGGTGGGGAAAATGGGGTAGAGACGACATTGCGGGAGGGAGAGAGAGACGGCAGGAGAGAGAGAGAGTGAGGGTGAGGGGGAGAGAGAAGAATGGAGGCAGGTGGAGAAACTCATGTTGGGGTGTGAGAGAGAGAGGGGGAGAGTGCGGCAGAAAGAATAGTGGAAGCAGGTGGAGAATCCGGGGTTGGGGGCGGTGTCTGAGAGGGGACCAGAGAGAGTGAAAGGGAGAGGTGGTGAGAAAGACTGAGTGTGCAGAAAGAGAAAGAGAGGGAGAGAATTGAGGAGGAAGAGTGGGGGAGAGGAAATGGGGAGGCCAGGTTGGAGTGGCGGGGGGGACAGAGGGAGTTAAACCCAGCTCCTGAGCTCAGGGCCCAGTGCCCTCCACTTCCCTGAGGACCAGGACTTGGGGCTGAGTCTGTCTCTCTCCAGCTCAGCTTCTCCAACACAAAGACACACACCAACATCGGTCACTCTGCTGCTCGGCACGCTTTAATCAACATTTTTATTGGTTACAAATGGAAGTGATGGATACAGTCACTGGGATGATGCCTTTTCTCACTGGCCCCTGAGTTGTGAGAAACATTGAAATGTTTCCCTGTAACCCCGCTGTGGGATAAGGATGGACAACCCAGCGCTACCCTCAGTCTGTTACCATAGCGACAGTCTGCTCCATCGCTGAAACGCTGAACTGAAATGAGAAAATCCCGGATGGATTGATTAATGAGGGAATTTGATTGATGGATGGATCTGGGTGAAGGGATATTTCAGCACATTCTTCAGTTGCTGCCTGAACTTAGTCTGGGTCACGGCATAAATCGCGGTGTTTGTGCAGCAACTGAGGAGCTGCAGCATGAAGCCCAATTCCTGCACAAACCAATCGAGATGCACAGAGGTATCCACAATCTGACACATCCGGTACCATATAGAATACAGCATGAACGTTGACCATAACAGGATGAAATTGGCCGAGATCACAAACAGTAAAATGATGGATTTTTTTCGGTTTCTCATTTCAGTGTCAGACTGAGCGTCCCCATTGGTGTGAGTGCGGAGTCTCCTGCGGGCTCTGCTGGTCACTACAATGTGTCTGACGGTGAGAACATTGAGCAGCAGAACCAGGAGAAATGGGACACCCGGGGTTAGAATGTAGTGGAGGAACTCGATTGTGACCCAGACACTGGAGTAATAAACAGCGAGTGTTACCTGACAAAACCAGGGGCGGTTCCCCAGGAAATACTGAGCCGAGAGCATAAAATACCAGAAAATGTTCTTTAAACAGCTCAGCACAGTCACTGCTCCCAGAACCACAGCCGCCGTCTTCTCACTGTAATATTTACTTTTCAGCTTCTGGCAACAAATGGCCACAAACCGATCAAAGGTGAAAGTGACGGTGAACCAGACAGAGCAGTCAGTGGCTGCATAAAGCAGGACGGCATGGATATTACACACGGGAACGGAGACTCTCAGGAAATAAAACTGTTCCCGATAAACAATGGGAATGTGTCTCAGGATCAGGTCAAGGATAATGACCAGGAGATCCGCCACTGCCATGGCCCCCAGGTAACGTCTGACACATGGAGACAATCCACAATCTTTATAAAGCAGGACGTAGATGGTCACTACGTTAACTGTGAGGAAGGAAAACAAACCCATTATCCATCAGCCTGGAGGCAAAGGGACCCATTTGATCGGGGACCCAGTGAGATTTTCAAATGTGTCCCGGTATTCAGGGATTTATTAAAATAATTGAAGCTGGAAAAACAAATGGTAAGATCGGAATAATTGACGAAAATGTGACATAAACCACAAGAAACCCTCCCTCCCCAAACACACAGAGACACATCCATAAGGACAGATGGTTTCTAGAACATTCCCACGCACTCGCTCACTCGAGAGCAGACACAGGTCACTCCTTCCCAGTTCCGAATACGGAGGGTGGGAACGTTGCTGTCCTGAAGGATTCTCTCCCAGTTTCCTTTAGACAAACGGAGTTTGGGAATTCCTGTATTTTGGTCTAAATTGTGGTCGATCATGTGACGTGGAGAAATGTAAATGCAGGGAAAACGTATTCACCCCTTTAACTGCCTGAGGGGCCTTCGGAACAGTGTCTCCTTCTCCCTGGAACGGGATCTCTTCCCTCGGGATCTTACCGTTTTTTCAATTCACTGACGTCCGGCTGTTCACAAACAATGTCAGGGACAGAACGTTCCGGGGAATGTCAGTTATGGAATGTCAGGGACAAAACGTTCCGGGGAATGTCGGTATAGAATGTTGGGGACAGAACGTTCCGGGGAATGTCAGTTATGGAATGTCGGGGACAGAACGTTCCGGGGAATGTCAGTTATGGAATGTCAGGGACAAAACGTTCCGGGGAATGTCGGTATAGAATGTTGGGGACAGAACGTTCCGGGGAATGTCAGTTATGGAATGTCAGGGACAGAACGTTCCGGGGAATGTCAGTTATAGAATGTCAGGGACAGAATGTTCCGGGGAATGGCAGTTATAGAATGTCAGGGACAGAATGTTCCGGGGAATGGCAGTTATACAATGTCAGGGACAGAATGTTCCGGGGAATGGCAGTTATAGAATGTCGGGGACAGAACGTTCCGGGGAATGGCAGTTATAGAATGTTGGGGACAGAACGTTCCGGGGAATGTCGGTATAGAATGTTGGGGACAGAACGTTCCGGGGAATGTCAGTTATGGAATGTCGGGGACAGAACGTTCCGGGGAATGTCAGTTATGGAATGTCAGGGACAAAACGTTCCGGGGAATGTCGGTATAGAATGTTGGGGACAGAACGTTCCGGGGAATGTCAGTTATGGAATGTCAGGGACAGAACGTTCCGGGGAATGTCAGTTATAGAATGTCAGGGACAGAATGTTCCGGGGAATGGCAGTTATAGAATGTCAGGGACAGAATGTTCCGGGGAATGGCAGTTATACAATGTCAGGGACAGAATGTTCCGGGGAATGGCAGTTATAGAATGTCGGGGACAGAACGTTCCGGGGAATGGCAGTTATAGAATGTTGGGGACAGAACGTTCCGGGGAATGGCAGTTATAGAATGTCGGGGACAGAACGTTCCGGGGAATGGCAGTTATAGAATGTCGGGGACAGAACGTTCCGGGGAATGGCAGTTATAGAATGTCGGGGACAGAACGTTCCGGGGAATGTCAGTTATAGAATGTTGGGGACAGAACGTTCCGGGGAATGTCAGTTATAGAATGTCAGGGACAGAACGTTCTGGGGAATGTCAGTTATAGAATATCAGGGACAGAATGTTCCGGGGAACTCCTTGACCTGTCCATCACCTTTCCCCCCTACCCACCCCACCAACATGATGTACTGTGCCTGGGCACACTGTAACGTTAATGGGGTGAGAGACGGAGGGTCCAATAACAGGAATGGGAACTAAAGGCATTGCCAGATTAGCTGAAATGGTTAGATATACCACATTATCAATCCACCGCACAGAACCAGCCCAGACACCATACACCCAGAGGAGATATCTGTTCACCGTGGACCACAGTGTAGACCAGGCCAGTGTACTGCTCAGTACAACCCAGCAATCTGACCAGATTCATCCATTCCACTGGTCAATGCAATCCAGCGATCTGTCCAGAGTGGAGTACTGTGCAGACTACAGCAGTGCATTGATCTATTAACACAGACCATATATCTGTCCAGCACTGGGAGCTGTGCAGACCACATCAGTGCATTGATCTATAATCCCGGACTAGATATCTGGTCAGCACTGTGAGCTGTGCAGAACACATAAGTGCATTGATCTATAAACCCGACCTCGATATCTGTCCAGCACTGGGAGGTGTGCAGACCACAGCAGGGCACTAATGTGTGAACCTGAAACAAATATCCATCCAGCATGGGGAGCTGCACAGACCACATCATTGCAGTATCTATAAACCTCAACCAGAATGACTGACCAGCACAGCGATCTGAGCAGTGATCATCCAAGAATTAATTTGCAAACCTGGAGCAGTTACCCTCCAAGTGAGTAGGACTGTATATACCACCCCAGTGCACTGATCTGTAAACCAGGAGCAGTTACCCTCCCAACATGTAGGGCTGTGTACACCAAACCAGGGCATTGATCTGTAACCCAGGAGCAGTTACCCTCCCAACATGTAGGGCTGTGTACACCAAACCAGGGCATTGATCTGTAACCCAGGAGCAGTTACCCTCCAAGTGAGTAGGACTGTGTCCACCACCACAGTGCATTGACCTGTAACCCAGGAGCAGTTACGCTCCCAGCATGTAGGGCTGTGTGCACCACCCCAGTGCATTGATCTGTAACCCAGGAGCAGTTACCCTCCCAGCATGTAGGACTGTGTACACCAAACCAGGGCATTCATCTGTAAACCAGGAACAGTTACCATCCCAGCATGTAGGGCTGTGTACACCAAACCAGGGCATTCATCTGTAACCCAGGAGCAGTTACCCTCCCAGCATGTAGGGCTGTGTACACCCACCCCAGTGCATTGATCTGTAAACCAGGAGCAGTTACCCTCCGAGCATGTAAGGCTGTGTACACCCAGCCCAGTGCATTGATCTGTAACCCAGGAGCAGTTACCCTCCCAGCATGTAGGGCTGTGTACACCACCCCAGTGCATTGATCTGTAACCCAGGAGCAGTTACCCTCCCAACATGTAGGACTGTGTACACCAAACCAGGGCATTGATCTGTAACCCAGGAGCAGTTACCCTCCCAGCATGTGGGACTGTGTACACCAAACCAGGGCATTGATCTGTAACCCAGGAGCAGTTACCCTCCCAGCATGTGGGACTGTGTACACCAAACCAGGGCATTGATCTGTAACCCAGGAACAGTTAGCCTCCCAGCATGGAGGACTGTGTACACCAAACCAGGGCATAGATCTGTAACCCAGGAACAGTTACCCTCCCAGCATGTAGGGCTGTGTACACCAAACCAGGGCATTGATCTGTAACCCAGGAGCAGTTACCCTCCCAGCATGTAGGGCTGTATACACCAAACCTGTGCATTGATCTGTAACCCAGGAGCAGTTACCCTCCCAGCATGGAGGACTGTGTACACCACCCCAGTGCATTCATCTGTAACCCAGGAGCAGTTACCCTCCCAGCATGTAGGACTGTGTACCCCACCACAGGGCATTGATCTGTAACCCAGGAGCAGTTACCCTCCCAGCATGTAGGGCTGTGTACCCCAAACCAGGGCATAGATCTGTAACCCAGGAGCAGTTACCCTCCCAGCATGTAGGACTGTGTACACCACCCCAGTGCATTCATCTGTAACCCAGGAGCAGTTACCCTCCCAGCATGTAGGACTGTGTACCCCACCACAGGGCATTGATCTGTAACCCAGGAGCAGTTACCCTCCCAGCATGTAGGGCTGTGTACCCCAAACCAGGGCATTGATCTGTAACCCAGGAGCAGTTACCCTCCCAGCATGTAGGGCTGTGTACACCACCCCAGTGCATTGATCTGTAACCCAGGAGCAGTTACCCTCCCAGCATGTAGGGCTGTGTACACCAAACCAGGGCATTGATCTGTAACCCAGGAGCAGTTACCCTCCCAGCATGTAGGGCTGTGTACACCAAACCAGGGCATTGATCTGTAACCCAGGAGCAGTTACCCTCCCAGCATGTAGGGCTGTGTACACCAAACCAGTGCATTGCTCAGTAACACTGTGTTAGATCACTGCCCAGCGTGGGGAAACTTGCAGCCCGGGCTGGAAGTGACAGGATGTGCAGTTCGCATCCATTTACAGCTCCATCTCTCCATTGTTGCCCTGACAAGGGGGTGCTGTGGATGTGAACATCACTGCCAGAGAGAGATGGCGGGGGAATCAGTTTAAATATCACCACGTGGGAGGGGTTTGGGAAATAGACAGAGACCGGGAGACTGAGAGACAGTGTCCTGGAAGGATGTGTTCCCAGGTTTCAGAATGCTGAAAAGTAGACACTTCGATAGCATCCTGTAACATGAGCAAGTCTTCCCAGGAAAGATGGGAAAAAGTGATATTGGTGTGAGGTCAGATGATGGAGAGATTTGGATGAGCATTTGTTCTACAACTTTGTAAATGGAATCCTTCATGGCTGTAGGTACACACCATCACCCAGATACCCCTGGATATTCCGTGATCCCTGACACTGATGTCATCTTTAAAAGCCCAATGGGCACACGATTGAGCTTTCTCAGCTTGGAGATGCCCTGCACAGTTTACCCCGAGCATGGCAGATAAGGGACAATTACACCACGGTTTGTCAACAGGGGCACGGAGGTCGTGGTGGATGGGCGAGTACAGAGGGGGACCATTCTCTTCCCAGAGGGGGCGACACCACCAGACCCACCGAGCATGGTCTGAGCTCACCACCCAGCTCAGTGCAGTATCTCAGTCTGAAGAAATGTCCAGCAATACAGGACAAGCTTCAATAACCTTCCCCGCTCTGTGAGGATAAGGGTCACTGTATTCTCTCTGCTCCCTCTCAGTCACTGTATATCTGTTCCAGCACCAACCCCCGAACAAGGCTCATGGTCCACCACTCTCACTGCCGCATGCTGCACCTTCTCTCTCTGTCTCTGTCTCTGTCTCTCTCTCTCTCTGTCTCTCCCTCTCTCTGCCCCCCTCCCTCCACTTCACCCCCACACTAATAACACTGCATGGATACAACACTGTGGACTGACTCCCTCCGGACACCTCACCATGACCCCCTCCCCACCTACACTAACACTAACAGCAGGACCACCCACTCCCACCATCACTCCCTCCCCCCACTTCTCCCATTTCAGGAGAAACAGCCTGGAATAGGACAGGAAGGGCCTATCCGGGTAGTGGGGTGCCCGATATCCATTACCTCCCCCCCTCCCCCCGCCATGTGGGGAGGACCCTGGTACGAGCCGGAGACGACCAGGACGCCTCGTGTGGAGATTCTGAAACATCCACGTCCCACCGACCGAGTCAGGAGCAATGTTCAGTGAAGGGCAATTCTCACTTTAAACCCACTGGCAGCTCCGTTTCCCCCCGGCACAACTTAGAAGCCGTGCCCCTGATGCCATCTCCCTTTTGTGTCGAGCTGGTACAAATGGAATCCCCACGGTCTCGGTGGGCAGGAGGGTGGGCTCACAACACATCGTCACCACCACCTCCCAGGAAGGGAGCACGGAGACTCCCTCCTACACCTCCCCCTGTAAACAGCTCAGATACTGAAACTAATCTGTGATAGTAACTGCCCTCCCCACTTGTCCTGACATCTTCAACAATCTGTGCTCATATACACGCAGCGCTCTCTGCTCCTGCAGCCCCTTTATAATGTCACAGCCTGCTTTAAACTGCCGTTCATTGTCGTTCCTACCAAAGTGTATCATCTCACACTGCTCTGCTCTGATCCCCATCTGCCTTACCCCTGAACACTACACCAACATGTCACTGTCCTGTTAGAGTTCCACACTGTCCTCCATAGACTTCACAATTCTTCCAGGTTCGGTGCCATCTACAAACATTCAGATTGTTATAGCGTCACAGTCCCCATGTAACAACTGAAATTCTGCCCCACACACACGAGTGTGAGCACGTGAAATACTGATATATTCCTGTGGACAAAGTCGAATAATGATCTGCTGTCAATGGAGCAACAAAAGTCCTGACACACACCAGACGGAGTAAATGAAATATTGACAAACCACAGAGCAAAAGAAATCCGGATAGGATCCACTTATCGATATTCATCAGGGTATAATGTGATGAAGTTGAAAGTGTGTACTCTACCTTCAAGAGAGAGGGAACGCTGTTCTGAACTCAGAGCTGACAAGCATCTGTGCATATGAGAGGATGGCAGACCCAGACACAGTATATTGCTATAGAGCTGGAGTCAGGAAATAAGCAATTAAGAGAAAGAGGGTCTCAGTGTTGTGAATAGTTGATGTAAAATGTTCACTTTCAGAGTGAAAAAAATAAATTGATGTTTTTATTTAGCAGATCTGTCCCTCATATTTTTACAGTTTACGAGGCGAATTAAGCATTTCTTTATTTTACATTTAAGTTACCAGATGAGCTTCATGCCGTGCCCTCACCATCCTCCTGTGTGTATCTGTGTGTCTCTGTGTGGGGCAGGTCTGGCAGGCGCTGTGGTGCTTAAAGTGATGCAATGCCACCCTCTGCTGGCCTCCACACGCCACTGCACAGGCATTGGCAGAGGGTGAAAACCAACAGGGATTCATTCCGAGAGGGGGAGAGGGCAGCTGCTCTCAGCACCATCCAAACTGATGTCTAATCCATGTACTGATCTAAATGTCCTTTAAACTTTGTAACTGTCCCTGCTTTCACCACTTCCTCTGGAAGTCCATTCCAAACACAAGCCAGCTTCTATCTGACATAAGTACCTCTCATGACTTTCGTAAATCTTTTTTCCTCGCACCTTCAAAATCCATCAGTTTTGAATCCCCAACTCTAGAGAAAAGACATCAGCCCTTCAGCTTCTCTGTAACCCTCATTATTTTATAAACCTCTGTAAAGTTACTGCTTAATCTCATATTCTTCAGTGGAAAAAGTCCCAGCCTATCCAGCCTCTCCTTATAGCTCACTCCCTCCTTTCCCAGCAACATCCACTTTCATCTCTTCTGAACCCTCTCCAGCTTAATAATATCAACGTCAGTAATATCAAAGTGAATAGTCAAGTTATTTTCTAAGGGTACGGGGAGTCCAAAACGAGAGGACATAGGCTTAAGGTGAGAGGGGAAGCATTTAAAAGTGACCTAAGGGGCAGCTTTTTCACCCAGAGGGTGGTGTGCCTCTGGAATGAGCAGGCAGGGTGACCAGACTGGATACAGTATTCCAGAAGAGGTCGCACCAATGTCCTGTACAACCACAACATGACATCCCAATTCTGATACTCAAAGGTCTGTCCTATGAAGACATGTGTGTCAAACAACTTCTTAACCACACTATCTATATGAGATGCAAATTTTAAAGAATCATACCTGACGGCCTAGGTTTCTGTACTACAACACTGCCAAAGGCTCTACTTTCAATTGTATAGGTCCTGCTGTTGTTTGATTTACCAAACCCAATACCTCGCATTAATCCAAACTAAGCTCCAACTGCCACCCCTCAGCCCAGTTTGTGTTATTACTGCCTCCTCACTCTCCCCCTTTAAAATATCCTCCCCATCTCCAGGATGCCTGCACACTTTGGCCTTGATTTTCACAAAGATCCTGAGCTTGGGTTGCCTTGTATCGTTAGGGGGAGGAGGAGGGACAGATTGCAGACACAGTCAGCGACCTTGTGTCATTTCATTGTTTTAGGAAAAGGGGAGTCGCATATGAGAGTTGGGTAAGAGTGATAGCTGTTTTGGGGTCAGAAATTAAGGTCTTCCTTCGTCTCTGGTGTTCAGCAATAAATATCTATTTGAGACCCTTCATTGGGCAGAGTGTGTCTGCAGGATTTCTTTCCTTAATATTGCAGACTACAGATACTAGCAATTAAAGATGTTTATAGTTAATTTCGATAGCACAGCACGTACACTCAATATCCTACAGTTGAGACCAATATCTTGCATTTGTTTAATAATACAAAGTGTTGTTTGTAATTCAGTAATGGTAACCTGATTATAATAAATCGACACCAAGCTGAAAATTGGCACTAAAATATGACCCAAAATCTGGGAATGGTACTGTGGTGGGTAGTGTCCCTGTCTCTGAGCCAGAGCTCTGGATTTGATTCCAATTCCTGAACTTGTGTGGTAGTGTTCCTCGCTCTGGGCTAGAAGTACTGGATTCAAGTCCTGCCTGTTGCAGAGGTATATTCCAGCATGTCAGAACAGGCTGATGAACAAACACACAGGAGAATACTGTTACAGCTTTATGGGTATTGCAGAGTGATGCTAGTGTCGCTACCTCCGGGCACAAAGGTCCAGGGGCAAATCCCACAGAAGTGTCTCAGTATACATCTGAACAAACTGATTAAAATGGATTTAGAATTGTGATTTGATGGAGAAGGAAGAGGTGTCAGTATTGCATTTCAGAATTTAGGCCCGGATGACTGAAAGTACAGCCATTCGTGTTGATTGGGGTCACATTTTGCAGCAGTAAAGGTTTATAAAATCAAAATGGCCATGGATAAGGTGAGTAGTCAGGGGTTTTTCCCCAGGTTAGGGGCGTCCAAAACTAGAGGGCATTGTTTGAAAGTGAGAGGGGCAAGGTTTTGAGGAGGTCTAAAGGGCACCATTTCACACAGAGGGTGGTATGCGTATGGAATGAGCTGCCAGAGGAAGTGGTGGAGGCTGGTACACCTACAGCATCTCGGTACTGAGAGACCTGGCGAGCTTTTCCAGCAATTTCTGTATTTGTTTAAAAAATGCATTCAGTTTAAGACAGGTATTTTGAATAAATTAAACATTTTTATTTTTTTTTAATGACGCAGGGACATATAAACATATTTCAAATTGAACGAGACCATTTTCTGCGAAGTGTATGGCTCTGTATATGACAGCAGCAATGATGCACCTACATGGAACAGGCAATGTGATGGATACATCGTTTGGACAATGTACAAGGAGACCTCACATGGTCCAGTTTGGGAGAGGATGACATTACTGTGTGATTCAACTCAGAGAGGGAGAAAATGTAATCTGCCCGAGAAGGAATGGCCTATTGCACTCTCTCTCCTTCATTGTTCCTCGTCACAGCAATGCGTGCGAGCTAAAAAAAAAATCTCTACAGTCATCGTTACCATTCTTATTTTTATGGAATCCGTGCAGTATAGAAACATGCCCATCGACCCAACAAGTCCATACCAATCTTCCCAACCCATTTCCCTATATTTACCCCTGACTACTGCAAATAACCTAGAAATCCCTGAACACTATGGACAATTTAGCATGACCAATCCACCGAACCTACACAGTTTGTGGTAGGAAACTGGATCACCCATTAGAAGCTCACACAGACAAGGGGAGAATGTCCAAACTCCACACAGACAGTAACACAAGGCTGGAATCGACCCCAAGTCCCTGGTGCTGTGAAGCAGCAGTGCTAACCACCGTGCTACCCTTTGGATGATCCCTAACCAGAATTCACTGGAATCTACTCAATGCCGAAAGCAAAGGGAATTCAGCCAAATCCAAACTCTCCCAGGATGAAATCCAAATGCTAGCAGCTTGTGTGAGTACAATATCTTCAGAAGCAGAATAACGTTTTGGACAATCTCACAATTTTTCCTTTGTCATGAGTTCCAATAATATCTGGACGAAGATCTTTCAAGTTAAAATTGGTGTGTGTGTGTGTGTGTGTGTGTGTGTGTGTGTGTGTGTGTGTGTGTGTGTGTGTGTGTGTGTGTGTGTGTGTGTGTGTGTGTGTGTGTGTGTGTGTGTGTGTGTGTGTGTGTGTGTGTGTGTGTGTGTGTGTGTGTGTGTGTGTGTGTGTGTGTGTGTATAGAAAGGGAAATATTGACTATATATTTGCAATATCCAAACAGTTTGCCATTCATCGTTCCATCATAGTTTGAGTAACATTGCTCTGGATCATAAACGTGTTGTTTCAGCAGATTAAAGAAACTAGCCTGACTTGTTCCTAAAACTGACCCTGTCCCAGTCTGAGACCGATACCATCGGCCATCTCAGCAACCTGGTTACATTTAACATTTGTTGTGAGCAGTGGAGGAGTGAGACTAGAAAAGGAAACAGTGACCCAAAAAGCTGGGGAACTATAGACCGGTGAGCCTGATGTCAGTGGTGGGTAAGTTGTTGGAGGGGATTCTGAGGGATAGCATTTACAGGCATTTGGGAAGGCAAAGGCTGATCGGAGTAGACAACGTAGATTTCTGCATGGGAAATCATGTCTCATTAATTTGGTTGAGTTTTATGAAGAGGTGACAAAGAAGATCGATGAAGGCAGTTTGGGTGACATTGTCTATATGGACTTTAGATGGAAATGTGTTGCTGGAAAAGCGCAGCAGGTCAGGCAGCATCTAGAGAACAGGAGAATCGACGTTTCGGGCATTAGCCCTTCTTCAGGAATGGACTTTAGCAAGGTGTTCATTTAAAGAACAAAGAGCAAAGAAAATTTCCAGCCCAGGAACAGTCCCTTCGCCCTCCAAGTCTGAGCCGATCCAAATGTACTGTCTAAACCTGTCGGTCAATTCCTAAACATCTGTATCCCTCTGGTCCCCACCTACTCATGCATCTGTCCAGACTCTTCTTAAATGAATCTACCGTGCCTGCCTCCACCACATCTGCTGGAAAAGTGTTCCAAACGCCCACCACCCTCTACGTGAAATACTTACCGCGGGTATCCCCCTTAAACCTTCCACCTCTCACTTTGAAAGCACAACCTTCCGTTATTGAATCCTTCACCCTGGGAACAAGCTTGTCTCTGTCCACCCTGTCTATACACTTCGTGATTTTGCAAACCTCAACCAGGACCCCCTAAATCTCCTTTTTTCTCGGGAAAATAAACCTAACCTCCTCAGCCTCTCTTCATAGCTGGTATTTAATTCCGATTGGTAGACAGATTAGTAAGTTTCAGTCACGTGGGATACAGAGGAAACTAGTCACATTTGGCCTGAAGGAAAAGGGGTATTTTTCAGACTGGAGGCTTGTGAGCAGACAGTGTGCTGCAAGAATCAGTACTGAGTTCACTGCATTTCATCATTTATGTAAAGGATTTAGATGTGAGTTTTGGGGCCATAGTTAGGAAGTTCACAGATGACATCAGAAAGGTGGTGTAGTTGATTATCTCAGAGTACAACAAGACCACAATTAGATGGGACAAAGGGGCAAGGAGTGACAGATGAATTCAGATAAATACGAGGTTTTGTATTGTGTGAAGGCAAATCAAGGCAGAAATTATACACTTAATGGCAAGGTCCTGGGGCGTGTTGTGAAACAAAGGGACCGAGCAATGCAGGTACATTGTTCCTTGAAAGTGGAGTCGCAGGTAGACAGTGTGGTGCAGAACACATTTGGCACATTTGCCTTAATCAGTCAGCGCATTGAGTATAGGAGTTGTGGTGGTATGTTGCATCTGTACAGGAAGTTGTTAAGGCCACTTTAAGCATACTGCGTGCAACTCGGTTGTCTGTAGAAAAGATTTACATAGATGTTCCGGGACTGGAGGTTTTAGCTTTAGGGAGAGGGTGATTAGGTAGAGGTGTTTCTACCTGGAGTGTCAAAGGCTGAGGGGTGATATTATAGAGGTTTATAAAATAATCAGTGGCATGGATATTCTGAACAGCCACGTTCTTCTCCACAGGATAGGGGTGATCCAGAACAAGAGGGCATAGGTTGAAGGCGAGCGGGAGAATGATTTAGAAGGGACATGAAGGTAAATGTTTCACACAGAGAGTGGTGCGTGCATAGAAAGTTCTGTCAAAGGAAGTAGTGAAGGCGGTTACAGTCGTACATTTAAAAGTATCTGAGAGGAGGGATATTGGCCAAATGCTGGCAAATGGGACTAGATCAGATTTGATATCTGATCGGAGTGAAAAGATTGCACTAACGGGTCTGTTTCCGTTCTGCACGACTCTCTGATTCTACAAGAGGGATGACAAAAAATTCTGAAAGGACCTTTCAAGTCGGTATTCTCTTCACTGGAAGTTTATTGTGCCTCTATGCTCATATTGATTGAAAGCTGCGTTAGGTAAATATTTGACAGAGAAGTGAGTCGTGCATAATGAGACACAGACAGGAAAGTGAGGCTGAGACCTCAACCTGATCAGCCACAATCTTAGTGCCTGGTGAGAAGGCTCAAAGTGTCTAATGACCCATTCCTGCTCCTCAGTCCCACGTTCCTGTGTTCCATTCAGCCACTCAAACATGCTAGACAGGAGCAGTTGGAGGCTACTTATTCCTATAACCTGGTGCACATAAACAGAGGAGACCATTCAGCCCTTCAGGACTGTCCCACACGGTTTGAGGTGATTTGGGAAATGTAATTGGAAAATCCAGGCTGGATATGAAAGAGGCCCCTCATCTCTCTTTGCAGAGCTCCCCCTCTCTGCAACTTGTGCTTCATTTGTTGGTCATTTTGTCGACCCAGATCCACTGTGAATACAGCCTACATACCTCTCCAAGCAATGACTCACAAAATCCTCTGGTCTCCCTGACTGCAACATTCAATAAAAGAACTTTCATGAAAATAACACCCACTAAATTTCAAATAACAGAATGGGAGAACATCAGAATCAGGGACAGGTCGTTCACTCCCCAACCCTGCCTTGCCCTTCACTAAGATCATGACTGATCTGCTCTTGGTCTCAAACCCTTTTGCATACCCAATTATTCATAGCTCTCACCTCTCTGACAGGTCAATATCTATCTGCCTCCTCTTCAAATACTTTCAGTCATCTTGCTCCCCAACACTCTTGAGAAGAGAAATCCTGACATTCAATCCCACCTGTTTGAAGAAAACACTTGCTGATCCTATGTCATGTCTTATTGATATGAACAAAAGAGGTTGACTCAAGGGTTCAGGTAAAAATGACTGGCCCTAATGTCAAGGCAGTGGTTGGCTTCTGTTGACACCAAGGAGTTGGACTTAATGAGAATCAGAGTAAACTCTCCAGTGTTTGGAGTCAAACATGGCACAAAGGAAGATGTTCATCATCTCAGTTCTGGGTCACCTCAGTGGGAGTTCCTTAGTGTAGCTTCTTCTTCACAAACATCTTGAGTTGCTTCATCAATGTCTCCCCGACTCACCCTCCCCACGATAAGATCAGAAGTGGGGATGGTCGCTGAGGATTCCACAATGTTTGGAACATTTTGTCCCCCCTCAGCTCCTGAACTGGTCTGTGTCCATTTGCAGCAAGACCCAGACTCCATTGAGACTTGTGCTGATAAAGTGTCAGTAACATTCATGTAACAGCACATTGCCACAGTAAAACAAGAGTTCATTCAGCACCTAACGCTGGTTTCACAGGACTATGAGGAAGCCAATCAGCCAATTGACCCTATTGGAGATGAACAGGGACAGCCCATTCAGTGTCTCCAGCCTATTACTCAGGAAGGGAAGGAGTCTAGTGTGATGGACCACATCGGAGCCCCTCGAAAATATTTGAAGGCAGTAGCCACGATTCTAATGTTTTCTTTTTTTAATGGAAATGTAAAGTTTCTGTTCCAGATGCAATGTGACTGGTCAAACTACTCGGCGGTAAGCAAATCACCATTTACTTAAACACGAAAGATGAAACAAAACCAAAGAAAGAGGAGTTTAGAATAATGTAATTATATTGGACAGCTTAACAGAATAATAGATCTAGGAGCTATTACTAATGAACTATTCCAACATAGGAAACTCCCATAAATACGTCCCTTGGCAAAAAGAAATATTCAGACACAGAATGTCACAAACATCTCTCCAATCCAGGTATTAAAAACAGCAGCAAGAGAAAATTCAGAGAGAGTAGCAACCAGGAGACATCCACTGAAGCTTCCAACTCTGTGGAGACCCCAATAGTTTCTGATGTTGCCGAGAAACCAAAACCCAGTGATCCTAACCTGTGAGAGCTGGCCACACCCAAGGCCTCCCTCGCTGTTTACTCGAGTGGTCTTAACTAGCCAACTTGGTAACAATCGTTGAATCTCTCTCTTAAAATAAACCAGGACAAAATAACCTCTTAAAGCTGCAGCATTGTCACACTTGTCAGCACATCGAGCTGTTAAACAGGAACCCAGCCAGGCACTTGGCCCTGTCCAATCGGACGAGGAAGTAGCTAGTCAGTCTCTTGAGCCACTTACACAGGAACAGTAGGAGGCCATTCCCACCATAATGCACTTACACGGGGGCAGATTTAGGTAATTTATGCTGATTCCTGATGAATGTCTTATGCCCGAAACGTCGATTCTCCTGGTTCTCTGACGCTGCCTGACCTGCTGTGTTTTTCCAGCAATCCACTCTCTACTCTGATCTCCAGCATCGGCAGTCCTCAGTGTCTCCTAATTGATGCTCTAACATGATGAACAAGTGGAGCAGAGGCTGCACAGACAGACTGCTCATCTTTGTCCCTCTTGGCTCCATTGCTTATAGGACTTTAACATGGTTCTCTAGCGGTGAACAGAGAAACCATATGTCTTGTGTGAAGTCTCAAGAAGGCATCTTTCATCTCCGAGAAGACAGCCTGGTGTTCTCTATGTAGGGCGGAAGTGGGTGGGAATGGCTACCTGTTTTAGATGGAAGGTATTGTGGCTGCTGTTGTGGATTCTGAGCAACCTAACGTTCAGTACGGGTTCACACGCTGACTGGACAATAACGTGGGGAGAGTTAATTAAGGCATATAAACTATTAGGAAAGTCACGTTAGACTGATGAATGGACTCTCTAAGTTCAAATAATGCTCATCTTGTTCATGTTGACCTTGTCTAGTTCACGTCCTGTTCTGTATAACCTGTATGCCTTACTCTGTCCACGTATATTTCCACCCTTTGATCTGTCTGGCCATGCTGACTATGATCTGCCTCCACTGCTCATAAATAAAGTGTTTCCCGGCTCTACTTGGGGTCTCCTTTACCTGGTTCACTAATGCCACTGGCTTAAACTCTTTTACCACATCTTTTCCCAAAATGCCTTCCTTCAATGCCCAGCACTGTGTGTCCCAGCTTACTGCAGTGAAAACACCTTTTCCCAGTGCCCTTCTTAAACCATAAGTACTTTAATTTTATGTGTTCCGCTCCGTTATAGTGAGTACACCTGAGGCCTTTCACCACCTTTCAACCCCTTGGGCTTCTTTTCCACCGGTGGTAAACTATTGCCAGTGTGCTTTTCTCTATGTTTTGTAGCGTAGGATCTCCCCTTCTCCCAATTTCTATCCCTCACAGGATGAAAATCCTCACAGAAGCTAAATTTCATCTCATGTACCAATGCATATTTACCTGCCATTTCTGCCACGCTTCTCACTTCTTGAACTTCCTGCTCATTCACATGAATTCTTACCATCTCTGGAAGTGAGTCTCTGGCAGAATAATCTCCATTCAGGCCTCACAGGTCTTATCCATTTTAAGGCCTGCACCCATCTATCAAAATGACTGTGTTTAATTCTTTCAAACTCAATATAAGTCTGACCTGGTTCCGTCTCTTTATTTCTGAACCACTGTCTATATTGTTCTAGTACCAATTCATAAGCACTTAACATAGCCTGTTTGACATCTGCATAATCTCTTGCTCCCTCATGTGATAGCACTGCACATACCTCTCAAGCTGTCCCCACCAGCTTAGTCCTAACTAGGATTACCCACAGGTTCACTGGACATGCCATCTGCCGAGCCAATTTCGCAAATGAAATAAAAACGGTTTTGCCATTTTTCGCACCGAAATATGGCAATACATTCCTACATTCTCCCTTCATCGTCATCCTGCTAATTTAACTTTCTTATCTAATTCCAAACTTTTGAATTTCAAATTCTGCCTCTTTTCCTGTTACTCTCTTTCTCTTTCTCTTTCTCTATCTTCTCTCTCTTTCAGTCTCTCTCTTTATCTTCTAACTCCAGTTGCCCCACTTGCAATTTAAGTTTTGTTTGAACTCGACTGCAGTTTCCTGCTTCTCTGATACACCAAAGTGCTTGACCAACTCCATTATGTGACAGCTTTCCTTTTGTCTCTGGTGAAACCCAATTCTAATCTACATGTTAATTCTAAAAGTATGGCCTTCCTTGGTCTTTCTACACTTTCTTGGCAAATTTGGTACCATCTTCAAACCTCAGATCCATTTTAGTAATATTAAAAGCCATTTCTTTTAAATTAATCAACCACAAGGAAACACAATTAAATGAATTTTCTCACCTGTTTTATTTGAAGATCTAGGTCACTAACTGCCAAGTGCTGGAATCTGCTGGGACCTTTTGTACCCCAAATCTGTTCAAATCCCATACGACAAGCCCTCAAACCGTTATGATGTCGATGTCGAACCCCTCTGTTAATTAAAATCACACACCCAGAAAAGCTCACCTCACCTCGTAATCTGTTAAAAGATGAATGACAGAAAAGTCCCAAATTCCACTATTAAGAGAAGGATAGCCATTTACAAGTATGTAAGTGAGCTCGCTGAGCTTGAAGGTTTGTTTTCAGATGTTTCGTCACCATGACTAGCTAACATCATCAGGGAGAGTCTCTGGTGACACACTGTTGGTATGTCCTGTCTTTCTATTTATAGGTCTTGGTTTCTTAAGGCGCATGATGTTATTTCCAGTTTTTTTGTTCAAGGGAAGGTAGTTAGGATCTAAATTGATGTGTGTATTGATGTACGTCTGGCTAGAATGTCATGCTTATGAGAACTTTCGTGCGTGGCTTTGTCCTTGGAAGTGTGTGTTGTCACAGTCAACGTGGTGTCCTTCTTTTTCTGTATGTATGGAAACTAGTGAGAGTGGGTCATGTCTTTTGGTAGCCAGTTGGTGTTCATATATCCTGCTAGCATGACAACAGGACAGTCTGAAATGGAGGAAAAGTATTTTTTTTATATACTGTTTAATCAGTGTGTGTTCAGATAAGGAAGATTGTTCATATGTGTACAACACATTCTGAATGAACAACTGAGACACAGTTCACGAAAAATGATGCACACAATGTATAAAATTTATAAAGCATTAAAACATTATTTGATCCTCATCTGAAGTGATACCTTCCCTTTCTCTCAACGTTCCCCCTTTTCTGGGATTCCCAACTCTAGTCTCGCATTCTTATCAGCATGTGTGTTATAAATTCTTGCTTCTGGTTTCCCAACTTATTTCAGTTAATCCTCTTTCTACCAGGAATTAAATATACTGGCCTGCTCGGTTCTTTCCATAGCTAGTCTCTGACATATTGTTGGAGAGAAAAGTTATGGCATCAGACCCAGCTTTGAACATATTGCTCTGTTGTACGTGCACTGTGAAAAGGACCACAGCACACATGAATTGCCAAAATGTTGAGGGAAGTATATCTACTTCTTTCGGTAATATAGTTTTCTCATTTTCCACATCTCCATATCTATATCCTCTCTCTCTCATTCTCCTTTTGTATCTAGTTAAGAAATCCAACAGTAAAATTCTTCGTGGCCCATTTCTCGAAACTCCTTCTTTCAGTTTATACGCAATGCTTTCTTCAAGATGTAATGTGGTTATAATTAAGCAATGTAATTACAAAGACATGTGGGAGGAGCTGGCCAGAGTTAATTGGAAGGGGAACTGAGTAGGAAAGACCATGCAGCAGCAATAGCAGAAGTTTATGGGGATAATTCGGAAGATAATACCAGAAATGCAACCCCAAGCAGATGAAACATACTTATGGGAGGACAAGGCAGCCATGAGTTACAAGGCATCAAACCAAAAGAGAAAACATACAATGGGGTGAAGATGATTGGAAATTCAGAGAATTCATTGGCTCTGAAACTACATAAGGCTGGCATCACTGACACAACAGAGCTCTTAGTCATGGTCAGGGAGAGAAACAGAAGAAACACGTTCACTTTAAACATAGTAGATGGTATTTCTCAAGGAAAAAGATTCAGGTGAATTAAACAATTGAATTAAGATCAGTTAAATGCTTTTGCGGAATGTGTCAGATTGGAAGCAAGACCCGGGGAGACAGACCCTCAGCAGAATGAGAGTTTGAAAATAGAAGCATTTCCACATCAGAAACCAGGTCACTGAGTGCAGGGCTGATGGGTGAATGAGTCTCAGTGAGACTTGGGGAACAGACAGCAGAATTGCATTGCAGATAATGCAGCTCGAAACTGCGTATTCATGTAGTGCTGTGGACCACAGCAGTAGGAGAAGCAGAACAGCATTCAACCACAACCTGTAACTTTTTGCCAGGATGACACCTTCGTCTGTCATTACCATCAACACCATCTATGGCTCAGTGATGAGTGTGGGTGAACATGGCAGAGTCAGAATCACATGAACCTTAACCTGATGCTAACTCATTAAAGCTACCGGACTTGACCAACAGATATGAACGAAGCTCTGCAGGCCTGTCATATTCAGTCATAAATGGTGATGGACGATTAAACAAATGACTGGAGGAGAGGGCTCCACAAACATCCACATCCTAAATAATGGAACAGACCTGCACATCAGTGTAAAAGAGAAGGATGTTTTCTCTGCACCATCCTCTGCCAGAAGTGTTGAGTCGATGATACACCTCACCCTCATCATGATGCCCACAAAATCACAGATGATTGTCTTCAACTAATTCGATTTGCTGCATGTGAGAGGAAGAAAAAGCTGAACACAATAGATACGACAAAGGCAATGGGTCCTGACCCCATTCCTGCAACAGGACTGAAGCCTTGTGCTGCACAACAAGCTGTGTCCCTGGGGAAGCTGTTTCAGTCTAACTCCAACTCTAACGTCTCCCTGGCAATGTGGATAATTACTCAGCTATGTCCAGTCCCCTAAGAGAGGAATAATTACAATCTAACCCATTATCACTCCTCGTGGGAGTTATTTTTGACAGAGATATCAAGCAGCACAGAAACAACCTGCTCAGTGTGGTTTCCGACAGGTCCCCATGTGGAGATAGTGTTGTGGAAATGTCACTGGATTACTAATCTCGACCAAGCTAATGCTCTGGCAGCGGGTTCAAGTTAAAAACATTTAATAAAATATCGAGATCTAATATCTGGGATCAGTAACAGTGACCTTGAAGCCAATATGGATTGCAAACAGAATTTCCTTCTCCAATGTACTTTTCGGAAGTGAATCTCCCATGATATCCTGGGCTGGGCTAAAAGTGACTCCGAAGACCCTGACATGTGATAAACATTTCAGTGGTCTCTGAAACGGCCAAGCAAAGCATTCATTTGTATCTAACTACTCAGAGGTCTGAAAGGATGAAACCGGACAGAACACCTGGCCTCAGCATCATTATCGGAAAAGGGAATGGGAACACAGTCCTGTCGACCCTGCAGAGACCTCCTTCCTTACATCTTAGAGCTTTTGACAACATTTACAGAGCTTTCACACAGCCTGCACAGAAACAGCGGGAAAGCAGTAGGTCATACAACACATTGAGCCTCCCCCATTCTTGTTCATGAAAAAAAATCTCCTCAGTGCACTTACCCCACACGATATGCATATCCGTTAATGTGGGTAACCTTGGGAAGCTATAAAATAGGCGGTGCAGTAGTATGTTTGGTCCATCGAGTTAGCTCACCATTTCAATGTAATGATGGTTGGCCGTCATTTCCACACAGTTCTCCTGCTCTCCCACCATCCCTTTACTGTCTCTAAATCCTTATTTATAATCAGTGTCTTGGTTTCCAGGTGCGAGCGAAATCCCCAGGTTCACAGTCAGTGAGTGCAGACATTTATTCTCAATGCAGAGTGAGCTGCTTGTACCTAATACTGTGGCCCTTTGTTTTAGGGGAATTATCATCTCTGCTTTCAATCTGTCTCACCCTGTCAGAGTTTGGTATATTCCACGGAGACCTCCACCCATTTTCCTAAACCCCATGGAATACTGGCCCAGTCTCCGAAACTCTGCTCCCAAAACAAGCCTGTCATCCCAGAGACCAGTCTGGTCATCCTTCACTGCTCTCCCTCAATGTCAGGTTTGTCCTTTATTAGGTAAGGAGACCAAACCTGCACACAATACTGCACAATGCTCGAGATAGGATCTCTCCAAGGGTCTGTACAGCTGCAGTAAGACACCGTTTCTCCTGGACTCACAACCCTCTGAAATGAAGGTCAACACACCATTTACCTTCCTCACTGCTTTCTCTTTCTGCAATATTGCTTTCAGTGACGGGTGTACAAGGATATCCAGATCTTTTTCAATGTTACAGCTACCCAATTGGCGGGTCCACGTAAACTGGGCAGCGTGCCAATGCCATGCCCAGTATTGACTTCTGGTTACAGAACTCACTGCGCTGCAGGAACCTCAGAGGTTTATGCAGAAGGAAAAAACAAAAAGGAGCATACGTCCCTTTGTAGATCAACATGTTTCAACCAATCCTTTTCAAATGGTAGGGGGCCAATTTATCGTTTCCATCAAAGGGCACACCATCACCTCTATCCACATTGTTCTCCATCTGTCACGTATATACCCATTCACTCCACTTGTCTTAGTCTTCTCGGTGATTTTTTACATCCTCCTTGCCCACTCACAATCCCACATCCGTTAGTGCTGTCAGCAGGCTGGGATATATTGTATCTGATTCTAGTAACCAAATGTTTAAAGGGCATTGTGAACAGCTGGGCCCCAAGCACCGATCCCTGCGACACCTCAGCAACCGTCCTCTGTTAATTTCTATTTATTTATTTCGTGAATCTGGGTGTCACTGGCTGGGCCAGCAGTTATTACCTGACCCTAGTTGCCCTTGAGAAGGTGGTGGCCAGCTGCCTTGTTGAATGGTGCAGTCCGCCTTCTGCTGTTGACCTCCAATGCCATTATGGAAGGAATCCCAGGATTCTGACCCAGTGACTGTGAAGGAGCGGTGATATATTTCCAAATCAGGATGGTGACTGGCTTGGAGGGGAACTTGAAGATTATGGTATTCCCATACATCTGTAGCCCTTGTCCTTCTAGATAGACGTAGTCGTGATTGGGAAGATGGTCTCTGAGGATCTTTGGTGAATCATTTCACTGCAGCATGTAGATAGTAAAACACTGCTGCTGCTGCTGAGTGTTGTTGGTGAAGCATTGTGGATGAAGGGACAATCAAACTGGCTGCTTTGTCCTGGATGGTATAAAGCTTCTTGAGTGTTGTTGGGGCTGCACTCATCCAGGCAAATTGGGAGTCTTCTATCACACTTCTGACTTATGCATAGTAGATGATGGACAGACGTTTGGAAGTCAGGATGTGAGTTACTCGCCGCAGTATTCCTAGCTTCTGACCTGCTCTTATAGTTACTGTGTTTATGTGGTGAGACCAGTGGGTTTCTGAGCAATGATTACCCACCAGGACTTTGATATTGGGGGATTCAGTGATAGTAACACCATTGAATGCCAAGGGGCAGGTAAGATTGTATTTTATTGGTGATGGTCACGGTCTGGCATTTGTGTGGCCTGAATATTACTTGCCACTTGTTAGCCTGGATACTGTCCAGATCTTGTTGCATTTGAACATGGACTGTTTCGGTATCTGAGGAGCAACAATTGTTGCAGAATATTGTACAATCATGAGCAAATATCCCCATTTCTGCCCTTAAAATGGAGGGAAGGTCATTGATGAAGCAGCCCTGAAGAAGTTTACGGTCACTGCTCGAGGGACTCCTACAGACTTGGAGCTGAGTTGACTGACCTTCATCAACATGACCATCTTCCTACGTGTCAGGTATGATTCTAACCAGTGGGGAGGTGGCCCCTGATACCCATTGATTGCAGTTTTGCTAAGGCCCCTCAATGCCACACTTGGTCGAAGGCAGCCTTGTTTTAAAACGCTGTCACTCTCACCCCACCTCTGTAATTCAGCTCTTCTGTACATATTTGAACCACAGTAATGAGGTCAGGAGCTGAGTGGCCCTGATGGAGCCCTAACTGGGCGTCATTGACCAGGGTATTGCTGAGCATGTGCTGCGTAAAATCACTGAGATCTTCCACCACTTTACTGATGATCGAGAGTAAACTGACAGAGTGGGAATACCATCATCTTTAGGTTCCCCTCCAAGCCATTCACCATCCTGACTTGGAAATATATTTGCTTTTTATATACAGGAGATATTTGGGGTAATCGTCCACATAATCGGGGAAAGACATTGTTGTAACTGTATTGAAACAGTTTGGCTTGGGGAGTGGCAAGTTATGGAGCACAAGTTTTCAGTACTAATGCCAGAATATTGTCAGAGTATGGACTCTTTGGAGTATCCAGTATCTCCAACCGTTTCTGGATATCGCGTGGACTGAATCAAATTGGTTGATGACTGGTAACTGAATTGCTGACGACCACAGGAGGAGGCTGAAATAGATCATCCACTCAGCACTTCTGACTGAAGGTTGTTGCGAATGGACCAGCCTTATCTTATACACTGAAGTGCTGGGCTCTTCCATCATGGAGGAAGGGGTTATTTGTGGAATCTCTTCCTCCAGTGAATTGTTTAATTGTTCCCAACGTTTCTCGACTAGATGTGGAAGGACTGCAGTGCTTAGATCTGAACCGTTGCTTGTGGGATCACTTAGCTCTGACTATCACTTACTGCTTATGCTGTTTGGTGCATACGTTGTCCTGTTTGGTGGCTTCACCAGGCTGACACCTCATTGTCAGTTATGCCTGCTGCTCCTGCCATCCTGCACACTCCACTGAACCAATGTTGATCCTCTGGATTGATAGTAATTGTTGTGAGGGGGATATGCCAGGCCATGAGGTTATGTGGTGTACAATTCTGCTCCTATAGATGGACCACAACACCTTATGGACACCCAGACTTGAGCTGCTAGATCTGTTCGATATCTGCCCTATTGAGCACCGTGATAGTACCACCCAAAATGGTGGAGGTTATTCTCAATGTGAAGGTGTGACTTTGTCTCCACAATAACTATGCGGTGGCCACTCTTACCGATACTGTCATGGACAGATACTTCTGCAACTGGCAGATTAGTAAGGCTGTGGTCAGTATGTATTTTCCTTTTTTTGGTTCCTTCACCACTTGCCAGTCTGGCAGTTATATCCTTTCGGACCCGGCCAGCTCGATCAGTATTGCTGTAGCTCAGATACTCTTGGAGGTGGACATTGAAATCCGCTACCCAGAGTACATCTTGCGTCCGTGCTACCCTCAGTGCTTCCTCCAAGTGTTGGTCAGCATGGAGGAGTACTGATTTATCAGTTGAAAGAGGCTGGCACATGGTAATCAGCAGGACGTTTCATTTCCCATGTGTAAACTAATGCCATTAGACTTCATGGGATACGGAGTCACTGTTGAGGACTCCAAGAGCAATTCCATTTCAACTGTATCCCAATGTGCCGCCACGTCTGCTATATCCGTCCTGCTGATGAGACAGGAGGTATCCAGGGAAGGTGATGGTGAGTCTGGGACATAGTCTGAAATAGATCATCCAATCAGTACTTCTGACTGAAGATTGTTGCGAATAAATCAGCCTTATCTTATACACTAAAGTGCTGGGCTTTTCCATCATAGAGGAAGGGGTTATTTGTGGAATCTCTTCCTCCAGAGAATTGTTTAATTGTCCCCAATGTTTCTTGACTAGATGTGGAAGGACTTTACCTTACAGAATCTTACCTTACAGACAATGTCAGGCCGTTGCTTGACGAGTCTGTTTATTTCTATTCACTGTTTCCTACCAGCTGTCCCATTCTATAAACATGCCCATACATTAGCCTCAATCCTCTGAGATTTGATTTTGCAAGCTGGGCTTGGAGCTTTACCAAATTTTTTCTAAAAATCAAAATGTTTTACATCCGTTGCTTCTCTTTCATTTGTCTCCCACTCTGTTTCTCAAACATAATTCCCATTTCAAAAATTATGTTAGTGTTGTCTATGACCATTACTTTCAGCCCCAATAATTTCTACTAAACCATTTCCTAACTATGTTCTATGTTCCATGTACTGTATCATTTTCCCACACCAGACTTGGTTTTCCTTGTATTGTTAGAAAGTTCTGTGAAGACAGAACTGAAGTAGTAGCTTCGTGGTTCTGCCATTTCCGTGTTCCCCATTCTCCATTCTCTGGTATCAAACTGTAAGGGAACTGCACTTGTTTTCTCATATTTCTCACATTGACATGATTTAACAAGTTATTACAGTTTACTGTTATAACCCTTGTGAATATACTCTTCAGAAACTCATCAATTCCTGCCTTAAACTGCTTAATAATTGACCTTCCACACCATACACACACAGGAGCATAAACTCTGTGCCTAGAGAAATACAGCACGATCTATATTAGTCCCACTTCCCTACAGCAGGCCCATAGCCTAAAATGTTATTACATTTCTAAGTGCTTGCCCAAGTACTTTTTAACGATTGTGAGGTTACCCGTGATAATTCCCCTCTCAGGAAGTAATCCCAGAACACAACACCCTCTTGGTGAAAAAAAGTTTAAATCCTCTCTGAACCTCAAAGTTTTCTCTTTAAAATTGTGCTCGCTTATTCTTGACCCTCTGACTAAAAGGAACAGCTGCTGTCTATCCACCCTGTCCGTGTCGCTCATAATCTTATCCTTCTGAATCACGGGCCCCTCAGCTTTCTCTGCTCCAAAGTAAACAACCCGAGCTTATCCAGCCTCTCTCCATAGCTGATATAATCCATCCCAGAGAACATCCTGGTGAATCACTTCTGCACCCTCTCCAGTACAATCACATCCTTCCTGGAATGTGGCTCCCAGCACTACATACAGTACTCCATTTTGGACGAAGCAAAGCCCTGTATTGCTCTTATAATCTACGCCCTGATTAGAAAACACAACACCCAAGGTCCAATTCTTAACTAGTCCAATAACCTTCCAGTCACATTCGGGGATGTATGGAGAAGCACACTCTGTGGTTCCTAGTGTGCTGCCATTCATTGAGTCCTCCTCTGCCTGGTTCCATCTCCCAAAGTGGATCACCTCATATTTATCAGGGTTACATTCTATCTGCCCATCTAACCATTCCATCTGCATCTTCCTGTAACTTAAGGCCTTCCTCCTTACTGCGAACCACCCAGCCAATCTTTATGTCAAACATACACTTACTTATCACATCTCCCCCAATCTCCATCTAGTCCCCTCCACATTCAAATCTTTATTCTTAATGAATAAAACAAACAATAAGGGACACAGCACTGATCCCTGTGGTACACCAGGGGACACTGGTCTCCAGTCACACAAACAGTCTTCTCCCACCACCCTCTGTCTCCTGCTACTAAGATAATTTTCGTTGTAATTTGGCAACGTATCCATCATATTGTGAGATTTTACATTATTTTTCAGTTTCCAAGGTGGTTTTTTGCCAAAGGCCTTCCTACAAAACTAAACAATCGATCTCCTCAAACTAATTCAATCAAATCCATTGGATGTGACTTCCTTCTGATAAAGTCATGATGATTATCCCTGGTAAAACCTTGTGACTCTGATTGGAGTTCAATTTTCTCCTTCCCTATTTTCTCCAGTAGTTTCCTTAACAGTGATCTAATACTCGCTCGTCTATAGTTCCCTGGTCTATCTCACCCACCCTTACTGTGAAGTGGAATCGTATTAGCAGTTCTCCAGTTCTCTGGCACCTCCCCTATGGTCAGATTCTAATTAAAATATGCAGTCAGGGTCTTTCGTCCCTTGCCCCCAACAGCCGCCTGTGATACAATTCATTCAGACATGGAGATTGGTCCAAATTTATACAGAACAAAGCTTCAAATTCTTTCTCGTATTTTACATCAATCTGTTCAAAAGCTTCCCAGTCCACCTTCTTGAATTCTGTACCTGCCTCCTCCTTCTCCCTAAGTAAAATAGATGTGAAGGCCTCATGTAACAATCCATCAATGTTCTCCAGCTTGACACACAGATTGCCCCTTTGGTTTCTAATGGGCACTAACTGTTTGCTGATTATTCTGTTCTACTTGTCCGTGTAGAATATGTTGGGATTCTCCCTGATCTCGCCCACTTGTACTTCTCTATGTCCCTCTCTTATTCAGTCCGCTCTATGTTTCTATGTTTCACTGCAACCACCTCTCATGCTTTGAAACTCGAGATCACAGGCTGAGTTTCCACATCAGACAATATTGCCATTTTAGGGATTAATCTGGATAATACCTTTTGCAGTTCCTCTGTAGTCAGTACATTCTTCCTTAGGTTGGGACTCCGAAAGATACACAATACTTTAAGTGTAGTCTCATGAACATTCGATGCAACTGGTGCACAACATCCTCTATATTCCAATTACATTCACATGAATGTAAACTAATTTTTACTTTCCCATTTGCATATGTTCTTCCCAATACCCTTCACTTTAACTTTTCTTATGAGCTTACTGTGTGAGTTCTTTAAAAAAAAGCTCATGAATATCAACTATACGTTATCCATTGGTTCTTCATTGCCTATGTCCACAAGAATCATCTTCTAACCATTTGAAAACAATGTTTGCCACTTCTAGTTTTCCTTTCATCGATACATTATCATACTCCCCAGTTATGTTATTACCTTCTAAATATCTAGTATCATTTCCTTTGTAATCGAGTCCAACAGATAACCGATTGCTGATGACAAGTTCACCACTCTCCACCTTCATCTTTTCTTAAACTGTTGGATAATATTTAATAATCTTTGCCTTATCCAGATTGGCTAAATGCCTTTCAGGAATGTGTCGAAAAATAAAGTGAAAATCCGCGATGCAATCAACATGTCTATTGCTGCTTCCTCTGAAATTCTTGTATGAAGTACATCTAGTCTGTAAGATTAATAAATAATCAAGCCAGCTTTCTTTTCAAAGATAACCCCAACACTGATAAGACTGATGTTAGACTTTACTTACACAAGTCCCAGGGTCACTTGGTATTTCTGTAAGAGTTTCTGGACATTCTTCCATGGAGATAGACACACAGAAACTGTTTCTTTTCCCTGCGATTTCTATTCCCTGTTCACTGCAATAAATTATCCTGAACGCGCATCAACTGTTCCACATTTGACCTTGTTTTTATTTTTTTCATACATTGATAGACGCTTTTTAGCAGTCTTTATGTTTTTTCTTTCGTTTGCACGCTTTTTCTCTTTTTGATTTTCTTCTCAGTTTCTTGGTCATCCTTTCCTGGGTCCTACATCTCTCTGAATCCACTGGCTCACTGCAACACTTGGCATTTTTCTAAGCCGCCTCCTTTCATCTAATAGGTAGATGAAGGTGGAGTTGAAAGTGATAGTCGGAGAGGAGGGTGGACCAGATTGATAGGAAGGAAGGTGGACACATAGGAACGTTCAAAAGGGCGGTGCTGACTTGGAAGGTTGGAGTGGGGTAAAGTGGGATTAGGGGAAATGCAGAAATGGGGAATCCACTATGATCCCCTGTGGTTGGAGAGTCCCAAGGCAGAAGATGAGGCTTTCTTCCTCCAGGTTTCTGGTGGTTCAGGTTTGGCGATGGAGCAGGCCCAGGACCCTCATGTCCTTGTCAGAGTGGGAAGGGGAGTTGAAGTGCTCAGCTACAAGGCGATGAAGTTGTTCAATGTGGCTGTCCCAGAGATATTCTCTGAAATGATCCACAAGTTGACCTCCTGTCTCGCCAATGTAGAGAAGACCACATTGGGTTTAATGGATGCAGTAGATGAGGCGTTTTGTCTCACTTTATCACCTATCACTTTCAACCCCACCTTCATCTACCTATCACATTCCCAGCTACCTCCCCCCTGCCGCACCCCTTCTCATTTATCTCTCAGCCCCCTTGGCCCAGAAGCTTCATTCCTGATGATGGGCTTATGCCCAAAACATCGATTTATCTGCACTCAGTATGCTGCCTGACTGTGCTTTTCCAGCACCACACTATTTGACTCTGATCTCCGGCATCTGTAGTCCCCACTTTCTCCTCACACCTTCATGGCTTGCATGACTCAGATTTATAACGGTTACTGCAAATAAAACAAAAACTGTTGTGTACTCAAACAGCATAAATGAAAACCAATACATTGTGGTCACTGTTCCCAAAAGGTCATTTACAGCAAAATTTTCAATTAGCTCTTCTGATCACTCAACACCAATTCCTAAATAACCTGATCTCGAGCTCAGTGCTCGACATAATGTTTATGTAAACTATCTCACACGTGGTCATAAAATCCATTTTTCCCAGCATTAGCATTCAATTGGGTTAACACAGTTTAGATATAATTTAAACAGTACATTATTACTGCAGTACCCACAAATGCGCTCCACCTTACTGGATTCTGTGGAATCTGAGCGACGTGGGCTCTGGGAAGATTAATGGTAGAGATCATCTCGCCACATCATTTATGATCTTCTCAAACTTTAATTTCTCCAGATCTCCCGTTATGCTGGTGAAGTAGAGAAGGACAATGACCGTTCAGCAATGCTCTGTATTCTCCCAGAGAGCTGAGACTGCTCTAACCTGGGTGGGAACCTTACAGCAGGCTGGTAAAGTGTTGCTGCTGCTGTACAGGGGCTTAGTGAGATCACATCTGGAGTAGTGTGCACAGATTTAATCTCTTCAATGAAGAAAGGATGTTGTTATATTGGAAGCAGCTCAGAGATGGTTCCCTCAACTGATTCCTGCAATGAAGGTGCTAGCTTATAACGAAAGGATGATCAGGTTGACCCAGTAGCCATTGGATTTTACATAAATTAAGGATGATCTTATTTCAACATAGATGACAGAAGGAGTCAACAAGTGAAGCGAATTACACAGATAGTGGAGGAATCCATTCCGTTCTCCAGCCTGTTACACAGGAACAACAGGAAGAAATTCAGGCCTTCGAACCTGTTACATCAAAACAGGACGAGTCTATTCAGCTCCTGGAGCCTGTTATACATTTACAGAAAGAGGCCATTCAGCTCCTCGACCCTATAACAGTAGGCCATGCTGCACCAGTATCCTGCTAAACAGCAACAGGTCCAGTACATTCAGCCTCCTCAATTCTGTAACATAGGAACTAAAAGCGGTCACACAGTGACTGGAGATTGTTACACTGGGATAACAGGAGGCCATTCAGACCCACCGAGCCTATTGCAAGGGAATTAGATAAGGATAAAAACTATCTGAGACTTCTTTCATGAGAAAGGAATAGATAATTTAGGCACGAGTCTGTTATATGGGAACAAGAGAAGACCAATCAATTCCTCTGTCCCATCTCCGGGATACATGAGGAGACCGTTCAGTATATCCACCTGTTATGGAGAAGTATGAGAAGACCCATCAGCTCCTCAAAATGTTACACAGCAACAGGAAGATTCCATAATCTCCCAATCCTCCAAAGCATCAACAGGAGGAAGTCATTCTGGCCTTGGAGATGAAAACGTGGGAAGACCAGAAAGACATCAGCTCATCGATTTTGTACATCAGCAGGATGATGAGTCCATTCAGTGATACATGGCTCTTACACAGCAATTGGAGCAGATCTCTTCAAGTCTTGTGCCCATTAAACAGGAATTCAAAGAAAATGTAAAGGTTTTCGAAAGGGAAGAACTTAGAATAATGGTATACATTAGGGAGTAAAATGTAACAGTAAACTATTGTAATGTATGGAAAATTGTTAGAATCCATTGTTCAGGACATTTGCAAACTTAAACTACAATCCGTCAGAGTCAACATGGTTTTACGAAGGCTAAATCGTGTTTGAATTGTTTGCTTGAGATATTTGAAGATGTCACAAACGAGGTGGATCGTGGGAATCTTGGAGATGTAACATATCTGGTCTTCCTGAAGGCATCGGATATGTCGCTTCTCCAAAAAGAATGTGGTAAGATCAGACAACATGGGTTTAGGAGTAATTTATTAGCTTGGATGGAGGATTGGTTAACCAACAAAATGTAGTCAGATGGAATAAATGAATCATTTTCTTTTGGCAAATGCAATTTGTGGGGTGCCATTGATTTCAGTACTCATGCCTCAACCATTTGCGATCGATAGTATTATTGTACTCGGTTGATGGGATAGAAAATACGATGCCACATTTTCAGATGACACTGATATCGGTGGGAAATTACTTCGGAATGATAATGCAAGAGATATTAAAACGATATGGATAGGTTGGGTGAATGGGCCAACATTTGGCAAGGAAAATTAAAATGAATAAATATGGGGCTATTCAAGTTGGCCAGTATAATAGAAAGACAAATTATTATCTAAATGGAGGGAAAGTTCAAAGTGCTTAGGTGCAGAGGGATCTGGGTGTCTGCTTGCATATCACAGAAAACCTGCATGTGGGTACTGCAAGTAATGAGAAAGGCAAGCATAATTTCAGTGTTTATTTAGAAAAGGATAGAGTAGAAAGGTAGGAAGAGTTGGTGTAGCTATGCAAGGCATTAGTGAGGCTGCAACTGGAGGACAGTTTGGGTGTCGTGCAGAATGAGGTATTTGCATTGTCGGCAATTCAGAAGAGCTTCATTAGATTGATTCCATATTTGTAGTATTTGTCTTATGAAGATAAATTGAGCAGTTTAGGCCTATACTCTCGAGTTTATAAGAATGAAAGGAGATCTCATTGAGGTCTGTAAAATGCTAAAAATAATTTAAAGTGTAGATGTGGAGTGGATTTTTTTTTCATGTGGCGCAATCTTCAACAAGAGACTAGAGTTTTAGGATGAAGAGATGGCAGGCAAGTGGAACAGAGGCCGCGTTGACATCAGTCTCATCAAGGGGTTGGATTCCTCACAGATGCTCCTTGTTCTTATTCAACTCTTCGACTGTGTTGCACAGGAATGGGGGAGGACTGGGTATCATACAGGAAGCAGGCACTCAGGATAAATCAGCCTCAATCAGTTATACAGAACGTAACCAGTAGGGTCACACAGTGACCAGCGCTGGGTTCTCAACTATTAACAATCTATATTAATGATCAGGAGGATGGAACAGATATACAGATGCTGAGTTTGGTGATGTCGCTGTGGTAAGCAAGAGATTAATTTATTAAGAGAGTGTGGAGAGTCTGCAAATAGATTCAGAGAGGTAAAGGCAATAGATAATTGTTTGGCACGTGGAATTTAACATGATATAACCTGTCATTTCATTTACAGGAATAATGGAAGGCAATACGTTACTGAAATGGAGAGGGATTACAGGACTTAATGGTGCTGTGTACTGGGGGGTTCACTCAAACCCGTTCAGACATGGGAGGTTTTGCTCCATCACTGATCGTTTGCTCCCAGACACTGCTAGCGACCCTATTGCTCTCCGTACACATGGAATATATTGATGTTGTTGATTTGTGGTGGGGATGGTGTTTTGAAACATGCATCAAGGGGACGGCCTTTGTTCAAGATATATTCATTTATTTCTACGTGGAGACCCGATGAGGATGGGAATGGCTGACTGCTTCTGAACGAAGAGGCCGTGAATGCTGCCAGGACAGTGGGTATTCACCAACATGATGTACTGTGCATGGGTACACTGTAATTAATAGAGAGAGAGCTCCTTCAGTTCCTCTACCTCTCCCTATTGACATGGGTACTCCGCAGATGCCATGTACACCAACGGGTATCTCACTATACTGGATAGACCCGGCAGCTCCCTGTTGTGGGAGAAACAATGTAATACCTCATCCGCCATATATATCCTCCATCACCGACTGGTGGCATTGATGTTGAGATACTGGGAAATGATGGATATGTCACCTAGTCCTGCCTGGAATGTTCTGGATCATAGAAGCTGAATGAATCAGTGACCCTAACAGCCACTGGCAGCGCCATCCTCCCCCTGGTGTGAAGCTGCAGGTCGTGTTGAAGGAGGTCACACCGCTCTGTGACCAGCTCCTTGTTCAATCAGTGTCCCTCACACTCTGCTCCTGGGTTAAGTGAATCTTGGGAAGCTGTTCCTGGAAAAACTGAGGTGGATACAGCAGATCCCTTTCCCCAAACACACTCACTGTGTGGTTTCAAGCTTCCCCTATATGCAGCCTCTGCTCCATTTGTTGTTCATGTTACAGACCCAGATGCTGTAACCACAGTCTCCATGCTCCATTCAGAGTTGGGTCACCAAATCCTCAGCTCTCCCTGAATGTCTGAGGCAGCTCACAGCACATCCTCCAGCAAATCATCCCCAGCCCCTCCATTAAATTTTCAATTACAGGAGTCAGTCACAAATCCCTCGGCGACAAGCGTTGTGGACCAGTCCATATCCCCCCAAAATGTTTTAAGAAGGCCGTTTAGATACAAACCTTTCCTTATTTTGAATACAGGTGGGAACTGTGCGTTCCAGATATGTTGCTGTGACTGGTCAAACCATTCAACATTAAGCAAAATATAATCTATTAAAATGCTTTAGTTAAAATACAATCAAAGAAAAGAACATTTTGGGATAGCTTATATGTTGGAACACTTACACAAACAATAGATACCGTACCTTCTTGGTTTACACCGCTTGGCACAAAGATATATTCAAATACAGATCCTTACAGCAGTTTTCCAATCCAGGAGAAATCAACATCAACAGAGATCTCAGACAGAAAAGCAGCTAGGGATCATGTATTGAAACCTCCAACCATTCTGGGATGCCCAATAGCTTCTGGATGCTGCAACTAATAACAAAACGAGAAAACCTGGTCTGGGAGAGCTGCCACTGCCCTTCCATTGTTACCACCGTTTTAATGAAACCTAAAGGTTTTCTCAGTTATTTACTTAAACTGTTTTCAGACAGCAGTTCTCCACCTCTGCCTTTAAAACCTCTCTTCAAAAAAAAACCCAAGTGAAAATAACCTTTTTACAGTGTTAGTATCCTCACAACTCCACCTTTAATAAAATAATCCATCAATTTACAACGGTAGATTCATTTTAGACCTCCTAGTCTTCCTCTGTTAGTAGTTTGCAAAACATATATATATATATATATATATTACATTGACTCTGAGCATACAATTGTTCACAACTAGTTTCGATTTCAGTCATTTTATTCCTGCCGCAGAATGCCTTTGTCTTTCTTCATCCAAGTCTCCACAACATGTCAAAACTTAGGTTTTCTCGCCCCCGTCACCTGAATGATTTCAAATTGAATGGCAGAAATAATAAGCTCAATAAAACAGACTGGTATTTCTCTCCCTAAACTTCTCCAAACATTTTAAGGGGTCACGATTAGTGAAAAAGATTTGGTTAATGTATGTTATTCGCAATTAAAATGCTGAAATGTTGTAACGCCAACACTAAGCTCAAGGCCTCCTTCCCCATTGTGGAATAAATCTGTTGATGTTTCCACTGGACACTCCAACCACACGTTACATAATGGAGCACTTCTCATTTCTCCAATAGTCCTTCTGAAAGACATAGCTCCTCATGTCTCAGCATAAAAGAATTACATGCTTCTGTACTTCTTAATGCTGTAACCTCTTTACCTGCTACTCCTGGCCTATGCCAGTAAACCTTACTCTCACAGGGATATGATTTAAGACTATCTCATACATTCTCCTCAATCTCCCACAGAAACTAAACTTTGATTTCTGAACCCAATCATCATCATCAGCCATTTCAGTTTCTAATCTTGCCATCGTAACTCTCTGCTCTTCCACACGAGTTCTCACGACAGCAGGAAGTGAATTGTTGAACTCCTCCAAACTAAGAATCTCTCTAACAGTGTCATAGTTTTGCTCTGTTTTTAATACCCTTACCCACCTTTCAAAATTACTTTGTTTTATCCTTTCAAACTCAATGTGCGTTTAACCAGGGACCCTTTTTTAGATTCCTGAAACACTGTCTGTCAGCTTCTGGAACAACCTCATATACACTTCAGATGGCTTTCTTCACCCCATACTGGCCAGATACCTCCTCCGATAGGAATGCAAATACCTACCAGCCTTTTTTGGATCAACTAAATCCACATGGTCACTGAGCACTGCATTTGTTTCTCCACTTTCTCAAATGAAAATCAAAAGGCTTTCCACATGCTTCTCATCAAGTTTAGATAATGCCTGGGTGCATTTAACAGAACCCTGTTAGGCCATTGTCTCCTACAGGGTTGCTCAACCTCACTATCCTCCTCATCCAGCCTAGCATCTATCTTCATCTCCGCCTTCTATGTCAACTTTCCTCTCTAATTGCTAACTTTTAAAGTTGAAACTCTCTGCTTTTCTTCTCTCCTTTTCTCTCTTTCTTCTTCACTTCTTTTTCTTTTATTTCTGCTTTTCATCATAATTCAAACTGTTTCAATTCCTTCTCATGTTCAAAGTGCCTCATTTGAAATTGAATTCTAGCCATTTCCAAAGAGTCTGATGGCGGTTCAACAAAATGTAATTGCTGAGCTAAAAGCTGTAATTGTCTCTCATTTTCGCACAGACAAACGCAACCCCAATTCCAGCTGTCTGCCAATTCCTATAGCTTTGATTTCATTACCTTTCGTAAAACCCCCAACTTCACTTCCTCCACACCCAGCGAACTCTTAATGACTGAAAGAATCTTTATATACAAAACACTGTTTAAACCAACCGAATTTAACATCCACAACAAAAGACACTAACAGCTACCATACACGACCTTTAATCCCAATAGTCTCCCGGTGCATACTCTCCAGTGTCTGCCTGAGCTTATTCTGGATTCTCTGGTTTCCTCCAACAATCCAAAGATGTGCATGTCAGGTGAATTGGCCATGCTAAATTGTTCATAGATTTCAGGGATGTGTGGGTTGGGTGCCTTAGTCGGGGTAAATGAGTAAGAATAGAGTAAAGGAATGGGTCTGGGTAGGTTACTCCTCGGAGGGTCGGTGTGAACTTGTTGGGTCGAATGGCCTGTTTGCACACTGTAGGGATTGTAATTCTAAACCCAATTTGGTATTATCGATTTAGAACCAGACAGGAGTCCCCAATTTGCTATCGAATAACTGGACTGCCTCAAACTATTTTAAGAGGTTAGCTTGGATGCCAAACCTTTTTTATTTTAAAGGTAGATGTGAAGTGGGTGTTCCAGATGTGATGCTACTCGTCAAACCACTCACCATCAAGCAAAACACAATATATTTAAACACTCTAATGCAAATCCATTCAAAATGACGAGGGATTTAGAATAATTTAACTATTGGAAACCTTAACCGAATAATGGATACAGTACCTTCTGCAGATGAACTGTTCCAATATACTAACATCCCATAAACACACCCCTTAGCAAAGAGGAACATTCAGACATACATTCTTGCATACAGTTCTCCAATCCAGGAGGAATCAGCATCAAGTCAGGTGTCAGAGAGATTAGCAGCTGGGGATAAGGTACGAGGCCATTGTTACTACTATTTATTAAAAATCCTAAAAGCGTCGTAAGTTATTTACTTGAGCCGTTTTCAGTAGGCAGTTTGGCCTTTAAGATCTCTTATTTAGAAAAAACAAATAGCTTTTTTTTTACAAAAGTGACAGCATTGTCACACAATTTAGATGTCTGGCCCTTTACTCTACGGGCTTCCTCTTGCTACTGATCGCAAGGTCACCTGAGAGGGACAGATTCAGATACAGACCAAGTTACAAGGATGTGTCTCATAACTTCTGAAACATTCCTATCCATGGACCATCACGTGGGACATACGGGGAAGTGAACAACAGTCTGACTCACATCATTTTACTGTTTCTAATCTACACAATGCCAGCACTTGATACACTAGGGAGCAAAAAGCAAAGGCCAGGGAAAGATACAGAGGGACAGAAAGATTCACATTAAAGACAGAAAGAGACAGTTAATTAACTGAAAAGATGTTGTGGAAATATGGGGAAACAGACAGGGCAGTGGCACTAACTGGAGAAGTGAGAGCTTCGAGAGTAAAATGACAAGAATGAGAACATTGAATAAATTCATTGTCAGATCAGCGGAAATGGTTTGTTACATCAACTTCTCAATCTGCTTCACAGAACATCAGAAATAACATAAACTGGGACAAGATGACAGCCCAGCATGGAGAGCTGTGCAGACCATGCTAGTGTGCTGCTCAGTAAACTGTACTATCTGCCCAGCATGGAGAATATTGCAAACGTTACTATCATATGCTAACTATACTCGCATCAGATTACTACCTACAATGGGAAGGTTTGCTGCGTGTGTGTGTTCATCAAAGACTGAGAGAGAGTGCGTGTGTGTGCGCGATTGGCGTGGTTGAATGTGAAACTCATTGTTTGAGAAGGAATGCACATGGAGGAAATTATTTTAAATAAGAACAACTGGCAGGCTTTTTGTTAATCGACAGAGAGAGAACGAGAGAAGTTTCATGGACAGATGAGGTAAAGTGTTTGAGAATGTCAAAATAAAGGCATTGCCAGACACAATAGCAATATACATCGGCGTGCACATGAATGACAGATGGATGGGAGTTTGGTGTGAGTTCGAATCAGATTTGCTTCGGCAGGTTTGAAGCCGGGAGTGTCAGCAGCAGATTATTGGCTGTATTTCATAGCTCAAGGTTCAAACAGCAGATGGAATAAACCAGTGAGATATATTCTGGAGTGGTGAGTATTTCAAGTTAGAAATGGTCAGGGTATGGTGTCAAGAATCAGCTCATGGTCAAAGGGATCACCCACAGTTGTGACTTGTCTGCTTCAGCCGCAGATATTGGCCAGGGATGGGATGGAAACAGTGGCAGGAAGTGGAGTTTGTAACCAGAACAGTAGAGAGTGACCTCCATGCTCTTAATATTTAAATACAAAGGCAATGATACAATAAATTATAGTTCTCCGCTGAAACTGAGTAGGTCAACATAGAGACACGTGAGTAACGATGGCAGAACAGAGAGGGAGACAGTAATTGAACACGATCATTGATGTACTTAGTAGTAGTCTGTAGAGTAAATATCTGGATTGAGAGTTTCAACAGGAACAATAATAGTGACAAGATGTGTAGACTATATAAAAGAACAGTAATACAGTCATAACTGGTTTATAGAAAAAAAAAAACTGGACAGTGACACTTACCAGGAATACCAATGATAGCCAGGAAAGGAAAATAAATATATTGAATAATGAGAAGAGTGTAATAGATCCGCAATGATAATGACCACCCATAAAACGCAGAAAGTGCTGTCAGTGATGCTCCCGCTCATGTAATGGGATAACACATTGAACGGCGCCCATTTATCATTAAAAGATGGAAACCCTCCACTGGGATAATTAGAATCGATGGAGATTGGCATTAATCACAGTCACTGAACAAATACTGGGAAACTGAGCAAAGGCTACGACAACGGATGAATGGGCACCGTACAACAAGCAACAGACAGGATTGTTCCCTCCCAGTTGGGGAACACGTCAGTGGTCCAGGACATTCAACCTCGGGCCTTCGGGTGACCATCCTCCAAGACGGACTTCAGGACAGGCAGCAGCGAGAGGTGGCCAAGCAGAGGCTGATAGCTAATTTCGGTACCCATAGGGAGGGCCTCAACCGGGACCTTGGGTTTATGTCACATTACAGGTGACCACCATTGTGCTATACACACACACACAGGCACTCCTATACACACACATACATGCGGACACACAGGTACACAGACACTCACACGCACCCTTACAGACACCCACACTCACACAGGCTTCCGCACAGAGACGTGGACCACTCTACACTCATGCACACACATGTACACTCTCTCTCACATACACTCACAGCCCCCCACCCCAGACACGCACACACACTGCCACACTCACACATGCATCCCCTCACAGACTTAAGACACTCTTCATCTACACACACATAAACACTCCATCTCACACTCACAACCCCCAACCCAAACAAACACACACATACACAAACAGACGACCTACATCTATGCAGATTTTTTGTGGGGTGAATTTGTACTTGCAGAGTTGCATTGTACTTTGCTCAAAAACTGCATGAATTCATGTAAAACTCTATGTTCTCACTTTTCAGATTAGAATCAATCTAAACACCATGGCATAGACAGAGAACACAGGGGGCTAACACCTTTCACATATTGTCTAGCTAGCACTTATGTTGCAGCTAACCTGAGAATGTAACTTTAAAAAAAAAGGGTTTTGTGATTTACACATGAAATAAGTGAACTAACATGGTAGTCGAACAGATGAAAGACTCTACAGACAATCCGGGTATTTTTCAATGTATAATTTCAGTTACATAACACTGTAAATTTTTGCTATAAATTCTGTGCCTTAGAATTGTGTCCTCCACTATCACCTGATGAAGGAGCGGCGCTCCAAAAGCTAGTGTTGCTTCCAATTAAACCAGTTGGACTATAATCTGTTGTTGTGTGATTTTTAACTTTGTACACCCCAGTCCAACACCGGCATTTCCAAATCATGACTGAACAAACAGGCTCAGTTAACCAGTTCCACCCATCACTTTTCATATCACTATAAAAGGGAACATTTACTGAATTTGGATGGAATGGATGAGGGTTGCTGAGGGATGAACCATAAATCTTCAAAAGTTTTAAATCTTTTTTTAACTTGTTTATGAGAGTATTAACAGAACACTGCAGGGGACTATATATGTTCCACTCTGTTTATGAAAGGAGGCAGTTATAAAATAACAGAGCAGCTGCATAAAAAAAAGTCGGGTGGGCGAGTTTCTAGATACCTTAACCCAAAGTATGATACTTATTGACCAGTGTGAGGCTCCTCCTGGTTTTAATGCCCTGTTATCAATTCCTTTCATAACCTTGAGACAGAGCATTGAGATTGCTGCTCAGCGACAGGCCGAAGCAATTCGGTCCCTATGGGCCTCTCACAAAGGGATAAGAGAAGGCCATTCAGCCCATATTAGCCTATTGCTAATTAAAAAGGTGGAAATCTAGAATATTGGCACATTTTGCCAACAGAATCATTCAAAACAAGGAGATGTGTCGCTGCAGATGTATGAGGTGCTACTATGAGGGCACCTGGAGTACATTGCGTTGGTTGTGTTACTGTAACTGAGAAGGGATGGACCTCCATCAGATACAGTTTAACGGCTGCTCGTAATCCACGGGTTGCTGTTTCATTTAATGTCTCGGGTCTGTTACACCAGGACAGGAGGAGGACATTCAGCCTTTCCAGTGTATTACAGAGGGCCACGAGGAGCCCATTCAGCCTCTCGAGCCTATTACAGAGGGGCAGGAAGTGGTTATCTAACTTTCATGTCTGTTAACTCATAAATATCAGTTTTAAATTAGTTTTGGAATGGGAAAGGCCTGATGTAGACATTAAAGTTCTAACTTTGAACAAAACCAGTTTTGAAAGTGTTCGGTGAGCCCTGTGAAAGGCTGGTTGGGATAACTTATTCACAGGTAAAGGGATGGTTGGAAAATGTAAGGCCATCAAAACTTGGTTTCAGAGAGTCCAGAGACAACGTGTTCCCATTACTGAGATGGGCAAGGCTGGTGAGGGCAGGGAATGCTGAATAGCTAGAAATATAGATGCTTTGGTCAAGGTAAGGAAGGAGGCATATGTCAGGTAAACAGAGCTGAGATCAAGTGAATCCTGAGAGGTGTATAATTGCAGTAAGTGTATAGTCAATGGGGAAATCGGGCCAGAAAAATGTGGACATGAGATGGTCTTAGAAATAGGGTTAACGAGGCATTGAAAACATTCTACAAATCCTTTAATGGCAAAAGATTAACTAGGGAGAGAAAAGTGTCCCTTAAAGATCAGCAAGGCTACCTATGTATGGAACCACAGGAGATTGGAGGGATACAAAACAAGTATTTCTCCTCAGTATTTAATGTAGAGGAGGTTACAAGAGCGAGAGAATGAAGAAATATATAGTGATACCTTGAAAAGTGTCTATATTACAAGGAGGCATTGGACATTTTAAAACACATAAAGGTGAACAATCCCTGGGACCTGAGCAGTTGTATCCCAGATGCTTGTGGGAAGCTAGGAAAGAGAATGCTCAGCAGTTTGCTGACATATTTGTAACATTGATTTCCACAGGTGAGGTGTCAAAAGACTGGAGGGCTGATAACATAGTGTCATTATTTAAGAAAGTAAGAAAAAACCAGGGGATTTCGAGGAAAAGGATCGATATGCATTTGGAAAGACAAGGACTGAAGAGGGCTTTGTACATCGGAGATCACGTTTCACTGACTCGGTGGAATTTTTTGAGGAAGTGATGAAGATGATTGATGAAGGCAGGAGAGTGGATGTTGTCTTTATGGAATTCAGTAAGAAAACCAAAATGTTCAACATGGTAGACTGGTTAGCGAGGTTAGACTGCCAGGGATCCAGGGCGAGCTCGCTATTTAGATCCAAAATTTTCTTGAATATTGGAGACAGGGCGTGACAGTTGGCATTTGTTCATTAAACTTGGATACCTGTGACCAGTGGCGTGCGCAAAGATCAAAAGTGGGTCCACTGCTTTTGGTCACTTATACAAATCATTTGCACTTGAGTATATGAAGTATGGTTAGTAAATTTGTAGATAATACCAAAGTGGTTGGTGTAGTCGACAGTGAAGAATGATCTCTCAGACTATAATGGGACCTTGATTAGGTGAGCCGAGGAATGGCAGATGCAGATTATTTTAGTTAAATGTGAGGTATTGCATTTTGGCAAGACAAATCAAGGCAAGACGTATAGGTAGGGCCCTGTCCAAAGCTGACAATAATGGAGAACTCCATAGAAATGATCGAATCCCTACAGTGAGGAAATTGCCTATTCGGCACATCGAGGACACACCGAACCTCTAAACAATATCCCACTGGACAAACTCCTCCCCTATCCCTCTGAGCCTGCATTTTCCATGGCTAATCCACCTCGCCTACACATCCCTGGGTACATTACGCAATTTAGCATGGCCAAACTATCCTAATCTGTATATCTTTATACTGTCGGAGGAAAACATAACATCCGGAGGAAACTCATGCAGACACGGGGAGAAGTGCAAACTACACACAGGCAGTCATTCAAGGATGGAATTAAACACAGATCGCTGCGCTCTGAAGCAGCAATGCTAGTCACTGAGCTACTGTGTCACCTTGTGGTACAGGTTCTCCGTTCCTTGACAGTGCCGTCACAGGTAGACAGCGCAGTGAAGAAGGCACTTGGTGATCTTCCCTTTACTGGTGAGTGCTTTGAGTCTGAGTGTTTGCATGACATGTTGCATCTGTACAGGTCATTGGTTTGGCTACTTTCGTAATACTGCCTTTATTCCTGGTCTCCCTGCTGTCGGAAAGATGTTGTCAAACTTGAAAAGGTGCAGAAGAGATTTAAAAGAATATTGCAGGTGTTGGAGGGTTAGAGTTACAGGGAGAGTTTGAATAGGCTGGGGCTATTTTCAAGCGTTGAGGCTGAGGGGTGACCTTAAAGAGGTTTATAAAATCATGAGGGGCATAGATAAGTCAACGTCTTTTACCCAGGATAGGCGAGTCCAAAATTAGAAGACAAAGACTTAAAAAGGAAAATGAGGGACAACATTTTCACACAGAGACTGCTGTGTGTATGGATTGAACAGCCAAAAGAGGTGGTGGAGGCAGGTACAGTTACACCATTTAAAAGGCATTTAGATGGATACATGCATGGGAAGTGTTTAGAGGGAGATGGGCCAAGTGCTGGCAAGGGGGACGAGATTTATTTAGGATATTTGGTCGGGATGGACGATCAGACTGAAAGGTATTTTTCTGGACTGTACATCTTTGAGACTCTATTGCCTCTTGAGTGTATAACACAGGAACAGGAGGAGGCTATTCAGGTTCTGAATTCTGCCAGTAAGCTTGTTTGATCAATTGCTGAGAGTAAAATACAAAAATACATCATTCAGATTTTAATGAAGTTTTACAGAAACAGAAGAAAGGCTTTTAGTCAAGAGAAGCTGTAAGGAATGTGAAGAGGCCATTCAGGCCCACGTCTCCATTCTCCAGGAGCAGCAGGTGAGCTCAGAGCTATTGGAGCCTGTTCGTCAGTAGTCGGAGGAGGACATTTACTATCGCAAACCTTGGATCAGAAAGCAGTCACTAAGCTTCCCAAGATTGGGACACAGGAACAGGACGCAGTTATTCAACTGCTTAAGACTGGGGCACAGGGAAAGGACGGAGTCACTCAGAGCTCGAGATTGGGACACAAGAACACGAGGCAGTTATTCAATTGCCTGAGTCTGTTACACAGGAACAGGAGGCAGTCATCCAACTGCTTGAGACTGGGACACAGGGACAGGAGGGAGTCACTCAGAGCTCAAAACTGGGCCACAGGGAAATCTGGAGGTTAGTGAGGCCCCAGCATCCTGTTATGCAAGGGCAGCAGGAGGTGTTTCACTCCCCACCAGTGTGGGACACTGGGAGAAAAGGGGAGTTCGCTTGGAACAAACAGAAATATATGAATAAGTTGCATTAGTGGTCCATTCAATCCTGCCCCACCATTCACAAAGACCACGTCTGATCTGATTGTGATTCCCTCATTCCATTTTACAGAGACTCCCCTCTCTGCAGCCTCTGCTTCATTTGTTGGTCATGTTGCAGACTCAGATGCTGTAACAACACTCACCATGACTCACCCAGAAGGATGGATCTAACGGAATGAGTCATGATTTGAAGGGTCCAATCACAAGAATGAAAACACAAAATAAAGGTATTGTCAGATGTTTAGTTCTCTCACATTCGCAATCCAGCTCACATAACCAGCCCATCAGGATGGTGCACTGTGTAGATCCGGCTAGTATACAGCTCTATGCAACCCAGCAATTTCCAGAGTGAAACTCTATGCAGCCCACACCAATGCTTGATCTATAATCCTGGACTAAATATCCAGCGTGGGGAGCTGTGCAGTCCGCACTGGTTTATTCATATAGAAACCCAGGCTGTTGCATTTTTCGGTAACACTGTGTTGGATCACTGCCCAGTGTGGGGAAAAATGTAACCAATGCAGGAAGTGACAGGATGTGTAGTTCCCATCCATTTATAGCTCCATACTTCCACTGTACCTTGACAAGGGGGACTGCGAATGTAAAAATCACTGCGAGGAAGAGATGTAAATGGAAACAATTTAAATACCAATAGTTCTGATTCAGGCGCATATCACTCTAGTATGTAAAGTTGAAATAACTGAGAGGTTTTGTGAACGGCGCAAAGAAGTAAGAGGGGGATGGTGATGTTATAGTGGTTGCACTATAAGCCTCCAAATATTCAATGGAAATTAGAGGAACAAATATTCATGGAGACTGGCGAGACTTGCAGGAGAAATAGGGTTGTCATAATAGGTGATTTTAATTTTCCTAACATAGACGGGAACTTCCAGATGGTTAAAAACTTAAATGGAACGTAATTTGTTAAATGTGTTCAGGAAAGCTTTCACAAGCAATATATAGAGGTTCCTACTGGGGAAGGGACAAACTCGACCCACTTTTGGGAAATAGGGTAGGTGAAGTGGGGGAGCATTTTGGGAATAGTGACTAGAGCTGTATTAGTTTTAAAATAGGTATGGTAGGGACAAAATTTGTCCACAGATTCAAGTTCAAAATTGGAGCAAGGTGTATTTTGTTGAAATTAGATAGGGGATTGCAGGGGATTATTGGAGTAGTTTGTTTCGAGGTAAAAGGATCCCGGGCAAGTGGGAGGGCTTCAAAAGTGAGATATGTTCCTATATGTTCCTGTGAGGATGAAGGGAAATCGAGGCTGGAAGAGAGAACCCTGGATGACAAGAATATTGAGTCTCTGACCTGAACAAAATGGAGGCGTGGGTCAGGTACAGGCAACTGGGACCAAGGGAATCCCTGGAGGTACACAGGGGATAGATGAGTTTACTGAAGAAGGAAATCAGCAAGGCGAAAAGGGGGTATGAGATAGCCTTGGCTGAGCAGATTAATGTGAATCCAAATTCAGGATAGGAAAGAAAAAGAACAACCAGAGAGAGAATAGGACGTCTTAAAATCCAAAATGGGCACACATGTGTAAAACCACAAGAGATGGATGAAGTCCTCAATTTCCCCTCTGTGTTTACCATGAAGAAAGACATGAAGATCTGTGACCTTTGAGAGGTTAGTTGTGATATCTTGGTACAGTCCATATCACAGTAGAGGTGCTGTTGGACATATTAGAATGCATAAAGTCAGACAAATTTCTTGGTCCTGACCAGACATACCCAAGAGTACTGCAAGAGGCGAGAGAACACAGTTCATGGGCCAAGGACCCGGAAAACTGGGCGGTAACAAATGTGTCCTTATTCAAGAAGGGCTGCAAAGAAAAGCCTGGGAAAGATAGACCAGTAAGCTTCACATCTGTTTTCGGTAAACCGCTTGAGAAGGTTCTGAGGTATAACATATGCATGCATTTGGAAAGACAGAGTGTGACTTGGAGCAGTCAGCATAGCTTTGTGCGTGGCAAATCATGCCTTACAAATTTTGTTAGAGTTTTTGAGGAAGTGACCAGGAAGGTTGACAAGGGCAGGGTGGTGACATTGTCTATATGGATTTCAGTAAGGCCTTTGATAAGGTTCCACATGATAGACCGCTCTAGTAGGTAGATCGCATGGACTCCATTATAAACTGGCAAATTGGCGACACAATTGGCTTGACTTTATGAAGCAAATGGCTGTGGTGGAGGTATGATGTCGGACTGGAGGTCTGTGACTAGTGGAGTGCCTCAGTAGTCGGTCCTGGGCCCATTGCTGTTTGTTATCTATATCAATGAGTTGGACCAGAGTGCACAACGCAAGGTTAGTAAGTTTTCAGATGACACTAACTTAGGAGACATCATTTACAATGAGGAACATTACCAGAAATTTCAGCAGTACCTTGGTCAGCTGAGGAAGTGGGCTGAGAAATAGGAAATGGAGTTTAATATAGATAAGTGGGACGTCTTGCATTTTGGAAAGTCAAATCCAGGTAGGAGTTTAATGATGAATGAGAGGGCCTTAAGGAGTGTAGTGGAACAAAAGGACGTTGGAGGTCAGGTGCACGGTTGTCTGAAATTTGAGTCACAGATACACAGGACAGTGAAGAAGGCTGTTGGCACACTGGCCTTCATCAGCACATTGAGTATGGAAATTGGGAGGTTATGTTGCAGTTGTACATGATGTTGGTAAGGTTGCAGTTGGAGTATTGTGTTCAGTTTTGTTCACCTTGCTCTAGAAAAGATATTATTGAACGAGAAAGAGTGTAGAAGAAATTTATAAAGATGTTTCCCGGGCTAAAGCCTCTAAGTTATAGGCAGTGGTTGGACAGATTAGAACTTATTTCTTTACAGTGTAGGAAACTGAAAGGGTTCTTATAGAAGTGTAAATCTTATAAAATCATGAGAGGCGTGAATGGGGTGAATACTTCAAATCTTTTCCTAAGGTTGGGGAATCGAGGACTAGAGGACATCCATTAATAATTGGAAAGGAGAAAATATATATAAAAAGGAACCTGAGGGGCAAACGTTTTACACAGAGTGTGGTACGCAAATGGACTGAGCTGTCAGTGGAAGTGATTGAGGTGGGTACAATAACAACATTGAAATGGCATTTGGACAAATACACAGATAGGAAAGGATTAGAGGGATACAGTGCAAGGGCAGGGAAATGGGGTGAGAGTGGATGGACAATTTGGTTGGTATGGACAAGCTGGGCCTAAATGAGTGTGTTTTGGATTCAAGGCAGAATGGGGGAGACTGAGAAAAAATGTAATTGAAGGATATGTTCACAGGTTCCAGAATGCTGAAATGAAGACATTTCGATAGTATCATGCAACACGGGTCAGTATTATGAAGAATTATGAGTGAAAGGAATATTGCTGTGAGTTTAGGTGATGGAGAGTTTTGGATGACCATTTGTTCTGCAGCTTTGTAACTGGGAGTGAGGACAGCAAAGTATTCGCCTCACTGGGCTGAATCTAATAAAAAACTGTCTCAGTGACATTTTCATTGAGTGTGACAGAGGGGTTGTCTTCACGATGCCGAGCTAGTTTCCAAACTCATCTCATTAACTACCCACCCCACTCCATGGTGTACCTCTCATACAATGCCAGCCCGATTCTGTCTTGTGTAAGAACTTTTATTTTGTAATACCTTGTGGAAAATCTCTGGAAAGCCTCATGTCTACCAGATCCCCTTTATCAAATCGGCTTGTTACATTCTCAGGCATCTCCAGAAATACTTTGCATGATTTTACAGGGCAAAATATAATTCCCTTTCACAAACCCACACTGACCCTGCGTGAAGCATTTCTAAATCACCATGTTGGCCAGCATCTCCAAATTAAGCTAGTCCCATCTGCTTTCATTTGGACCGTATGCCTCGAAATGTTTCCTATTCATATGTTTGTCCAAAGGACTTTTAAGTGTTGGAGCTGTACATGCATCTACCACTCTTCCTATGTCAGCTCATTCCATATCCACACCACCATCTGTTCCTTTTAAATCTTCCCTCTTTCACCTTAAACTATGCCTACTATGGCTGAACTCCCCCATGTCGTTGGAAAGCTCTTGGCTATTCACTCTATCCATATCTCCCATGATTTTAGAAACTTTTACAATGTCACCACCCAACCTCCTACAAACATCTGATACTAACTTCAAGAACAAGCACTTAAAGATAAACACTGCAAATTTGAAACAATATCAAACATGACAGGCTAATGATAATCAGCCCAAACTACATATGGTGATTTGTTTTTTCTCCCTATCACAATACGAAGACAGCATGAAATGCTTACTAGTGCCAATAAGAAGTCAAACACCTGGATTCCTTTGTCTAAAGGGGGCGATGATCTCGAGTGTGGAAACACATCTATGGCCAGATGTATAAAATGCCATATAGTCAACATTCTCCCTCCTGGCCTCCCTAAGACCTTGTGTGGTTGTGTCTTCTTTATCTTGCACTCAATGGAGAGAACTCCTTTTTCCCATGAACACCATAATTTAAACCCCATTTTACATCATCCACTCGTTCACCAATGCTAAAAGCCCGTTTATCTTTGCCACACTCTCTTTTCCCTGTCACCCATCCCTCATCTCTGACAAGGAAGTAAAAATCCAAGTTTCCAATCCTATTCAGTTCTGAAGAAGTGTCAACTGGGCTTGAAATGATAACGCTGTTTCTATGTCTCTGCAGATGACCATAGAACATAGAACAGTACAGCACAGAACAGGCCCTTCGGCCCACGATGTTGTGCCGAACATTTGTCCTAGCTTAAGCACCCATTCATGTACCTATCCAGTTGCCGCTTAAAGGTCGCCAATGATTCTGACTCTGCCACTCCGACAGGCAGCGCATTCCATGCCCCCACCACTCTCTGGGTAAAGAACCTGACATCTCCCCTATACCTTCCACCCTTCACCTTAAATTTATGTCCCCTTGTAACACTCTTGTACCCGGGGAAAAAGTTTCTGACTGTCTACTCTATCTATTCCTCTGATCACCTTATAAACCTTTATCAAGTCACCCCTCATCCTTTGCCATTCCAATGAGAAAAGGCCTAGCGCTCTCAACCTATCCTCGTACGACCTATTCTCCATTCCAGGCAACATCCTGGTAAATCTTCTCTGCACCCTCTCCAAAGCTTCCACATCTTTCCTAAAATGAGGCGACCAGAACTGCACACAGTACTCCAAATGTGGCCTAACCAAAGTCCTGTACAGCTGCAACATCACTTCACGACTCTTGAATTTAATCCCTCTGCTAATGAACGCTAATACACCATAGGCCTTCTTACAAGCTCTATCCACCTGAGTGGCAACTTTCAAAGATCTATGAACATAGACCCCAAGATCCCTCTGCTCCTCCACCTTACTAAGAGCCCTACCGTTAACCCTGTATTCCGCATTATTATTTGTCCTTCCAAAATGGACAACCTCAAACTTGACAGGGTTGAATTCCATCTGCCACTCCTCAGCCCAGCTCTGCATCATATCTAAGTCCATTTGCAGCCAAAAACAGCCCTCCTCACTATCCACAACTCCACCAATCTTTGTATCATCTGCAAATTTACTGACCCACCATTCGACTCCCTCTTCCAAGTTATTAATAAAAATTACAAGCGGCAGAGGACCCAGAACTGATCCCTGCGGAACTCCACTTGTAACTTTGCTCCAGGCTGAATATTTACCATCTACCACCATTCTCTGACTTCGACCGGTTAGCCAGTTTTCTATCCAACTCGCCAAATTTCCCTCTATCCCATGCCTCCTGACTTTCCGCATAAGCCTACCATGGGGAACCTTATCAAATGCCTTACTAAAATCCATGTATACCACATCCACTGCTCTACCCTCATCCACATGCTTGGTCACCTCCTCAAAGAATTCAATAAGACTTGTAAGGCAAGACGTAACCTTCACAAATCCGTGCTGGCTGTCCCTAATCAAGCAGTGTCTTTCCAGATACTCATAAATCCTATCCCTCAGTACCATTTCCATTACTTTACCTACCACCGAAGTAAGACTATCTGGCCTGTAATTCCCGGGGTTATCCCTATTCCCTTTTTTGAACAGGGGCACAACATTCGCCACTCTCCAGTCCCCTGGCACCACCCCCATTGACAGTGAAGACGAAAAGATCATTGCCAACAGTTCTGCAATTTCCTCTCTGGCTTCCCACATAATTCTAGGATATATTCCGTCAGGTCCGGGGGACTTGTCTATCCTCAAGTTGTTCAAAATGTCCAACACATCTTCCTGCCTAACAAGTATCTCTTCTAGCTTACCGTTTCACACTCTCCTCCTCAACAAAACGGTCCCTCTCGTTTGTAAATACTGAAGAAAAGTACTCATTCAAGACCTCTCCTATCTCTTCAGACTCAATACACAGTCTCCCACTCCTGTCCTTGATCGGACCTACCCACGTTCTCGTCATTCTCATATTTCTCACATACGCATAAAATGCCTTGGGGTTATCCTTGATCCTATCCGCCAAAGACTTTTCATGCCCTCTCTTAGCTCTCCTAATCCCTTTCTTCAGCTCCCTTCTGGATATCTTGTATCTCTCCAACGCTCTGTCTGAACCCTGTTTCCTCAGCCTTATGTAAGCCTCCTTCTTCCTCTTTACAAGACATTCAACCTCCCTCGTCAACCAAGGTTCCCTCACACGACTATTTCTTTCCTGCCTGACAGGTGCATACATATCAAGGACACGACGTATCTGTTCCTTGAAAAAGTTCCACATTTCCACGACATCCTTCCCTGACAGCCTATGCTCCCAACTTATGCTCCTCAGATCCTGTCTTACAGCATCGTATTTACCCTTCCCCCCATTGTAAAACCTACCCTGTTGCACGCACCTATCTCTCTCCATAACCAAGGTGAAAGTCACAGAATTGTGGTCACCATCACCAAAATGTTCACCCACTAACAAGCCCATCACTTCTCCCGGTTCGTTACCAAGTAACAAATCCAATATGGCCTCCCCTCTGGTCGGACAATCTACATACTGTGTTAGAAAAGCTTCCTGGACACACTGCACAAATACCGGTCCATCCAATCTACTTGATCTAAAGAGCTTCCAATCAATATTTGGGAAGTTGAAATCGCCCATGACTACTACCTGTGGCTTCTGCACCTTTCCAAAATCTGTTTCCCAATCTGTTTCTCCGCATCTCTGCTGCTATTGGGGGGCCTATAGTAAATACCCAACAAGGTGACTGCTCCTTTCCTATTTCTGACTTCAGCCCATACTACCTCCAAAGGCAGATCCCCCTCGAACTGCCTTTCTGCAGCCGTTATACCATTTCTAATTAGCAACGCCACACCCCCTCCTTTTTTACCACCCTCCCTAATCTTACTGAAACATCTGTAACCAGGAACCTCCAACAACCATTCCTGTCCCTCTTCTATCCACGTTTCCGTGATGGCCACAACATCGTAGTCCCAGGTACCGATCCACGCCTAAAGTTCACCCACCTTATTTCTGATACTCCTTGCGTTAAAGTATACACACTTGAACCCATCTCTGTGTCCGCAAGTATTCCCTGTCAGTGCTACCTTCTCCACAGCCTCCCTACATTCTTGGACATCCTGACAAACAGCTAACCTACTTGCTGGACTACAAGTCCGGATCCCATCCCCCTGCCAAATTAGTTTAAACCCCCCCGAAGAGTGCTAGCAAACCTATCTCCCAGGATATTGGTGCCCTTCTGGTCCAGGTGCAACCCGTCCTGCTTTTACAGGTCCCACGTTCCCCAAAATGCAGTACAATTGTCCAAATACCTGAAGCCCTCCCTCCTACACCATCCTTGCAGCCACGTGTTCAACTGCACTGTCTCCCTATTCCTTGCCTCACTGTCTCGTGGCACCAGCAACAACCCAGAGATGACAACTCTGTCCATCCTAGCTTTTAGCTTCCAGCCTAACTCTCTGAGCTCCTGAATGACCTTCCCACCCCTCTTCCTACCTATGTTGTTGGTGCCAACGTGCACCACGACTTCTGGTTGCACACCCTCCCCCTTAAGGATTCTGAAGACATGGTCCGAGACTTCTCAGACCCTGGCACCCGGGAGGCAACAAGCCATCCGAGAGTCTCGCCCATGTCCACAGAACCGCCTGTCCGTCCCTCTAACTATAGAGTCTCCTATAACTAGCGCAGTCCTCCTCTCACCCTTTCCCTTCTGAGCCTCAGAGCCGGACCTCGTGCCAGATACCCGGTCACGGCAGTTTACCCCTGCTAGGCCTTCCCCCCCAACAGTATCCAACGCGGTATACTTATTGTTGAGGGGAACGACCACAGGGGATCCCTGCACTGCCTCTTCCTCCCCTTCCCACCTCTAACTGTTACCCAGCTACCTCTGTTCTCTGGCGTAGTTATGTCCCTGTAGCTTCTATCTATCACCCTTTCACCCTCTCGAATATTCCTCAGTTCATCCAACTCCAGTTCCAGTTCCCTAACACGGTCTGTGAGGAGCTGGAGCTGGCTGCACTTCCTGCAGATGCAGTCTGCAGGAGCATCGGTGGTCACCCCTACCTCAAACATCCTGCAGGAGGAACATTCCACTGCCTGCGCTGCCATTACTCTACACTTAATCTCCAAAACAAGAACACTGAGTAGCTTACCTGTGGTCTTTAAAGTTAGGTTAGAGGAGGAGGATGGGAGGGAGGCCCTACTTTGTGTGTCCGGGGTCTGGAACACACCCACTCAAATATCAATCACTTAACTTCCCGACCAGCTCTTCACTCCAACTTCACTTCCGCCCAGCTCACGACGCTCTCTGCTGTGAAAAGACCATTGGCGTCGATGCTGACAGACATGTTGATTTTCTCCAGAAATGAATAGGCACAAAACAAATTTTTACTAAACAAATAACTATGGATACCTGGAAATAAAAATACAAAAATGCTGGAGAAACTGGGAGCTTTGTAAAGGGTCACTGGACCTGAAAGTTTAACTCTGCATTCACTCCAGAAGATGCTGCAACATTTTCAGTAATTTCTTCAGCAATTTCTGTTTTTGGACAATTTCAAAAGAAAGATGTCAAAGATGCTCAAACATCCTGTCCAACATGGAGCGCCGTACACTGAGAACTGAACAATAACGCATGGTGCACAATTTGACTCTGAAACTGCAAAGAACTGGCGTCACTGACACTACAGAGCATTTAATCATGGCCAGGGAGAAAAACAGAGGGAAACACATTCACTTCAAATACAGAAGTTGACATTGTGGAAAAGAAACGATTTAGATTATTACCTTAACTGGAATGAGTTAAAGTAACAAATTGGAGGCGTGACACCAGGGAGATGCCCTCAGCAGAATGAGAATATGAAAATGGAAGTGTTACCGCATCAGAAACCAGGTTAGGTCACTGAATACAGGGCTGATGCCAAGGCCGGAATCACGTGCACCTAAACCTGTTGACAACCCATTAAAGCTCCCACACGTGAGTGGTTGCATTCCAAATAGCAGAATTAACTTCTGATGGAGAGGGGGAAATGATCCCAAGACTAACAGATCGGACCTAAGCTCTGTCGTCCTGTTAAATCCAAACATAAATATCGATGGAGTATTAAACAATTTACTGGAGGAGAGGGCTCCAGAAATATCCTCACCCTAAATATCGGAACAACTCCATACAGCAGTGAAAAAAAAGTCAAGGGCGTGGTGTCTGCACGACACTCAGCCAGAAGTATTGAGTGGATGATCCAACTCACATTCATCATGATGCCCACAGACTCACAAATGCTCGTCTTCCAGCAATTCGATTTGCTGTACATGACATGAAGAAACACCTGAACACATTAGATACGACAAAGGCATTCTCTTCCTGAGCCATCAGCAGAGGCTGGGTGTGATACATATTTGATTGGAAAGGGTCAGTGGGAATGTGGGTCTGGTTTCGTTAATCTTTATTCCTAATTATTCTGTCCTTATGTCTGAAAAGAGGTGGTGATTTGTTGTTTAGTTAAGACAGTTTTAAAATAACAGTCCCGCAATGAAATAAGGACGTCTCCTTCACTTTAGTTTGGTGCTACCTGTGGTGTCCTCATTCTCAGGGATCAGTAAAGACTCGGTTATTGAAGATTTACAAGGCTCAGCTCGGACTGAGCTTTGCTGGACAGAAGGTTCAGTGTTTGTAGGAAACAGACAGGTAATGGATGGTCAGACAAACTCGGATCAGCCATGAACATTCTGAATGGAGCAGCCGAATGGACAACTTCTGTCCCTACGCCATGTGTTGTTCCCTCAATCGACACTTCGAGGCTGTTACAGAGATATACTGCTGTCCCTACCCCATGTGTTGTTCCCTCATTCCAGGCCTCGACGCTGTTACAAGGTTGGGAATCACCCCATTCAGTCAGACAGTATTGTTACAATGAGACAAGAGGAGACGATTCCGCCCCTCGAAGGAATTACACAGGAATATAGAATGAAATAATTAGGTTCATTTAGTACATTACACAGCCCAGGAGGAGGCCTTTCAAACTGCCTGAATGGCGACACAAGAACAGAGAATGTATCGCTAACAGGAAATAGAGAATAGACACAAATGTTTATTTTCAGGATGCAAAGCTGTAATTGATAGAGTGCCTCAGAGGTCACTGTGGGGTCATCAATGATCAATAATCTGTATCAAAGATCTGGAGGAAGGGAAAGGAATGGTTTGGAGCTTAGTTAGCTTGTACACCAAGATGGCCATTCAATGTGTCGTCAAATGGAGGTAGTGAGCCTACAATGCGATGTAGACAGGGAAGGTTAGTGAGCAAAACTTCAGCAGAAATAACACAAAGTAAGTTGATTATTTTGGCGTGAAGGATGGAACAATGGTAATCAATTTAAATGGAGAGAAATTACAGAACTCTGTGATACAGGCGGTTTCCATGTTTTTGGTACATGAATCATATGAAGTCAGTCTGCAGATGCAGCAAGTGATTTGGGAGGTAAATGGAATGATGCTGTTTTTGGCAAAAGATATCAGATTCAATCGCAGAAATGTTTAACTGCATCTGTACAGGGCATTGCTGAGACGACACCTGATGCATTGTGTGCAGTTTTGATCTCCTGAAATAAAATGAAAGGAGATAATTCTTTTCGAAGATTTTCAAAGAGGTTTCCCTTTACTCATTTCTGGAATACTGGCCTTTTGTTCTGGGGGATTATCAGTTTCGATCTTAGATAAGAAATAGTATTGAACCATCGATGACTTTCTGAAAAGTGCATCAACTGGATGCGTATTATCTCTTGAATACATTTGAAGAAAAAGATGTATTGATATTAACACACATGCTATGACGACACCTACCGATATTTACAACGTCCACAGACACATGTCTTTAAATTAAAAAGTGGCGACATTTTTGCGATTGAAAGGAATGACGCACTTGCATATAATCTATAATAAAGTTTTCCAGAGAATGTTCCAGGAGAGCCCACATGGCCCAGTTTGATGTTCAGTTGACATTATTGTATGTTCCAACACAGAGAGGGAGAAAAATGTTCCCTGGCTGAGATGCAGCAGCCAATTGATCCCTCTCTCTTACTTTGTTCCGCCCGATAGCAAAGTGTGAGACCAGAAGATCCCTGAGTTATCTTTACCACTTGTGAAGGGTTCATGGTGAGGATTCATTGGAATCTCTCCACTGTCTGAAACAAAGGAAATTCAGCCAAATCCAACAGTTCTAGAAAGAAATCCCACGACCAGTACATTGTGTGAGCAGAATAACTTCAAAGGCAGAATAACATTTGGGGCACTCCATCATTTTAAGATTTGTTATGAGTTCAAATTTCTCTGTCTCACATTTCTCTCGAAAATGACCTACTCTGAGACCTATATCATTGTCCACATCACTAAACTGGTTGCATTTAAGATTGGTGTAACTAGTTCAGGATTGGGACTGAAAAAGAAACAGTGACCCTCCAACTTTGCATGGAACACAAATGAGATATTCACAAAGGGCTGTTCAAGTGTAATTCCTTTCCGCAGACGTTTGTGGTGCCTGGATGTTTACATTTATTCAAAGTTGTCTTTGGTGACATTTGACAGACAGTGAATTTAGGAAAATGGTATACAGACAGAAAAGTGCTGCTGAGACCACAATCTTAGTACGTGGTTGAACGGTGACAAAGTGGCCCACTCCTGCTGCTCAATCCTACGTTCCGATGTTCCATTCAACCCCTCACCGTTCCTGCAAGGAGCAGATCGAGGCCACTTCCTCCAAATACCTGGTCTACAGTAACACAGGATATCATTCATTCCCTCTAGACTATCACACACGGTTTAGTGTGAGTTGGAAAATGTTAATGGGAAATAGACGCTGGGTTCGAAAGATGCCTCTGGTCTCTTTACAGAGTGTCTCCTTTCTGCAACTAGTGCTTCAGTTTGTTGGTCATATTATAGACCCAGATTCCCTGTGAATACAGCCCCCATACCTCACCCAGAGATGACTCACAAAATACTTTACTCTCTCTAATTGCAACATTCAATAACAGAACGTTCAGGAAAATTACAACCATTAACTTTGTAATTACAGAATATGAGGACAGAAGGATCAGGATCAGTAATTCGGACGATTAAGCCATTGTATACAATCATGGCTGATCTACTGCTGACTTTAACTCCTCTTTAATGCCAATTCGTCACACCCCTTAGCTCTCTGACAGGTCAAACATCCATCTACAACCTCCTTAAATACTTTCAGTGATGTAGCTCCAATAACTCTCTAGCCCAGATAACTTCTGACAGTGATTAACCCCCGTGAGAGGAAAACACTCCCCACACATACACCGTCACCTATTGGTATGAACAAGAGGTGAACACAGGGGCTCAGAAAAGAGTGAATGGCTTTGATATTAAGGCAGTATTTTACTGAGGATGGCATCGGGACCACCTAATTACTTGAGCTGAATGGGGATGAGGTGTAACCTCCCACTTGTCTGGGTCTTTCAGAGCACTAAGAAAGATGCTTGTGGACTATGGTCAACAGTCCTCTCAGTTCCGGTACATCTCTGCTGGAGATCCTCAGGTTAACCTCCTCAGCACAAACATCTTCAGCTGCTCCATCAATGTTTTTCCCCATCATAAGATCTGAAGTGGGGATAATGACTGAAGATCACACAATGCTCAGAGCAGTTTGTCCCTCATAAATCATTCTGTGTCCATGTGCAGAAAGACGCGGGCAACATTCCGTTTTGAGCTGTTTAAGTGCCGGTAACATTCATGTAACAGCACGGCCAGATACTACGCATTTCTACAGTTCAAAGAGGAGCTCACTCACCATCTCAAGCTGGTTACACACGGATATATGGAAGCCATTCAGCAACCTACTGAACAAGAAGAGGAACAGCCCATTCAAACCTCCTGCCTGTTCCACAGGAAGAGAAGGGGTCTGTCAGTTCATCAAGCTGTTAAACAGGAGCAGGCAGAGCCCAATCAGACCGTTAAACCTGGTCCATGAGACCAGGAGGAAACTAAACAGTCCCACGAGACACTTATACAGGAACAGGATGTTGTCATTGATAGTCCAACATGACAAACCAATGAAACTGAGACTGCACTGATAGAGGGCTCTATGGTGTTAATGTTGGCTCCACTATTTGTAGAACGTTTGCTACTTTAACACGATTTGCTGGCAGTGAGGAGGGAAGCCAAATATTTTGTGTCAAGTCTCAAGGAGGCATCTTCCATCTCCGAGAAGACACACCCCATGTCCTCCATTGAGGTCAGATGTTGCAAGGAAGAGTTAACTCTTTTATAATGAAAGTCTTGTGGCTCCTGTCGGGATTATGGATAACATGACGTTCATTGCAGGATCACACACCAATTGAACTGTATTAATATTTGGAGAGTTTATTCAAAAGCCTGAACCTCTCTCTCTTTCTCTCTGTCTGTCTCAATCAAAATAGGGAGTGCGTGCAGTTGGGTGGAACGTTCGCGGAGGCTCTTAACCTATCGAGAATCATGTAACCCGAGTGACAAAAATGCCATGGAATTCATCTCTGTATCAGTGCCTGTTTAGATCATCATGAGTGATTGCCCATCTCCCTTAAGGTTCAATGCAATTACCTCTTATTCTCTTACTGAGCTTCACTAACTGCTCATGGTGCCATTATCTCAGGGATTAGTCTAGTGAAACTTCAGAGAAAGTCTATCCACAGTACTTCAAATACTGCCTCAAAAACACTGTCAGGGATGATCGCAATAATCCTTTTCTCTCACTTAGACATCGCCATTTCTTTCCGGTGCCAAAAAAAGCCATTTCTTCTCTATGCACTACGTCTGTAATGGAATTCATAAGTCCCTTACATCCGTATGTCAATATCAATAAAGCTAGCACCAGCGATGCCTATGGAGATATGCAACACCCTTGGGGAGAACTTCGATGAGATTGAATACACCCAAACTAGGGGATGGTCACTTACCTGAATAGAAATGAGCTGTAGGAATACGTGACAGAGGCAGAGGAAGGGAGCTATCTTTACTTTTCATCTTTCTCACATAATGTATGGAGCCCTGGTGAGGCCAATACGTTATGCTGATCTTGAACTGAGTGGCTGGTTCAACTGTTCCACAGGATAGTAAAGAGTTAAACACATTGCTGGGGGTTTGTAGTGTTACAACACAGGAGCAATTCTCCTGCTTAATTAAACCCAGAAACAGAGAAAAGATTTATCCCATGCAGTAATGTGTGATAATTCTAGAGTCCAAAACTATTAAAAGTAAAAATTAACAACTTTATTCTTAAAGCATAACAGAGAATAATAAACGAACTACTATTTACAACTTCTTCCTCTCACCTATCTTTTACCTCCCCCCTCCACAATATTAGTCTGATAAGATGGCGAATGAAGATTTACAAAGCAAAACTTCTAACCTCAAAACCAGGAAGCTTTCGGTTCTTCCCCATATTCCTATTTTCTTTTCTTCTTCGGGATTCTGCTTCACCAGTTGCTAATCAATAAAAGTACCCTTAAGAGAGCTATTTTTCAGGCAGTCTTTGCATGCTAGTAGCTTGGTCGTTCTCGTTTCAACTGTTCAATTTTCCACGGTCTTGTACCCCCAAACCATTCGACTGTGTCATTGACCTTTACGATTGTCAATATACTAAATTCAAACTTGATTAGAGGTGGGTACTTTGGGGTATAATTTAAAGTGTTTTGCTGAATTTGTTTTTGGCTCGAGACAATTAGCTAATCGAGTTTTTCAACCAAAGGTTACATTATATCTATTTTTCAGAGCACATGGTGCTGTCAGGTAGTTATTGCTGGCTTTTAATTCTCTTAAAGGTACAGTACACCCACATGTTCATCACAGAAGTTACACGGAAACCTGACGAGGGAAGCATGACACATTGACTTCCCTCAAGGATATGAGGCAATCAGATGGGTTTTTATAACAAATGATAATGGTTGCTTTTAAATTCCACCAATTTCCTTCATGAGATATTCTGTTGTTCTAAATTATGAGTCAATGGCTTGACCATCATAAACTGTCTTCCCATTTGTGCAGAGAACAGGTTAAACATAATCAAGAGCAATTATTTAGTGACGGACATGTGGTTAGAAGGAACTTAAAACTGTTGCATCCGAATTGTACAAAGTCACAAATCATGGTTTATTCAAAAGTTGCACTGAGACTGAGGATGAGACTGGGATACCATGATGGTGGTATTGGACACGATTGGTGGGTGGGGAGGACATGGAGATGTATATCTGTGAAGTTCAAAATGAATTATGGATTTTAAGAACAGTCTGGTTCCATCTCGCATATCAGTGAGTAATTATAATTTATGAGGAAAGGAATTTTTGTTTGGAACTGAAGACATTGTCTTCCACTTTCGAAAATTTATATATCATGAGCAGAAATTCAGATCAACCCGGTTTATAAGACAAATATAATGACTTACCAGGAACACCAACTATCGCGAGGATGGGATAGTAACCACCTTGAATAATCCAAAGGATATACTTGATCCGCGCTGTTAATGATATCCAAGGCTGGGAAAACCAGTAAAGACCCGAGTATAAACTCCTGCCCATTGCTGGAACATTCCAGTCTAATGTTCTCAGATTATGATCCATTGTTGGAACATTCCCGTCTCATGTTCTCTGATTCTGATCCATTGTTGGAACAATCCAATCCTAGGTCCTTAGATTTTGAACCATTATTGTAACGTTCCAGTCTAATGTTCGCACATTCTGATCTCTTCACCCCCTCTCACTCGAGCTGATGATCCCTGTTAGTGCTGTCAGTGATGCTCGTACTCATACTATGGGATAACAATTTACAGAGCCCATTTATCATTCAATGATGGAAACTCTCCACTGGGATAATTAGGATCCACTGAGATTGACATGAATCACAGTCACTGAACAAATAGCTCCAGTTAACCTCTTTCATTTCAACAATGATTTCATTAAAAATCAAAACAACGTTTAAAATTTACACATTTGGGATGAGATATATGGGGTGACTAAAGGAAGGAATATTGGAGATGGAAGCTTGATTGTATACAATCATTCAATCTGCCTTGGATATGGGGGTAATGTCAAAGGATTGTCAGAACATAAACTATTTCTCCGTTTATAAATGGAGACATAAAGTCTGTAACTACTGATCAGTGATTATAATGTCAGTAAAATATGGAGGGAACATTTCTAGTCTATAATCTGACAGGAAAATGTGCCTACAACAACATGAGTTACAACAGACAAATGGCATGGACATGTTAACAGAGAATATGATGTGTCACACAATCCAGATGGTTTGTCGAGGATCAGAGAGGGCCGGTGAGGGTCTTGCTGTTAATGTTGTCGATATCAATCAACTGTGATTAAGTACCATGCACTGGATTTCAATTGCAGTGTGATTATGATACTGTGGACATTGCTGCTGAGACTGGAGGGAGCGAACCTGGTATTTCCCAGTCATCTGTATTGGAATGTTACTCTTTATAAATCATATGAAGATAAATTCCAGGATACATCTCCAATGAGGAATGAGGAGAGCCAATATTAACCAAGCAACCAGAAGACATTGGAGCAGAAATTTGTCCATTCAGTCTATTCAACCTGCTCCGCCATTCAATGATGGCTGTTAAACTTCTCCTCCCCATTCTCTCGCTTTCTATCTGTAACCCTTGATCAACTTTGCAATCAAGAACCTATCTGTCTCACTCTTAAATATACTCAATGACCTTGCCTCGACAGCCTTCTGCAGCAGAGAATTCCATATATTCACCACTCTCTGGTTGAATAGGTTCCACCTTACCTTTGTTCTAAACGGCCTTCTCTTTACACTGTCCCCTCGGGCCCTCGTCTCTCCTACCATCGGAAATTAATTTCCAAAATCAACTCTGCCCAGGTCATTACAATATTCTGTAAGTTTCAATTAGACCTCCCAGTATCTTTCTGAATTCTATTAAATATAGATGCAGAACCCTCAGATGTTCTTTATATGTTAAGCTTTTCATTCCTGGGCCTATTCTCGTGAATCTCCTTGGAAAATGTTCCAGGGCCAGTACATCCTTCCTGAGATATGGGACCCAAAACTGTGCACTATCATCTAGATGTGCCCTGACCAAAGCCTTATAGCGCTTCAGAAGTACATCCCTGCATTTATATTCAAGCCCTCTTGAAATAAATCCCATAATTGTATTTGCCTTCATAACTACTGACAACCTGGAAGCTTACCTTTCGAGACTCCTGGACTAGAACTCCATCGTCTTTTTGCACTTCAGACTTCTGAACTTGCTCGCTATTCTTCATGCCTGTATTCTTCCTGACAAAGTGCATGACGTCACACTTTCCCACGTTATACTCCACCTGCCACTTCTTTGCTCACTCCCCCAACCTGTGAAAATCCTTCAGCAGGAGAAAGTGAAGACCGCAGATGCTGCAGATCAGAGGCAAAACGCGTGGTGCTACAAATGCACAGCCAGTCAGGCAGCATCCGAGGAGTAGGAGATTCGACATTTCAGGCATAAAGTCTTCATCAGGAATGAGGGGGGTGGGTGAAATGGGGCTGAGAGATAAATGAGAGGGGCTGGGGCTGTGAGGAAGTTAGCTTGGAAGGCGATAGCTAGATGAAGATGAGTGGTGATAGTGATAGGTCACAGTGGAAGGTGAAGTGGATAGTTGGGAAGGAAGATGGACAGGTAGTTCATTTAAACAGGGTGGTGCTGAGTTGGAGGGTTAGTTCTGGGATAAGGTGGCGGGAAGGAGATGAGGAAACTAGTGAAATTGCCCTTGATACCGTGTGGTTAGAGGGTCCCAAGGCGGAAGATGATGAATGTTTCCTCCAGACGACTGCTGGCTAGAATGTGGCAGTGGATGAGGCCAAAAACTTGCAAGTCCTTGGTGCAGTGGGAGGGAGAGTTGAAGTATTCAAGCACAGGGAAGTGGGGTTATTCGGTGTGTGTGTCTGAGAGTGTTCCCTGAACCGTCTGCAAGTTGATGCCCTGTCTCCCCAATGGAGAGGAGACCAGGAGCAATAGACAGAGTAGGTGAAGTGTTTGGACTCATAGAATGTTCTTTGCCTGATGGAGAAAGATCCTTTGAAGCCTTGGATGGAGGTGAGGAGGGAGGTGTTGACACTGGTTTCATCCCTCTTGTAGTGGCAAAGAAGGTGTCTGGAGTGGAAGGTGGCTTGGTGGGGGTGGGGGGCATGAACCTCACGAGGGAGTTGTGAAGGGGAATGATCTCAACAGACTGCTGATAGGGGTCGGGAGGGAAGTAAATCTCAGGTGGTGGAGTCTGACTCTTAGTGGCAGAAATGTCTGAGGATGATGCGTTGTATCCTGAGGTTGATGGAAGGCGAGCACCAGAGGGTTCTATCCTTGTTGTAGTTTGGAAGGGTGGAGTGCAATGGCGGAGGTGTGGGAAGTTGAGGAGATGCGCTAGAGCACCCTCCTGCAGCTAAATCACCGCTTCAATGCTACCTGTCCCTCTATCTATTTTTGCACTGTTTGAAAAACTTAGCTAGAATCCCCTCAGTTCCTTCATGTAAATCATTAATGCACAAAATGAATAGTTATCGTCCCAACACTGAGTCTTGTGGAACACTACTTGTCCCTGCCTGCCATCCTGAGAAGGAGCTTTTTTATCCCTACTCTCTGCTTTCTGTCAGACAGCCATGCTTCTATCCATGCTAGCAGCTTGCCTCTAACACCATGGGCCCTGATCTTTCTCAGTAGCCTTTTGTGTGGCACCTTGTCAAAGGATTCTTGAGGAACAAGTGGATAACATCTATTAGTTCTCCTTGGTCTAATCTGCTCTTTACCCTCTCAATGTATTCTAGCAGGTTTGTCAGGCTAGATCTCCCCTTGATGAAACCATGCTGACTTTGTCGTACTTTATCAAAGACCTCTAAGTATTCAGAAATCCCATCCTTCAGATGGATTCCAGATTGTTACCCACAACTAAGGTTAGGCTAATCAGTCTGTAATTTTCCATCTTCTGCCTAACTCCCTTATTTAACGGAGTGTCATGTTAGACATTTTCCAGCCATTTGGCCCTTTCCTGATTTTAGTCATTCCTGAAAGATTACCAGTTATGCTTGCATTAACTCTTCAGCTATTTCTCATACAATGCTGGGATGTAGTCCACCTGGTCCAGGTTATTTATCCACATTCAGGCCATTCAGTTTTCTAACATGTTCTTCTTGATGATAGCCACCATAATCAGCTCTGCCCTCTCACTCTGTTCATTTTTATGGGAAATTACTCATGTCTTCCACCATGAAGACTGATGCAAAGTTCCCCATTCGTTTCTTTGTTTCCCACTACTGACTCTCCAACATCATTTTGCAGTGGCCCATATTCACTTTACCTCTCTTGTGCACTTTATATATCTAATGAACATCTTCCAGTCTCCTTTATATTACTGGTTAGCTTACCGTGACATTTAATATTCTCCCTCCTTTTTTTCATACCTTCTGTTGATCTTTGTAAGTTTCCCAATTCTCTAGTTTCCCACTGCCCTTCACCACATTTTATGCTTGTCCTTTTGCTTCTATGCAATCCCTGACTTCCCTTGTCAGCCCTGGTTGCCTCATCCTCCCTGTACCATACCTCTATTCCTCAGCATGAATCTCTGCAGTGTCTCCTGAATTAATCTTGGAATCTCCTGCCATTGCTGTTCCCCTGCCTTTCCTGCTGGACCCCTCTTCCGGTGAATCTTACCCAGCTTCTCCCTTGTGCCTCTGTAGTTGCCTTTATTCAGCTGAAATATTGTTACCTCTGGTTATATTTTCTCTCTCTCAAATTGCAGAATACATTCAACCATGTTCTGTTCATTGTTTCCGAAGTTTCCCTTCACCTTAAGCTCCCTTATCTAGCCTGCGTCATTAGATCCAGTATCATCTGTCCCGAGTGGGCTCTACCACAAGCTTCTGCAAAAAAAAGGCACATCATAGACATTCCTGTAATTTCTTTTCTTGCGATCCACTACCAACCTGATTTTCCCAGTCTGTCTGCAAATCGAAATCACCCACGATCACTGTACTTTGCATTTCCTACACACCTTTTCTATCTCCTGACTTGCCCCAGCTCCTGACTACACTTTGGAGCCCTGTACAAGACTCCAACTGTGGTTGTCTTACCTTTGTGTACCTCAGTTCCACCCACGCAGATTCTACACTATCTGACCTTACTTCCTTTTTACTATTGATTTACTATTGATCTAATAATGCATATTCAAATCCCTCTGCCCACCTGCCTATCTTTTCAATAGGATAAATGTCCTTAAATATCCTGATCCCCTTGCAGCCACCTCTCCGTGATGCCCATCACCTCAAACCTGCCGATTTCAATCTGTGCCACAAGCTGATTTGCCTCATTCCTTGTACAGCATGCATTCAGATATAATATGGTCAGTCCTGTATTAACTGTACCTCCTGTCATGCCATTCATTTGATCAGTTTGCTTGAAGTTTGATTGTTAAACATTTCCAGATGCTCTATCCTATTTGTGTCTGTGCTGGAGATTTTAATAACCTCTCCTGAGTTCTGTACTCTTACCTCCTCTTTTAATTCAGCTTTTCTAATTAAACCCTGTAACTGAACCCCCACCTCGCACACACACACACATTCCTAATCAGTTTAAAGCTATGTCTACAGTCATAGTTAGGATTCACTCGGACTCTGGTCCCAGCACGGTTCAGATGTTAACTGTCCCATCGGAACAGGTCTTTTCTTCTTCCGTAATAAAATGAATTTATTCAACACAAAACACAGGGACAAAATAATCTTTTCTGTATATACCAAAATATGAAAACAACAAAGAAACAAGGTTATTAAAATACACTTTGTGGTGCTATATAAATTGAAATGTGAATTACAAAACCATGGAAGTGATGTGCAAACTTTGTCAATCATTATTTGACCCACAGCTGAGTTCCTGATTTCCCATCTGTCAGTAATCCCCATCACTGAGATTCTCTCGCCCTGTCTCTCACACAGTGTCGAGAGGGGTTACAAGTTGATGTTGGCCCAGAATATTTAAATTAATCCACCTTCTCTCTGGAGCGAATCTATTGGTCTATTGGATTCTGGTTAGCTGTCAGAAACTCAGCTCTGTGATGTCATTGGCGGTAAATGATCTGGGATGACAGCCAGTATCACAGGGTATGGCACCAGACAAAGCGCTTGCAGTCGCGGAGTTTCGAAATGAAATTCTGTGTATTTCTCCTCATGCTGCCTCCTGATTACTTCACACTCGTCTGACATCAGTTGCTCTCACTCATTCTGTTGCTCCGTTTTCTCACCACTCTGTTTATCTCACTGCACTTTCTTTCTCTCTCTTTATTCCTCTCTCTCCCTCTCAGCCTATCCCCGATCATTCTCTTTATTTTCAAGTGGTCAAGTTGGAGAGCTCGTGGACGCATGGTGGGCTGATTGGCCTCATCTGTGCTGTATTAATTCTTAATTTCTCTGACCCACAATAAACACTTTAGGTGCCCGGAGAGACAAGCTGATCCATTGAAGGACACATCGCACAATTAACCATTATCTCTTCCTGTTTTCTGACATGCAGCGATCTCGAAATATCCGTCCAAACAAACTGCCTCCTCACATCAACATCAGCACACTTCATACTGCCAGGTCCACTGTGTTCAGTACCCTCTGCCTGCTTGCAGTTGGTCTTAGCTGTACTGATATGAATCTACAACTCCTCCTCAGTCACTGTTCCTGTGGACCTATTGCTGTCGTTCCCCACATCCCTTCCCCCGCCCCCCACACCCCCCCCCCCCCCCACACACTCACCGCCACCATACACTGGTTTAAACCCTCCTAAGGGCCAATGACAAACCTGCCTGCCAGGAGATTGCTGTCAGTTCAGGTCTGTCCTGTCCTTCTTGTGTGTAGGTCCTACCGACCCGGGAATCCCAATGATCCACAAATCGGAGATTGCTGCCAGTTCAGGACCATCCCGTCCTTCTTGTGTATATCCTATCGACCCGGGAATCCCAATGATCCACATATCAGAAGTGCTGCCTCGCCTACCAGCTCTTTGGCAGTGTAGTTAATTGTGTCATCTTCCTATTTCTAATCTCACTCACACGTGACATATTCTAATGTCTCCAAAATTCAAATATCCTTTCAGCACAACTCCATCAAGGCATTTTTTTTAAAGTGGATAGACTTGATAACAAAAAAAAATAAGTGTGACGGCAGGAAAGTGAGACCACTGAATCAGTCCAATGACCAGAGGATCTGATATCTATCCCCGCCACCAAGCGTATTTGACAAGGCATACATATTAACCATCTGTTTGCAGATGAACGAGGATAAACAGAAGATTAGAAAATGTCAGAGCAGATAGATGTCATTCAACCTGTTTACTCAGCTTTGCTATTCAATTGGATTCTAGTTATTATGTTCCTTTCAATGGCAGCATCTTTACCCAGCATCCCCAGCGGGTCAGATAGTTCCTAGTGTCGTTGTGTGCACAGTCCTGTGATGGGAGTATCCAGTGCCAGGCAAAAGGGTGTGGGAAGTCCCAAGGGTGGCACAAGGAAAGACTGCATGTAGTGACAATGTACTGAGGAACTGAAAGAGATAGAATGGGTATCCAGGGACACTGCACTCAGACAAGTGGCCGGGCAAGATTCCTAAACACCCAGAGGAACCCGCGAACCACGGCTGCTTTTACAAAAACCTGTCACATTTGCTGCATTTCTCCATCGAACAAAAGCAAAAATACTGTAGATGGTAGAAATCTGAAGCAACCACAGAGACGTACTGTGGAGAGAGAAAAGAGTCAATGCTCCCAATGCAGACACGGGAAGAATGTACAAAGTCCACACAGAGAGCGCCCAAAGATTGGAATTGAATCCGAGTCCCCAGCAGTGTGAGGCAGCTTTGCTGTGTCACCATGCAGCCCAATGATGGATAATTGGGGATAGGATAGTTAGAGGCTTAGATACTGTTCTCCGTGATCGGGATGGAAAGTCCTGAAGCTTGGGTTGTCTACCTGGTGCTCGGGTTTAGGATATCTCATCTGGGTTTCAGAACTTGGAGCGGGATGGGAATGATCCAGTGAACAGGGTCCGTGTAGGTACCAACGACTGGACAAACAAATAATAAGAAGAGCAACGGGTAATACAGGATTGAACTACTATATCAGAATGCATGCCGTGTAAGGAATAAGGTATACATGCTTGTAACTCATGCACAAATTGGCTGGTACGACATCCTGAGCTTTACAGTGATATCGCTGCAAGAGGATCAGGATTGGGAGCTGAATATTCAAGGATATTCATCCTGCCGAAAAAATAGGCAGGTGGGTAGAGAGATAGAGTTGTCTCATTATTAAGAATGGAATTGAATCAATGATCAATAATAAGAAATAAAGTAAGGTCAGGTGATGTAGAATCTGTGTCGGTAGAATTGAGGAATCAAAAAGGTGAAAACATGCAGTTGGAGTTATATACAGGGAGCTGGGGTGCAAGATCCACCAGGAGGTGGAAAGATCTGTAGGAAAGGTAAAATTACAGTGATCATGTGGGATTTCATTATGCAGGTTGACTGGGAATTCGGGTTGGTCGTGGTTCGCAAGAGAAGGAATTTGTGGAAAGTCTATGAGATGGCTTCTTGGAGCAGCTTGTGTCGGCAGAGTAGATGAGGGGAGCTTAAGGTGAAGGAAATCATAGGAGGCAATGATCATAATATGATTGAATTTACTCTGCAATTTCAGTTGGAGACGTTAGAATCAGAAGCAACAGCTGAATAAAGACAATTACAGAGACATGAGGGAGGAGCTGGGTATAATTGACTGGATGACAGGCCCAGAAGGAAAGGTAGTGCAACAGCAATGACAGGAAATCAGTTACAGCATAAAAGCAAAAGATAAAGGATATAATGTGGCATCGTGCAGTGGGAAACCTGAGGATTGGGAAGCTTACAAAGACAAAACAGAGGGCAAACAAAACAGAATAAGGAGGGAGATAATTAAATATGGGGGCAAGCTAGCCAGTAATATATAAGAAGACTGTAACAGTTTCTTTCGATATATAAAGTACAAAAGAGCAGCATAAGTGAACAATGGACCACTGGAAAATGATACTGGAGGGATAGCAGTGGGGAACGAGAAAATGGTCAAGGAACTGAATAAATACTTTGCATCAGCTTTCACTGTGGAAGATACGAGTAATTCCTAAAACATTCAAGAGATTGAGGGGCCAGAGCTGAGTGTGATGGCCACGACTATTGAGAACATGTCAGGAGAAACTGAATAACACGAAGGTGGTTAAATAACCTTGACCAGATGGACCACACCCCTGTGTTATAAGGGAGATAGCTGTAGAGGGAGCGGAGGCGGCCGTGTTTATCTTTCAGGAACCAGTTAAGTAAGGAACGATCCCAGAGCACTGGAAACACACTATCGTGACATCTCTTTTTAACAAGGGAGTAAGGAAAAACACAAAATCTCTACAATTAATAGCTTAACCTCGATCATAGGTAAGATCCTCGAATCCATTGTGAAGAATGAGATTTCCGAATGCTTGGAAGTATTTGGTAAAACATTGCAAAGTCACTATTGTTTCATCAAGGGAAGTTCATGCGTGATAAACCTGTTGGAATTCTTTGAAGAGGGAGTAAGCAAGCTTGACAAAACACAGCAATGATAGTAATTATGCACCTGGATCTCAAGAAGACATTTGACAAGGTGTCACACAGGAGATGTCTGAGTACGATTACAGAGACATGAGGGGGGAGCTGGGTATAATTGACTGGGAGAAGGGTCGAGCTGGAAAGGCAGTGCAACAGCAATGACAGGAGACTTTTGGATTTTTGTTAGAGGCAAGGTAGTGGAATTGTTGGAAGCTTGGCTGTCTGGCAGAAAGCAGAGAGTGGGGATGAAATGGTTGTTATCATGATGGCAGCCGATGACAAGTGGTGTTCCACAAGTCTCAGTGTTGGAATGGTAACTTTTTACTCGTTACGCTAACAATCTAGATGAGGGAATCGAAAGCACTCTGGCTACGTTTGCAGATGATGAAAAGATAGGCAAATGGACAGGTCGTGTTGAGGAGACGGAGAGGCTGAATAAGGATTTCAACATGTAAAGACATTGGCAAATGCATTCCAGTGTTGGAAAGTGTTAAGTCGTGAACTTTGGCACAAAGAATAGAGGCATGGTCTATTTTCTAAACTGGGATAAAGTTCAGAAATCTGAAGTGCAAATGGATTTGTGAGTTCTAGTGCAGGGTTCTCTCAAGGTAAGCTTGCAGGTTGAGGCAGTAGTTAGGAGGGCAATTGCATTTATTATTGATGACAGTTATTACGAGAGGAATTGATGATAAAACCGGTTGCATACGGCGCTGGTGAGACCACATTTAGAGTATTGTGCGTAATTTTGAGCCCGTATCTCAGGAAGGATGCACTGGCCCTGGAGTGTGTTCACAGGATCTTCACGAGAATGGTCGTAGGAATGAAAAGCTTATCGTATGAGGCATGCTTGAGGAGTCTGGGTCTATACTGAATAAAGTTTAGAAGAATGAAAGGAATTCTAACGGAAGCATGCAAAATACTGAATGACCTAGATAGAGTAGATGTTGATAGATGTTTCCATCTCTGAGGACCCGAGAGCACAGCCTGAGCTGAAAGGGAACACCCTTTAGAACAGTGAGAAGGAGAAATGTTTTTAACCAGAGAATGGCCAATTTTTGAAATTTATTGCCACAGAAGGCAGTGGGGCCAGGTCATTGATAATATTTGAGAAGAAGGTAAATAAGAATTGATTATCCAGGGGATCAATGGTTACAAAGAGAAGGTCGGAGAATGGGTCAGAGAAAACTGTCAGCAATGATTGAATGGTGGTGCAGACTCGATGGGCTAACTGGCCTAATGTCTGGTCCTATGTCTTATCGAATTATGGTTTAAACCTCAAGGAGGCACCTTGCATCTCTGGGAAGATGGATTCATGTCCTTCATGAATGTCAGTAGCTGGAGGGAACAGTTAACTGTTTTAGAACGAAGGTATTGTGGCTGCTGTCAGGGTGGTGGATAATGTGATATTCAGTGCAGGATCACACACCCACTGCACTGTATTCATGTGGAGAGAGTTTATTCAAAACCTGGACGTCTCTGTCTCTGTCAATCCCCGTGGAGAGTGCGGGTTGGGGTGGGATGGCTTAACGACCTTCCAGGCACTTAAACTATCCAGCATCATGCATCCTGAGTGAAATAATAGTCATGGAAACTACGACCTTCTCATTGTCGGTTTAGAATATAAGGAGTGATTGTCGATCCTACTCAGTGTTCAATGCAATCACCTCGTATTCTCTCACAGCGCTCCCGATCAACTTTCACTCACTCCTCGTGGTGCTATCATCACAGAGATTAATCTGGTAGGACTCCTGTTTATTCTCCTGAGGTAAGGAGCTCACACCTTACAAAGGAGAGAAAATCTGCCCACAATGCCCCAAATAGTGCCTCAACAACACCCTCAGGTTCGATCGCAATAATTCATTTCCCTCACTTCGCTTGCTCCGTTTCTTTTGTGTGAAATAGGAATCTATTAATTTACGATGCATTGTCACTGATTAAAAATTTAAAACATCCTTATATCTGTAGGTCAGCATAATAAAGCCAGCACAGGAGGTGCCTATCGAGATGGACATCACTCTCAGCGAGAGACTCAATCACAAAGAATCCATCTGAAACACTTAATGGCCATCTACCTGAATGGAAATCAGCTGCAGGAATTTAGGAGAGAGGCAGAGGAAGGGAGATATCTTTCCTTTTGATCTGCCCTCACGGGATGTGTGCAGACCTGATCAGGCCAGCATCTTATGCCTTACTTGAACTGAGTGTTCAGTTGCTCCACAGGACAGTAAATAGTAAAACACAGTGCTGTGAGTTTGCAGTTACAGAGACTTGACCAGGGAAGGATGACCCACTGCTTTCTCTAATGGACATGAGGCAAGCAGATATCAACAGATTATTATTCTGTAGCTCTAGATTATGAGCCAATGGTGTGACCACCATACACTGACTTCCCATCTTTCAGATTTTGTGCAGAGAACAAGTTAAACATTTCAAGTGCAATTACTTTACAATGGACTCGTGGTAAGAAGGGTCTTGAAACAGCTGTATCCGGAATTAACAAATGCACAAATTATGGTTTATTCAGGCGTTGCACTGAGGCTGAGGAGGAGCCTGGACGTCATAATGGTGGTACTCGAAAGGATTGGTGAGTGCGGAGGGTATGGAGATGTAAACTGTGCAGCAGAAAATAAATCAAGGAAGTTGAGAACAGTCGGTTTCATCCTCACATATCAGTGAGCAATTTGTATTGAATTATTTGCTAATTATAATTTCTAAGGAATGGAATCATTGATTGGAAATGAAAACGTTGATTAGCACCTTTCCAAAATTTACATATCATGAACATCAATTCAGTTCAGACCGTTTCACTAGACAGCTCGAGTGACTTACCAGAAACACCAACTATAGCAAGGATAGGGCAGTAACCAGGTAGAATAACCATCAGTACATCTTCAATCTGCGATGCTAAAGATATCCAGGGCTGAGAAAGCCAGGAAAGACCAGCGGATAAATTTCTGTCCATTCTTGCGAAATTTCAGTCTAATTGTTGTGGTTCTGTTCGCCGAGCTGGGAATTTGTGTTGCAGACATTTCGTCCCCTGTATAGGTGACATCCTCAGTGCTTGGGAGCCTCCTGTGAAGCGCTTCTGTGATCTTTCCTCCGGCATTTGTAGTGGTTTGTCTCTGCCGCTTCCAGTTGTCAGTTCCAGCTGTCCGTTGCAGTGGCCACTATATTGGGTCCAGGTCGATGTGCTTATTGATTGAGTCTGTGGATGAGTGCCATGCCTCTAGGAATTCCCTGGCTGTTCTCTGTTTGGCTTGTCATATAAGAGTAGTGTTGTCCCAGTCGAACAGTGACAGCCAGAATACTGCGACCACTAGGACTCAAAACAGCAGACAAACCAACAGCCACTCTCAGACAATAACTCACCAGAACGAAGGACCCGATACCCAGCATGAGCAAAACCAATGTAGTGTACAAAATCCCATGCAAAGACTGCACAAAACACTACATAGAACGTACAGGAAGACAGCTAACGATCCGCATCCATGAACACCAACTAGCCACGAAACGACACGACCAGCTATCCTTAGTAGCCTCACACGCAGATGACAAGCAACGTGAGTTCAACTGGGTCAACACTACTCCTATAGGACAAGCCAAACAGAGAACAGCCAGGGAATTCCTAGAGGCATGGCACTCATCCACAGATTCAATCAATAAGCACATCGACCTGGGCCCAATATACCGACCACTGCAACGGACAGCTGGAACTGACAACCGGAAGCGGCAGATTCAAACCACTACAAATGCCGGAGGAAAGATCACAGAAGCGCTTCACAGGAGGCTCCCAAGCACTGAGGATGTCACCTAGACAGGGGACGAAACGTCTGCAACGCAAATTCCCAGCTCAGCGAACAGAACCACAACAATGAGCACCCGAGCTACAAATCTTCTCACAAAGTTTGAATTTCAGTCTAATGTTCACAGATTCTGATCCAGTGTTGGAACATTCCAGTCTAATGCTATCAGTTTCTGATCTCTCCTCAGCCTCTCTCTGAAGCAGCGGATCCCTGTTACTGGTGTGGGTGATGCTCAAGCTCATACGATGGGATAAAACACTGAAAGCATTCCTTATTCATAGAAGAGAAACGCATAGGAACCATGGAGACTGACATAATCACAATTGCTGAATAAACAGCTCAGTTAATCCCTTTCAATTCAATACTATTTCATTAAAATTCAAAATACTTATAAACATTCGTGCATTCTGGGTGTGATATGTGAGTGTGACTGAAGGAAGGACTGTTGAAGATGGAAGATTGTTTGCGTGCAATCATTCAGTCTGCCTTGGGTATGGAAATGATGCCAGAGGTTTAGCAGAACATAAACATACTTCTCTGCTCTTACATGGAGAAACAAATCCTGTAACTACAGATCAGTCATTGCAATATTCAGATTGTTATTCCAGAATCAGGGAGGGCTGGTGTGGGTCATGTTGTTGATGTTATCGATGTTAAGAAACTGTGACGGTGTATCACTTACTGGACTTCATTTACATTGTGATTATGACATTGGGGGAAAGAGAGAAGGTGGAGAGGATTCGGGGCATGGCTGTTCAGTCTGGGCGGAGGAACACTGATGTTCTCCAATCACTAGCATTGGAACTTTGCTCTTTATAACTCATACAAAGAGCAGATTCAAGGATACATCTACAATGAGGTATTAACAGAGACAATATTAATGAAATGCATTTATGCAATACAAAATACAGGGAATAAATGATTTTCTATACAAACCGAAATATGCACACTACAAAGGGATAGGTTGTTAAAATGCACTCCTGATATGGAGCTATATAAATTGAAATGTGGATTACAAAACTATGGAAGTGGTGTGAAACATTTATCAATCATTATTTGATCCACAGCTGAGAACCTGATTTCCCCTCTGTCAGTGTAATGGAAAATTAACAAAATTAACATTTTCTGTGAAACCTGAAAGAGTATGCTATGCTAAATTTCAACCTTTTCTGAACTTTGCTAATAGTTTGCTGAATTCTGCAGTCGAGCAGACAGCTTGTCTTTACTGAACATTGTAAACATTCAACCTGGTCTGGCGAGCAGTCGAATACAGCAGTAAAGAAAAACATAGAGACAGTTATTTTCACGGCAAAGGAGAAAATAAGAACTCGAATTTTTCCCAGCCCTTATTCTTGAGCGTGTGATAAGAATAGTTTACAGGAATATATGAATTTTGTTCAGTGTCCTTACACAAAGCGTTTTTTGCCAAGTGTATTGGTTTCCTGCAGTGGTTGAAAATAAAGCTTTTTCTTTGCTCTTGATAGCTCCTGAGTTCAGTCAGTTTAATTTCCATGACAGTAAACGTGGGGGCTCGTCCAATATCCCGCGTTTAGGTAAGATTCTGAAGATTCCTAGGAGGCACAGGTGGCAGCGCCTTGACGGTCCTTCATATCATCTTGAGCACTGAAGTGTTCCCTTTGCGTGAGAGGACTGGGAATCTGTGGATTGCGCCAGAGCCAGGGGTTTGAATCAAATAGTGTCGGGGTAAGAGCCATCCGTTTAATAATCCTATGTAGAGACTCATTCTAAGAGAATAAATTAATCAGGAAGAGGTTTCATTTTTCTCTCGCACGGTATTCGGGCAAAACTCAAGGGAAAGGATTGCCATCTCTCGAGTGGTTAAGAGACAGCAGGCAAAGGGTGGTTTTAGACTTGTAACCAACACAGGTTGAGTTTGACTCGCCAAAGACATACCGGGTCCATGGTTTCTTGGTTTACAAAAACAAGGCTATATGGCGGACGCGCACAATACGAGAGGAGACCTCCAGAGCTAAAGGCAAGTCAAATGGAAAAGATAACGTTACCGCAAGAGAGCTGAACACTTTTCCAGTAACGCTGTAAATGGGTTTTAGCAAGACCAAACAAAAAGAGGGTTAACAGAGGACTTGAAATGGCCAACCAACAATACAGTATATGTTAAATAATTACGGCCCAGAGTCTGTAAAGCGGTTAGAATTGTGGATCAAGGAATGTGATTTTAGTAAAAGGCAATTGGAAATACTGAGGTCACGGTTGGAGGAGAAAGAGTAGGAGAAATGGAAGGGGAAATTACGAATTGGAGTGTTTATAGTATGTGGAAGGCTGAGGCTGATATCAGAGAAAGGAAATCTCAAGTAAAAGACATATCAAATCGTGTACAAACACTAGAGCACATGCAGACGTGTGAGAAAACAACCTAACGAAGGTGAACAGTGCCTTAAGTCTGTTTCAGATCCTGACATTGCTGGCTACCCTCCGAGACCAATAGCCCTCCAAGATCTGCCTGGTGAAGATCTCAAGTTAGCGGCCGCAGCCTCAGGGTCTGCTGAATCACTGAGGGCATGCCATAACCCCAACCAACTGAAGCAAGAAGGCCAAAAGAACGAAACCCACTCCACGACAGGAAGGCATCCAGAGTGTTTCTGCGATCACCCCATGATGGATGATGAGTCAGGAGGTGAGAGTACTGGCGTATGATCATTTTACCAGGTAGTTCTGCACGCACCAATGGTTGATGTTGCAGGCCTAGAAGGGTGCCCAGTGTGGGTCCACCGACCATGGACCATGAAAGATTTCGGACGTGCCTCTGGGTAGTTGCCTGATCCACATACGATTGGAGGGAATAAGTTCACCGAAGAAGTGATGAAGTTCTGTACCAGTTCCGTCCCACGTTGCATGCGATGAGACGCCTCTTGGGACGAAAGCTTTGTGCTGATGTCACCAAAATCAAGTATAACTGGCCAGGCGTAAATGTCCATGCCAGATCAACCGACCCATAAGCGGAAGAAAACGGAGACTTTAATGCTTTTGTTGCAGCGCTGGCAATCGCCTGTAGAGAGGCATTCCCAGTGCGAATGGACATGACCAAAACTACAATGTGTAAACAAGGAGAAGGTGAGACAGTGTTCCAGTACCTTACGCACTTCCATAACATCCATAGCGGACTGAGACCACCTGACGACATAATGGCAGAAATCACGGCGTATGAGGAACACCTGAGGAACAGCTTCATCAATGGAATGAAGGACGAAATAGTGAAAAAGGTAAAAGGCACATATATTACCTGGGACACGGGAAAGCTGAATTTGATAGAACAACATGCGATACATGCTGAAAAATTGCTTACCCAGGAGAAGGATAGGTGGAAGCTAAAGATGGACAGCAAGTGAATAAAGCTCAGTTTACTTTGATGCAAATGGTCCTCCAACCGTTGGAGGGATGTGCTGCAGGAAAAGAGAGAGGCAGAGGGGAAGGTTGCGGAAGTGGAAGAGGAAGGGGTTGCAGAAGAAGTGCTGGCAGAGGTCGATCTGGCGGGTGCTTAGTTCGTGGAGCAATGGACCACTGGGCGTGACAGTGCCCGCACAGACAGACTCACTCGGCACTGGAGGCTAGGCAGCAGTGTGACTGGCAGAGGAAGACTGAGTTGGAGGTTGGCAGCCCACAAGGTACAGGTAAGCCTCTTTCCTTTATGCTTGGCAGCGAAGACTCACTTATGCTAATCTCTTCTACTAACCTTATTGGCCCTGAGACGTGCCCCACCTCGACATTGAGCACTACGATTGCGAAGTGTGGACAATACGTTCATTATAACAACGATGCCTATAAGTCGATGCCTACTTCTAAATTATATGTGGAAGGTACACCAGTTACTTGTTTTAGTAGACACAGGGGCAGCATATTCAGTCATTAAATCAAGCCAGTTCAGAGAGTCAACGCCAATAAAGTTGAGTGGAATGTTCCTGAACTCAATGGGTGCATCAGGAGTTGTGCTACGATAGAGATTTACGGCACCGCTGCCAGAGCAGAATACCCGTTAAAACCTGAGGCTATAGCAGGAATTACTCCAGGCTTTGAATCCCGCTTTTCAGGCAATAACTCTGTTGTTCCACGCGCCTCAAATATTCCTAACCCCCGTGCTATATTAGATCAAATTCCACCGGACAGTAAATGATTCTCTGTTGTGGATTTAGCAAATACCTTTTTAAGTGCACTGGTACACCCAGCTCGTCAATTCTGAATTGCTTTTTTTATTCAAAGAGAAATCATATAACTTCACATGACTTTATCAAGGTTATTGTGAGACCACCACCATATACAATGAGGCTCTATGCAGGAGTCTGGAGACTTTTGTTTTAACCATGGGGTCAGCGCTTCTGCAGTGTGTAGATGATTGCTTGATAGCAGCATAAACTACACCTACATTGATGATTCCGAATCCAAACAAGCCTTTTTGACAAACGGTAGATGAGAAGCGTGGCTGCATGACATCTGCCCTGTTGCAGGCATATAGGGGAACGATTGAGGCCAGTAGCTTATTTTTCAGTTAAACAAGACCCCATAGCGGTAGGATTGCCTAAATGCTTGCAAACCATGGCTGCATCTGAAAAGTCTGTTGTAGCATCCAGGCATGTTGAATTAACCCTACTGTTGAATTAACCCTACTGGTCCCACATGCAGTATCCTTGCTGCTTTCCGAGTAAAAGACAGCACACATGTCGTCAGCACGTTGGCTCAGATAAAACACTGTATTATTGGAGACGCCTGACATTTCAATAGAGTGATGCAACGTCCTTTACCCTGCTAGCCTTCTCCCCACAGAAGGAGACGGAAACCCACATGAGTGTGTTGTTGTAACGAATGAAATTTGCATCCCTAGATCAGACTTGCAGGATTCTCCACTTCAGAATCCGGATATGGAGACTTTTGTGGATGGGTCAACATTCAGGAGCAAGGAGACAGGCCAGAAATGTGTTGCATATGCTGTAATGACTACCCAAGAGTTAGTCAAAGTGGGGTCATTCCTTACTCATCATTTGCCTTGACTGAGGCATGTAAATTGGCTGAGGGAAGGACAGTGAATATTTACACCGACAGCAGATATGCATTCGGGGTTGTACATGACTTTGGAACCCTATGGAAACACAGCGGAAAGCCCATCACACACCGTGGTCTGATGTCTGACCTCCTGGAAGTGGTCCTACTGCCCAAATCAATTTCTGTGTGTAAATGTGAAGCCCCCACAAAACAATAACGATTCTATTTCTTAAGACATTGCGAAGGCAGACACAGCAGCAAGGTCAGCAGCCCAGCAGCCGTGAAGTGATCAGTTTGACATGTGTATGACAAAGATTTGCACCCCACCAGCAGGCGTACGGGAATTACAGTCACAGGCAATGCTGGAGGAGAAGCGTGAATGGACAAGGGCAGTGTGCAGCATGAATGAAGGGGTGTGTTGTGGCCCTAATTATAAAGCCTGTCTACCACAATCATTATTTCCATTCTATGCCAAACTGACACACAGTAAGGACCATGTGTCAAAACGGGGGATGTACGACAGTATTTCAGCACACTGATACACTAAGGGATTTACGCATTAATCCCAGAAATATTGTGAACGATGTGTTATCTGTGCCACTAATAATGTGGGGAGGGGATTACAGACGAGACAGGCAGCACACCCGCACAATCCCAAAGACGCTTTGAGCATTTACAGATGGATTTCTTTGAACTAATTCCCAGTTGAGGGAACATATATTGTCTGACTATAGTTGATATTTTTTCCAAATGGTTGGAAGCGTTCCCCACATCAAAACAGGATGCCAGTGCCTAGGCTTTTCTAACTGAAATAAATCCAAGATGGGACATCCCTGAAAGCCTTTGTAGTGACAATGCGACACCATTTGTCAATAATGCCTTGCAGCAGATCCGTGATTATTTGGGAATAAACATGAGACAACACTGTGCCTACCACCCAGCGAGTGGTGGGGCAGTGGAAAGAGAAAATGCTACCCTAAAACATATAAATGGACGAAATGTTGTGAGGAACTAGGGTTGACATGGACAAAGTTTTGCTAACGTATATGAGATCTAGGAGGAGGGGAAGAGCTAATCTTAGCCGGTTTGAGATTTTGTTGGTTAGGCTACCAATTACAGGAATGGGCCCATGACCTAAGGTAAGACAGATAACAGACCACTGTGAGGATGAGATGTTGTGTTACTGTGTAAATCTCTACACTTTTGTGTCAAGCATCGAATCAAGTGAAAGCAGCACTACCCCAATCAGTAGAAGGGATGTTGCACGATATGGAGACTGGATAGTGGTGAAAAACCTTAGGAGGAAAAGCTAGAAGGCGAACAGGTGACTGGGACCGTTTCAAGTGCTCATTACAACACGGGCAGCTGTTAAGAGCGCTGATGAATAGATATCTGGCTCTGTATTATTTTTTAAATGTTGTTTTGTACATTTATTTTTTTAATACTGGCTCTGTTTTCTTTGTCCTTGTTGCCATAAAATGACAAAAAAGGGAAATGTAAGGGGAAATTAACAAAATTGACATTTACTGTGAAATCTGAAAGCGAATGCTATGCTAAATTTAAAACTTTTCCGAACGTTGCAAACACTTTGCTGAATTCTGCAGTCGAAGATACAGCTTGTCTTTGCTGAACTTTTTGAACATGCAACCTGACCTGACGAGCAGTCGAATTGAGCAGAAAAAGCTAAGGAAAACATAAAGACAGTTATGTCTACGGCAAGGGGATGAGAAAATAAGAACTCGAATGTTTCCCAGCCCTTGTCCTTGAGCGTGTGATAAAAAGGGCATAAAAGGAATATGTTAATTATGTTCAGTGCCCTTACACAAAACGTTTTTGCCAAGTGTATTGGCCCACTGCAGTGGGTAAAAATAAAGCTTTTTCTTTGCTCTTGTTAGCATTTGAGTCCGGTCAGTTTAATTTCAACGACAGTCAGTGATCCACCCGAGTGAGATTCTCTGGACCATTCTCTCACACAGTGGGGGCTGTCATCATTTCCTGCTGGTCTTGGAATAGTCTATTTTTAAAAATCCTCCTTCTCTATTATACTAATCTATTGGCCAAATATATTTTGTTTAGCTGTTAGTAACCTAGCTCTGTAATATTATTGGGAACAAGTGATCTGGGCTGACAGCCAGTATCAGCACACTGCTCACAGTGTATGATACCGAGACAAAGGGCTTACAGTCCAGAGGTATTTCTAAATATAACTTCTAACTTCTGTCTGTCCATATCTATCCAACTTCGTGCTGTCCTTTGATCTATTTAACTTCACCCTCATCTAACACCTCTTCATCTCCCACTCAGTTAGTCACTCCCCTTTCTATTCTCTCTCAGTTTATCTCTCTTCACTTTCTTTCTCTCTGCTTATTTCTCTCTCACATAATTTATCTCCACATACTCTCTGTAGCTCCAATTGTGCCGTTGACGAGCTTGTGACCCCACGATGGGCTGACTGACTCTCATTTGTGCTATAATAATTCCGGGGTTCTCTGACCCACAATAAGTACTTTCGGTGTCTGGACAGACACATTGGTCCGGTGACAGGTACAGTGCACAATTACCATTATCTCTTCATGTTCTTCTCTGATGTGCAGCTGCCTTGACATGTCTATTCAAACAAAACAGACTGAATGGAATTCGAGCAATCGGGATGACTTTCATCACCGTGCATTTCAATCAGGATTTAATGAAGGATTAGGTTCCACAATTACATAACAATGATAGATAAACAGGACAACACAATGAATAACAGTTGAGTACAACATGTGGTTCCAAGTCGGCTTGATGGTATTACCGCGAGATTATCAATCCAGAAAATCAGCTCCTGTTCTGTGGACCAAGGTTCGAATCCCGCCACTGCAGATGTTGGAAATTCAATTCAATAATTTTAAAATATCCCTGGAATTAAGAATCTACCTATGAGAATGAAATCGTTGCCGATTGTCAGAAAAATCCATCTGGGTCACTGATATCCTTCAATGAAGGAATCTTCCATTCCTCATCTGACTGGCCGGCCGTTGACTCCAGACCCAAAGCAATGTGATTGCATCTAAATCGCCCTCTGAAATGGTTTAGCGAGTCATTCACATATGCTGCAAAATCTCAAAGAAATAAAACCGGATGTATTGACCTGGATACCGGAAAAGTGAACGTTAGAAACATCATTGTCGAACCTGCAAAGTCTTCCTTACTGACAATACATCAGATCCAAGCTCTGCAGTCCTGCGAATCTGATCGTGGATGGTGGTGGACGATTAAACAACTCACCGGAGCAGGAGGCTCCACAAATATCCCCAACCTCAATGATGGAGGAGCTCAGCACATCAGTGCAAAAGATAAGGCTGAAGATTTCACAGAATTCTTCACTCAGAAGTTTCGAGTGGATGATCCACTTCGGTCTCCTCCCGTGGTCCCGATCATTACAGATAGCAGTTTTCAGCAAATTCGATTGACTGATATCAAGAAACGGTTGAAGGCACTGGATACTGCAAAGGCTATGGGCCCTGATAACATGCTGACAATAGTCCTGAAGGCTTGTGCTCCAGAACTTCCCGCTCCCTTAGCCGAGCTGTTCTAGTATGTTTACAAACCAACAATGGGGGAAAAAAAAACTGCTCAAGTGTGTTCTGTACATAAAAAGCAGGACAAAGTCAACCCGGCCAAATACCACCTCATCAGTCTACTCCCTATTGTCAGTAAAGTGATGGAAGGGGGCATCAACAGTGCTATCAAGTCAGCACCTGCTCAGCAATACCTGCTCAGTGACACCCAGTTTGGGTTCCACCAGAGACACTCAACTCCTGACCTCATTACAGCCTTGGTTCAAACATAGAAAAAAGAGCTGAATTCCCGCCCTTGACATCAAGGCTACATTCTTTCAAATGTGGCTTCACGAAACCCGAGCAAAAACGGTATTGCGGGAATATACTCCATTACTGGAGTCATACCTGATAGATAGGAAGATGGTCATTGTTGTTGGAAGTCAGTCATCTCAGCTCCAGAACATCTCTGCAGTAGTCCCTCAGGATAATATGGATGTAGGTTAGCTCGCTGAATTGGAAGTTTCATTGTCAGATATTTCATCACCACACAAGACAACACCTTCAGTGACACTCCAGATGAATCCTAGATCAAAGCATCTTCAGCTGCTTCATCAATGACCTTCCCTCCATCATAATGTCAGACGTGGGGATATTCGACAATGACTGCACAATATTCAGCACATTCACAAATGCTCAGATATGGAAGCAGTCCATGACAAAATGCAACAAGATCTGTCCTTCTCCATGCTTGGGCTGACAAGTGGCAAGAAACATTTGCACCACACAGATGCCAGACAATGACCATCACCAATAAGAAACAATATAACAACTTAGTATTTGCAGCTTTATCATCACTCAGTTCCCCACTATCAATATCCTGGGGGTTATAATTGATTAGACACTCAACTCGACTCACCACATAAATGTAAGAGCAGATCAGAGGCTAGGAATACTGCGTGAGTAACTCACCTCCTGACTTCCTAAATCCTGTCGATCATCTAAAAGGCACAAGTCAGGAATGAGATGGAATTCTCCCACTTGCCTGAATGAGTGCAGACCCAACAAGACAAAAGAAGCTTGACACCATCCAGGACAAAGCAGTCCATTTGATTGGCATCGCATCCACAAGCATTCACTCCCTCCACCACCGTCGCTCAGTAGCAGAAGTGTGTACCAACTACAAGACACAATGCAGAAATTTCCCAAAGATCCTCAGACAGCATCTTCCGATCCCACGAACACTTACATTAGAATGACAATGCCAGCATAATTATGGGAATGCCACCACCTATACATTTCCCTCTAAACCAATAAACATCTTTATGTGGAAATATATCGCCGTTGCTTCATTGTTACTGGTAAAAACCCTGGAATTCCCTCCTTCATAGCATTGTGAGTCAACACACCGCAGGTGGACTGCAGCGGTTCAAGAAGGCAGTTCAACACCACTTTCTCAAGGGGGCAATGAGGGGCGGACAAGAAATGGTGGGCCCATCCAGCGATGCCTGCATCCAAAAAAAGATTTTTTTAAAATAGTTCCAAGTTGAGCTTCTCGATGGGACTGGTTATCTGATTTGAGCATGAAGAGGAAAGCAGTGTTTCTTATACAGAACATTATCAACGTTTCTGTTATTAGAAGGGTGTTCAGTGTTCGATGACGTATTGTTGCTGTGTGCTGTGATAAATTGCATCTGTTTTGTTAAATTCAACAATACTGGCGTAACAGGATCGATCCTTCAAAAATACCAGTCTGAAAATGGCAATCATTTGAGAGACAGTGTACTCCCGCCAGATGAGACTCACATATAGCTGTTTATATTCAACGTTTAATGGACTACTGGCCGACACTGAATCCTCCCATTGTCCATATCACAGGGGTGACCATTGAACAGACCGTGAAGTCAAATCAATATACAAATACAAGTGTTACAAGAGCTGCTCAGAGACTTACAATTCTGCACTGAATAATAGACCACATAACCATAAGAGCATGAGATATTGCTATAGATTGAGGCCATTCAGCCCAGTCTTTCTCTGTGAAACTGTGCCATTTTGTCATAGTCTCTATGACTAGTGGACATATTTTCTACACATTGACTGACTCAATCTTTGCAGTAATCAATCAGTTTCTATCAGATGCCTCGCCTCCCAATCTTCTAAATTCCATCGAGTACACAAACTGCCGCTCATGACAAACCACCATCCCCAGGATGGATCACCTCCAACACCTGCTGATCTTGCCCCAGAGATTGTGCTCAAAACAACTCCCAATATTCCAAATGCTGTCTGACCATTGCCCATTACATTCTCAGCGGCATGTCTCCTCTCTTGTAATCTAGGTCCCTTGACATGAATGCTAACATTGCATTTGCTTTCCTAACTGCCAACTGAATCTGCACAATAACCACAACAGAGGACGAGTGCTTCAAAATTCTTTTTGTCCTTCAGATTTAATGCATCCTATTAGAACATAGTGTCTGCCTCTAGTCCGCCTACCAAAGTGCATAATCTCACACGATCCCATATTGTATTCCATCAACCACGTGTTTTCCCACGGTCCTAAACTGTCCAGGCTTTTCTGCAGTCTCCTCACTTCATGAATATCGCCTGCCCATTATCTCCAAACTTAGCAAAAATGTTCTCAGGTCGTTTGTTCAGGTGGTTCATATAAATGGCACTTCCTGACTCTCTAAGAATTGTCCACCATTGAAAAGGCACAGCACTCAAGGTGGTTGACTCCATTCAGGTTCAAGCAGTGAGTTGACTGGAATTATACCTGCAACATCTTCACTCCCTGCACCACTGACACCCAGTATGAACACACCCTACCCCCGAATTGTTGTGAATTACCCCGTTATGGTGAAAAAGGACTTGATGGCGCACAATCCCAATCTAATGATGTCACTCTGTCTCAACACTAACTGTGTGCTGCTCACAACAACCAATGTCACTGTGTGTTGTTGATGACGGTGGGAGGTGGGGGAAGGAATGTCTATGATGAATGACTGTCAACATGAAAACTGCCCTGACAGCCTCGGATATACCTGTACCAGCTGTCACCACTGCAGACATGATCAGTCTTCCTGCAGGTCAAGTCAAGGAAAGCGACAGGCCTGGAGAGTGTTCCTGGCTGAGCACTCAGATCCTATGAGGACCAACTGGCAGAGGTATTTACAAACATCTTCAACCTCTCCCTCCTGAAGCCTAAATTCCAACCTGCTTCTAGAGGACCACCATCATCCTTGTAAGTGAGAAAGCACATGCAACGTTCCTTAATGACTCCTGCCCAGTGGCTCTGACCTCAATAAACATGAAGCGCTTTGAGACGCTGGTTGTGGCCCACATCACCTCCAGTCTTCCATCCTGACCTGCTGTCCTATAATGTGCGGACTGATGTAACGGGTCCACAACGGATACCATATACCTACCCTGCCCTCATGCCTGGGACATCTGGACAACAAGGATGCCTACACCAAACTCCTGGTCATTGACTACAGCTCTACCTTCAACATCATTATCCCCTCCAGGCCTATCTCAATTCTCCGTGACCTTGAGCACGGCTCCACCCTCTGCAACAGGATCCCCGGTTTCTGACACACAGGCGACAATCTGTGAAGGTAGATATCTGCACATTTTCCACAATAAAACTCAATACTGGAACTCCTGGAGGATGTGTTCTCTGCCCCCTATTGTAGTCCCCATGCACCCACAGCAGTGTCCTCAGCCCCCTTCTGTACTCCTGTACTCCCATGGCTGTGTCCTCAGCCCCCTACTACGCCCTGTACACAAGGGTCTGTGTTGTCAAATTCCAAACAACGCCAGCTCCAAACAACGTTCGCTGGTGACATCACCAAATCAGGAGGGATATCAAACAACGATGAGTCAGAATACGGAAAGGAGATCGAGGGCTTAGTGGCATGGTGTAATGATAATAATCTCTCTCTCAAATTCGGCAATAGTAAGGAACTGATCATTGACTTCAGAAAGAAAGGAGAGGAACACGTCGTCATCGACATCAATGATTGAGGGAATGCAGAGCATTAACTCCCTCAGAGTAACAATATCTGACAACATACCCTGGTTTTCTCGCATAAGTGTGACGGTCAAGAAAATTTAACAACGTCTCTTCTTCCTCAGGAGGCTCAGGAAATTCAGCATGCACTACTTCGACAGATACACCATTGACAGCATACTGTCTGGGTGCATCACGGCTTCATACGGCAACGCTCTGCCCAGGACTAGAAGAAACTACAATAGGTTGGGTGCACAGACAATCTCCCAACCATTGACTCTACGTACACGGCTCGTTGCCGCAGAAAGGCTGCCAACATCGTGAACATTGAACATATAACGTAGAACAGTACAACACAGAACAGGCCCTTCAGCCCACGATTTTGCACGGACAATTGATCCTGATGTACGCACCCTCAAATTTCTGTGACCATATGCATGTCCAGCAGTCTCTTAAATGTCCCCAACCTCTGCTGGCAACGCGTTCCATGCTCTCACAACTCTCTGTGTAAATAACCCACCTCTGACATCCCCTCTATACTTTCCTCCAACCAGCTTAAAACTATGACCCCTCGTGTTAGCCATTTCTGACCTGGGAAATAGTCTCTGGCTATCGACTCTATGCCTCTCATTATCTTGTATACCTCAATTAGGTCCCCTCTCCTCCTTTTCTTCAATGAAAACAGTCTGAGCTCAGTCAACCTCTCTTCATCAGATAAGCCCTCCAGTCCAGGCAGCATCCTGGTAAATCTCCTCTGAACCATCTCCAAAGCATCCACATCTTTCCTATAATAGGGCGACCAGAACTGGATGCAGTATTTCAAGTGCAGTCTAACCAAAGTTGTATAGAGCTGCAACAAGATCGCATGACTCTAAAACTCAATCTCCCGTTAATGGAAGCCAAAACACCATATGCTTTCTGAACAACCCTGGCCACTTGGGTGGCCATTTTAAGGGATCTATGTACCTGCACACCAAGATCCCTCTGTTCCTCCATACTGCCAAGAATCCTATCCTTAATCCTGTACTCAATTTGCAAAATCGACCTTCCAAAATGCATCACCTCGCATTTATCCAGGTTGAACTCCACCTGCCACTTCTCAGCTCATCTCTGCATCCTCTCAATGTCCAGCTAGCCTACAACAGCCCTCTATACTGTCAATGACACATCCAACCTTTGTGTCGTCTGCAAACTTGCTGACACATCCTTCAATCCCCTCATCCAAGTCATTAATAAAAAATAAAACTGTAGAGGCCCAAGGACAGAGGGCACACTCCACTGACTTCCAGACAGAATATTTCCCTTCTCCTACCTCTCGCTGTCTTCTGTTGGCCAGCCAATTCTGTATCCAGACAGCTAAGTTCCCCTGTATCCCATTCCTCCTGACCTTTTGAATGAGCCTACCAGGAGGAACATTATCAAGTGCCTTGCTGAAGTCCATATACACACATTCACAGCTCGACCCTCATCAACTTTTCTAGTCACATCCTCAAAGAACTCGATAAGGTTTGTGAGACATGACCTGCCCCTCACAAAGCCGTGTTGACTGTATTTCATCAAGCCGTGCTCTTCCAGATGGTCATAAATCCTATCCCTCAGAATCCTTTCTAACACCTTGCAGAAGACAAACGTGAGACTTACTGGTGTGTAATTGCCTGAGATTTCCCTATTTCCTTTCTTGAAGAGAGGAATTACATTTACCTCTCTCCAGTCCTCAGGTATGACTCTAGTGGAGAGCGAGGATGCAAAGATCTTCTCAAGCGGCAAAGTAATGGCATTTCGCGTTTCCCAAAGCAGCCGAGGACAAATCTGGTCGAGACCTGGCGAATTGTCAATCTCAATGTTTGACAAACGTTTCAGCACATCAGCTTCCTCTATCTCTATCCATTCCAGCATACACACCTGCTCTTCAATGGTTTCATTCACTACAAAGTTCGTTTCCTTCATAATGACAGAAGTAAAAAACTCATTTAGGGCTTCCCCTACCTCCTCGGACTACACACACAAGTTTCCTATAGTATCCCTGATCGGCCCAACTCTTTCATTGACCATTATCTTATTCCTCACATGAGTATAAAATGCATTCGTGTTCTCCCCAATCCGTTCTGCCAAGCCTTTCTTGTGCCCCCTCCTGGCTCCTGGCTCTCCTCAGACCATTTTTGAGCTCCTTCCTCGCCTGCCTGTAATCCTCTCGAGCTGAGCTTGACCCTAGCTTCCTCCACCTTATGTAAGCTACCTTCTTCCTTTTGATGAAATGCTCCACCGCTATCCCAGATTACTGAGTGAAGGGGGAGAGGAAATAGTTGGAGCATTAACAGATATCTTTGTAGCATCCTTGAACACAACTGATGTCCTGGAGGACTGGAAAGTTGTTGTTTAAATATGGTAGTATGAATAATCCAGTTAATTATACACCAGTGAGCCTGTCATCAGGGGTTGGGAGCTGCGAGAGAAGATACTGAGGGATATTATCTATTCTCATTTGGATGAAAATGGCCTTATCAGTGATAGGCAAGATGGTTATGTGCAGGGAAGGTCATGTCTTACCAACTTAATAGAATTCTTTGAGGAAGTGACAATGTTGATTGATGAGGGAGGGGCTGCATATGTCATGTATATGGACTTCGGGAAGGCGTTTAATATGTTTTCCCATTGTCGGCTTATGGAGAAAGTGAAGTTACATGGTGTCCAGGGTGTGATAGCTACATGGAAAAAGAACTGGCTGGGTAACAAGGTACAGAGCATGGTAGGGGAAGGCAGTTTCTCAAAATGGAGAACGGTGACCAGTGGTGCTCCATTTAAGATTTTTCCACAAAGATACATGAATGGGCAGGGAGCAAAGGGATAAAGACCCTGAGAAAATAGACGACGGAATTAGACAGAGGATCTGGATCGGCGCAGGCTTTGACTGCCGAATGGCCTGTTTCTGTACTCGAATGTTCTTTGTTTTAACATTACCAATGACCCATTACATGCCTGTAAAGATCTCCCACAACCTCTTCCATCAGGCTAAAAGATACATAAGCTGGAAAACACAGAGCAGCTGGTTCAGTAACAGATACTTCCTGACTGTTGTTAGACTGATGAATGGGCTCTCTAATCTTAGATAATGTTGATCTTGTTCATGTTGATCTCAACTAGCGCATGCGCTGTGCAACGTAACCTATATGCCTCTCAGGCATGTTTTACACGCATCGTTCTGTACATCCTTGCTTACTATGATCTTCCTGGATATCTTGTTACAGGTTAAAATAAATCCTCCTCCCAGCTCCCTCCAGTGCTCACTCCCAGGTCTCTCTGGTCCTCACCCCCAACTTCACCCATCTCCCCCAGTTCCCTGTGACCCCATCCCCAGCTCCCCGTGTCCTTTGTCTCTCACTGTGTCTCTCACACTGTCTGTTTCCCTCTGTTTTCCTTTTCCCTGCCTTCTGTTTCTTTCCCTGAACCTACTATCTTTCCTGCTCCCTCTCCATGTGACGGTTTGTTTCGTTGTTTTGTTTCCCTTCTCTCTTTGACTAACTGTCCATCTGTTTCCCTCGCTGTGTTCTGTCTCTCCTTCCCTTCGTGTTTGTCTCTTTCTCCCTCGTTGTGATGGTGATGGCTTCTCTATCCGTTTGAAGCAGGTGATGGCCCATTGGTTCGATGTTGGCAATACAATTAACTCAACTGGGTTTTGGTATCGAAGACATAATTTAAAATTATTGGTAAAATTTCAATTGTTGTCAAAACAGCAACCAAACCATGGGTATCCATTTAACAGCCAATTGCTACATCTAACTATTTTGGAACAACCCGTCTCCCAATGTTCCGTACACTGGCAACTGAAAACATTCTATTCACGTGCATAATGTTCACTGGCATGGTAACTGCTCTGCCCAGGACCATAAGAAACTACAGACGGTTGTGTGCACAGGCCAGCCCATCACGGAAGACCACCTTCCGTCATTTATACTTGTCATTGTCGCAGAAAAACTGGCAACATCAAAAATTACTCCCAAACCAGTCACGGTATCCTACAACCTCTTCCAAAAGGGAGGAGACACAGAGGCTTGAAAACATGGACCAGCATGCTCAGGAACACTTCCTTCCCTACCATTATTAGACTGATGAATTGACATCTCTAACTTTTCAAATAATATTAATCTTGCTAATGTCGATTTTGCTTTGCTCATCTCCTGTGAAGCTGTATGACTCACTCTGTGTAAGTACCCCACGATCTCTGTTTCTTGTTTACTATCATGTCCCTCACTACTCGCAAAACAATCCTTTCCATTGTACATTTGACTGGAATAAATCAAATCAAATCAGATCAATCACGTGGACTGCTGTGGCTCAAGATCTTCTCAAGGGCAACTGTGAAAATAAACTAATGTTGGCCCAGTCAGAGATACCCATATCCCGTTAACAAATAGAAGAAGATGACCACACTCAGGGAATACTGAGAGCGGAAATCAAATCGCTTTAAACATGATCTTGGACAAATACAAGTTTCCCTCGCTATCTGAAAGAAACCGTTCACAAGCTGATATGGTGTAAAGTGCAGTAGCACTATGGGAAAAATTTCGCCTTTCTTCGTAGAAGTGAAAATCCTCCACGGATTTCTTTTGGTTAGCGAAACAATGCCCTAATGTAGGTCATTCGGAAAGGGAAGTGGTGAAAAGCGAACTTTTGAAAAGTGGGGAATACCTATATGTGCATGGGCATGATATTCAGGAAGATGGGAATGGTGAAAAATAAATGAGGTGAATCACACATTTTATTTCCAGCCCAGCTGATCATCATTCTCTTTGTTTGCTCTTTTTTCTTCTATATCCCTCTTTCTCTATTAATTTCTCCTTCCCTTCAAAGCAGACTTCCCTGTCAACGGTATTAATCACACTCTTTTCCAGCTGTTTTCTGGTCAGGAACGTTCTCCAGCACTTTCTGTTCGTTTTTTTGCATTGCCTTGTACAATTTCATATTTTCAGCTTCTTCCTTTATTTGATTTCACCTTCAATTTTGTTATTTCGTGGGACGTTGGCATCTCTGCCAAGGGCAGCATTTGTTGACTATCACGAATTGCCCTGACTCTGAGGCCATTCCACAAGCCAATATAAAGTAAAGTACATTGTCATGGGTGTGAAGTCTCACTTAACACAGATGGGCAATAACATTAGTTTTCTTTACCGAAGGTGATCAGTGAAGCAGGAAGGTTTTCAGACAAAATGTTGCTTTTATGGTTGTTTTTGTGATATTCACTTTTATTCCAATTCTTCTCAGTTTTGGTGAAGTTCTGTCATCAGCTGTTGTGGAATTGAAACAAATCACTTGAAACAATAACTTTCGTTTAATAAGCTTTGCTCCTGAATTACATCCAGCGACATTCCTACATTCATATATTGCACTAAGCACGAAGTAACGTCCAAGACAAGAACAATTTTATGATTGAAATATTTGTAATCGGAAAAGTGGTCAGAAGAGGGCTTGAAATATTAAGTCTGAATTTTACCAACGTGAAGGCAATGGATTGCTCAGCAACAGCACTGACGCAGAGATGAAGATTGGGGATATTATGAGCTGGTAGTGGACAGTGTTGGTGACAGAGAGAACAGGAGACATAAATCAGTTCAGGGCAAAAAGGGATCTCGAGGTTTTGCACAGTTTTGTTCCCAGATGTTTGTGAGGGAGTGGTCTGCAATTCATGGGCAATGAATGGAGACTGCAATTGAAACTGTAGACAATAGTTTCTTTCTCTGACAAATATAGATAACAGAAATGCAACAAGTTTCAAACTTGTTTGCGGGATTAATGAATGGAGAGAGGTAGAGAACACCAACAATAGCGAGAATAGGTTAGTAGCACACCCTTCACCCCACCCAGAATAATCATCAGCACTGCTGATATCCGATATGGTAGAAATTCCCAACAGGGAGAAATCTTGAAAAGACTCAAGGAAAACCTCATCTCCATTGTTGTAATGTTCCAGTCCGCTATTCTCAGATTCAGATCTGTCCTCTCTCTGTCTAGGCAGCTGTTGATCTCTGCTACTGTTGGAACTGATGCATCTGCTACTACAGTAGGATAGCGTACTGAATGAAGCTCTTCACCAATAGGAGAGGGAAAGCCTCCAGTGACACAGTTGCATTGCATGGAGACTGACATTAATCGTAGTCACTGAGGAACCAGTCCCAGCTTTCAATCCAGCACATTCAGTACACAATATGACTGGACTGGACTACATGTTGGCATTGCTGGCTATTGGTCAAATCTCCCATCACCAATTGCTCTAGTGAAGTCAGTTGTGAGGGAGAATGATGGATGTTATCTTTTCATAGGCTAGATGATTCTGCTCTGTTGTCCGTTTACTATGCTGTAACCATGTCTCCCCAAATCCCTCCACCCCCTCAAAAGAAACACAACCAGGATGTTGTTACTGTGATGTTCTCTCCTCCACCGTAAAAAACGGCAGCCAACACACTGTCACTGGGCACATTTGCCCTGAATATTGACAGGAAGTGTGGACTTCTCTGAATGTTCCTCTCACTGTTCTAATAAGGCAACTTTGGAACTTCTTTAGGGAATATGCTTCAATAATTTATTTATATAAATTGACAAACTTCTAAATGCAATTTTATTTGCTGTAAAACCGTATTTGTTTACGCATTTTGGCCTCAGTCCAAAACCAAAAGTGATAATTACAATGAACTTATTCAATAAGACTTATGAATTAATGAGTCAGCTTCGAATGAACATGACATTAGCTGGGAGATAGGTCAGAATGGGGATCGTGGCTGTGGAGACTGCATGGAGAGTACAATGATATTCCCCAGTCATCATCACTCTTTCTGCCAGACAGAATTAAATGTAATGCACAACAAGGAAACCTCCAACATTTGGGAGATGCAATGCTGAATGACAAAGTGAAATGAACAGGATCATTTTAAATGTGATAAAGTGAACTATATTTTGTATACACACCATTTAATTATTGGGAATACAGATTGAGTAGGATCACTGGACGAGAAACATTAACTTTGATTTCTCTTCACAGGTACTGCAGATCTGCTGAGCTTGCCCGCTAAGTTCTTTTTTTTATTTGAGTTTGATCGTATTGTCCATATCTGGCAGGATACTTAAAATTAAAAGCAGACACTAATAACAAAATGTGGAGGGGTATGGGGAAAGTACAAGAGACAAAAAGGAGAGATATAGTCGTTCCAAGCTGGAAGAGACAATGGGCAGAGTTTCCCCCACTTTTGTTGTAAATAATTCTGTGTTATGTAATCAAAGCCTTTGGAGAGGGGGTAGACAAGCTAGTTCAACAAAGGACACAGAGTGTTCCACCATCAATGTTATCTCATGAAATTTCAGCTGCCTCTGAAATGTCTTTTCAAACAAAGTGGCGTTCCTGAGATTGACAGGATATTCAGAAAAATATTGTTTTTCCTTTGAATCTTAAAGAAGAAACAGATTTCAGCCGTAACACAGGTGTCACAGACACACCAACGATAGTAGGAAAAGGAAAGGACTCTATTGTCCATATATAATCAGATTCAGCATGTAACCCTGTCAAGACACATGAAATATAGTGATACGGAAAAATGAAATACAAATAAAAAATTATGGAGACGCGCAACAAATGAGGAAGCATCTGCAGAGAGAAACAAAGTTAACATATCGAATATGATGTGACACTGTCCTGAAAAAGTCATATTGGAATCAAAGGTTAATTCTGTGTATCTCTGCTCAGAGAGTGCCAGACCGGCTGAGTTTCCCTCCATCGATTTTTTTCTTTCGGAACAGTGACAAATCGACTGATCTGAATGATACAAACAAAGCTGCTAATCAGTTGAATCTCGAGTAATTTGCAACCAAAAGAGAAAATGCTGGAAAATCTCAGCAGGTCTGGCAGCATCTGTAAGGAGAGAAAAGAGCTAACGTTTCGAGTCAAACTGCCTCTGTGCAGAGAAATCAGAATTAAAGTTTCTAGTTCAGTGGCCCTTCCTCAGAACGGATGGTAGCCCTGAAAATGTTGATTTATATACAGAAGATGCTGAATAGCTGATAATGGAGACTGTTAGTAGCTTCAACTAGGCGGTGAATAATGGAAGGCTAAGTGAGTACTAGTCCTGGTGGTATAGGTAGGGGCATTGAGGAGTTCAGTCCCTAAAACTACTAAATACTATTTTGAGTCGGAAGGACTGCAAGGTCTCGCACGGAAAATGAGGTGTTGTTCTTCCAGCTTGAAATGTCCTGGAACACTGCAGCAAGCCTGCCACAGGGATATTGGGCAGGGAACAGGATGGGATATTAAACTGGCAGGCAACTGGAAAACCAGGGTCTTTTTCATAGGTACAGCTTGGATCTACTGTGAAGTGTTCACCCAGTCTACCTTTAATTTCCCCAATGTAGAGCAGATCACAATGTGGGCAGCGAATGTAATAGACTGGATTGTGGGAAATGTTGATAGAATGCTGCTTCACCTGGAAGGTATGTTTGGGCCCTTGGATAGTGAGGAGGGAGGAGGTAAATGGGAAAGTGTAACACCTCCGGCAGGGGAAAGTGAGGTGGACCTGTGGTGGGGGGTGGGGAGTTGAGGAAAGGTGTTGGCAGTGAATAACGAGCGGACCATGGTGTCCTGGAGGAAATTGTCACTTCAGAAAGCGGAAAAGGGAGAGGAGGCAAATATGTCTCTGGTGGTGGCATCTCGCTGGAGGTGGGGGAATGCAGACTGATGATCTTCTGCATGTGAATGCTAGCGGGATGGTAGGTAAGGACGGGGAGAACTCTAACACTGTTGCAGGAGGGAGGAGAGAGGGTGAGGGTAGAAGTGCAGGAGGTGGGTCAGAACTGGTTGAGGGCCCTGTCGACAAAAGTGCTGGGGATACCTCGGTTGAGGACGAAGGTGCACATTTCAGAGGCCACATTTTTGAAGTTGACATCATCAGAAGCAATGCGGTTGAGATGGAGGAACTGGGGAAATGGAATGGAGTCTTTGCAGGAAACAGGGCATGAGGGTGTATACTCCAGGTAGCTGTGGGGGTCGGTGGCTTAATACTGGATGTCAGTACCCGCCTATCCCCAGACATAGAAGCAGAGATGTCGAGGAAAGAAAGGGAGGAGTCAGAGATAGACCAAGTGAAAATGAGGGAGGAGTGCAAATTGGAAACGATGAACTTTTCCAATTCTGGACGAGAGAGGCGCAACAGCTAAGATATCATGTACGTATCGGAGAAACAGTAGTGGGTGGGGGCTGGAACGAACTGGAACAAGGAATGGTCTACGTACCCCATAAAGGAACAGGTATAACTTGGGCCCACATGTGTATCCATGCACACCCTTTGTATGGCAGGAGCAGGCTGAAGCAATGGGTCTGCCCAGGCAGTTCTGTTTGTGGATTTTCAGGAGGACATAAAAGCGAGCTCTGCTGTCAGAGGACCATCAGGTTCGGGACTGTTAGGTGGGTCGAGTGGGTGGGAATCTCCATATGAAATGTTGTCAGATTTAGTTAATAAAATGGCCTGATGTGCCATGGCAGGGTTATGGAGCAGCAGGTGATATGTGGAGGTATCTGAGAGCTGGCACTCAGCCTCTGAAATGGAGAGTTGAATCCACCAGACTACAGCAGCACCATCCTTATCGGCACAAGCTGAATAACATAGTCAGGGTTGGATCGAAGCATACAGCGTACAGTCTGTTCAGAGAGTGATAGGTGGGATAGGGTGAGGGGGATGCAGAGAAATTAAAACAACCAGTGTCACATTGAAAGTTCTCAAAGAACTGATTGAATCAAAGTAAACGCCAGAGGAATGGGTCCAGGTGGAGGGCAAGTGTTGGAGGTGGGCGAAGGGTCTGTGGAGTGGTGAGTGGACTCTTGTCCAAACAAATAGACACCAAGGAGAAGACGGTGGAAGAGGAGTTCAACATTATGTCGTTCCTGAAATTCATTAAAGTGGGGGTGCAGAGGGATAAAGCTGAGACCTTTGCAGAGTAAAGAACGTTCAGCATTAGAGCGTGGAAGTTTAGGAGGGATGGTGAATACACGACAGGAGGTGGCCTTGGGGGAGGGGATGGACTTACAGCGCAGTGCATGGGTGGGATGGCAGGTTCTAGAGGCTCGTAGGCATCTCTAAGTTATTGTCGTACTCGTCTATCTGGCGAGCACAGCGAATGAGCTGGAGAATGAAGTAGAATTGGGTAATGGTGCAGCCTTGAGCCAATGTGATGAGATGCTGGTGGACAGAGAACATGTTGATCTCAGTGGCAGTGACATCGCACGATCAGTCCTCATAAAGTAACTGATTGAAAATAATCGCAATCGTTATCTTATTGTAATGCACTGATTTCATTGAGGTGACACTCAACCAGCAAGATCTTACTTTTCTGAGACTTTAGACCAAACTGTGAAAACAAATGATGTTATTAATAAGTCAAATCCATCCATGGTTTTGGAAGGCACTAGCAAAGGCAGAGTTTATTTGTCATTCCCAATAGCTGTCATTGTTCATTGAGGAAATTACCAGCACAGAATGTCCTCTGATTCCCGTTAACCACAGATTGCTGAGGGTTAATGATGCTACATAGTCAAATATTACTTTGATGCAAGTGAAGTTACTCTAATCTCACCTCTAATGCCATTGGAAAATCAGGTAAAATGGTAAGGAGCAAAATGATAGAACACGGCTTATTTGAACAATGTGGTCACTGTCCTCACAACGTTTAAGGTAAAACTGATGCATGGAAGCCTGATTCTGAGGAGAGGTTTGTCCTATTTGTGATGAGACTGTTTGGTTAAGCGTTGTGACACAGAGACAGAAAAAATGTTCCACTCTGCATGTCGAAAAAAATACATCCTCTTCACGGTGCATCGGACAGTGACAGACACACACTATTGTCTGTTCCTATTGGTCATTGATTATCTCAATCTCATCATTCACTGATGACCAATAGCACCACAGAAGCCAGCAGTTCCCATCACCCCAGTTGGAAAGCAAAAAGGGAAAGGAATGGCCAGTGGAAGTGGGAGTAACTAGGGAACTGGTGTAAATTACAGTGGGAGTGGGAGAAGAAAGATGTGAAGAGATATCATCAGTGGAAGAGTATGTAGCAGCAGAAGGCGTAATGCAAAGGAAGTGGGAGTGTAAAAAAAGAGTAGGAAGGCGGAGGAAGAATGGCTAATGAAGTTTTAGTGACTTGGAAAAACTTGCTTTAGCAAAAGTGAGGTTGGGTGAAAAATATCTCTGTTCGGGAAAATTGGCATCTGGTTCCATTGACAATTAAAATTTGATGTACTTCATATTCTAGCACTTGATTCTTGTTTAGATTGCACATTCACTCTGTATTTCTGTATTTCCAACAAATGCAGATGACATGTTTTTTCTCCCTTGGTATGGTGCCTCAACATTTTTGAATTTTTTAACAGTGTGTATTTGCTTCCAATTCAAGGTAGACATGAGAACATTATTTGATCTCCTGCAGTTTGTCCATAACGTAGAATTTAATTGAGCATTTATCCTCATCAATTTCACTGATTCAAGCAATGAGTCAGTGTCCATCCTACAGATGAAAAATGTCTTCAGTTCTGACTGTTGTTACGAAGAACAGTGCCACACAAAAGGCTAATGTTCCAGTGCAAGGTGCCAAATCCAAGTTCATCCTAAATTAGGTACAAGATTTATGAATAAGACATGCTGAGGGGCAGAGTGTGAAAGGTGAATTCAACTCTGTGTCGAAAATGCTATTTGCAGCTCCCACACAATAGGTGTTAACTACATCATTTTGTAAATTCCCGAAAATAAGAATAGCAAGGGACTGGACTTCTTAATTCCTCCTCTGTGAATAACATCTGGAGAACAGGAAGGAAATCAAGTTTGTTTGTGACATTCATAAACGATGATAGTGAGAATGTGGAAGATGGACGCCAGTGGAATGGTAACTAATGTTGGGGATGACACAAAGATTAACTGGGTGGTTCACAGTGAGGAGGAAAGGGTTAGCCTCAGGACGATATAAACAGATGATTTCTATATCCCCAGATTAATAGCCGAAAAACAGTTTAACACTGACAAATGTGAGATGACGCACATCTGAATTAACAACACAAGTGAGTGCTCAAACTGTGAAGTACGAGGGCTAAATTTGCTCCTTTTTTCATTGCAGCAGGGAGGGTTGAGGAGGAAACCTGATACAGGTGTACAAGAGCATAAGGTGAATGGAGAGGATGAACAGACAGCAGCTGTTTCCCTTACGCCAAGGGTCAAAAACAAAGGGATACATGATTGAAGTGAAAGGCAAGGGATTGAGAGAGGATTTGTGAGTCTGTTTTGCACTGAGAGGGTGGCACAGACATTGAACATAAAATTCCTACAGTGTTGAAATAGGCTCTTCTGCCCAACAAATCCACACTGACCCTCCAAAGAATAACCCACACAAACACGTTACTCCACATTTACCCGTGACTAATGCACCTAACCTGCACATCCCTGAACACGATGGGCAATTAAACATGGCCAATTCACCTAACCTGCACATCTTTGTATTATGGGAGGAAACCGGAGTACCTAGAGGAAACCACGCAAACATGGGTAGAATGTGCAAAATCCATACAGGCAGTCACCCAAGGCTGGAATCAATCCTGGGTCCCCGCGCTCTAAGGCAGGAGTTCTAACCACTGAGCCACCGTTCTGCCCCTGGTGACATGAGGCTGGAGTGCATTCCCTCGGAGGGTGAATGAGCAGATAATATCACAAACTTTCAAAAAAGCCTTTGGATATGCAATTGGTGGTGCAGGCTTGCATTTTCATTCAATGATTCTATGTGGTGGCAGCCATGAACATTGATATATTCTGAAGCAAAAGCTAATGGCTGTTCCTGGTTTGTTCCATTGACTGTCTCAGTAAGTGAGCCTCCAGTGAAGTGCTGTTGTTATCTCTCACTTTCTATTTAGGTGTTTCAGTTTCCTTACGTTGGTAATATGATTTCCTGTATCGATGATGTCATTTCCGGACTTCTTTCTCAGAGAGTGGTACATGGAGTCAAAATTGATGTGTTTGTTGATGGAGTTCCGGAATGCCATGTTTCCAGGAATTCTTGTGCTTGTCTCTGTGTGGCCTGTCCTAGGATGGATATGCAGACCTAGTCAAAGTGGCGTACTTCCTCATCAGTACGCAAGAAATTTGAGTTGGGGTCATGTATGTTGTGGCTAGTTGATATTCACATATCCTGGTGACTAGTTTTCTACTTGTTTTTCCGTTGTAGTGTTTGTTACAGTTCTTGCAAGGCTTATAGTTCCTGGAGCAGAACAGACAAATATATGAGTTTATTGCGGTGATCAAAAGTATGAATAAACTGTCAGAGTGAAAAATAATACTCTATTAGTTGGCATTATAGAGTCAAAGAATTCTAATTTCAAGGTTGTCAGCAAAAGAGCGAGGAGTGAAATAAGGAAAAGTGTATTTATTTAGAACGTTGTTACGAATTGGAATTGACTGGCTGGGAAAGTTGTGAATGAAGATTCAAAAGAGAACTGGATATATATTTGGAAATTATTAATTTAACAGGCAACAGAGAGAGGGCTGGCAAATGGGAGGTGAATAGGAGACAATTTTGGAGCTGATTCGTACATAATGCCAATGGCTTCCTCCTGTACTTTAAAGGTTTGTACACTATCAAGTGTCAGCTGTGAATAAAAGTCGGTATCCAATTATTTTACAGTGTAAATGCTCGCAAATATCTGATTATTTTGTGCAGCATAAATATTTAAAATGCAAGTATTGCAAGGTCAGCTTCATTATGAAGTCTAATTATTACTCAGAACATGAATACTTTACATGTTGTATTCCAATTACTAAAACAAATATACCATTGCTTTGGCACAAAACCCTTTGGAAAGCTCTGACTTTTCACTGGCACGATATTATGTTAGTTGTTTTTTTTCACTTTTCATATTTCATGTTAAATATCATTCATTTTAAAAATTGGAAGTTTTCAAATTATGGTTCACTAAAATTTGGTAACACAAATAATTTATTTAGTTTAATATTCACAGTCCACGTTGAATTATTGCCATTTTAAAATTACTGGCAAATAGCTGAAGATCGTACATTTCAGTGAAAAATTAAACTGATTGATTATATATAAATGTATAATAACCTATTTCTATTTGTATGTTCAATCTTCTGCTCACTCCAAATATGTAATAATTCAGAAGCCACCCACTTTAAAAATATTGGTGTGGCAAAACATTGCTTTGATTCCTGACATTGAATATCTAATTTTAATCACCACAAGAGTTATATTCTTTCTTCGATAAAATAAAATGTACATGCTTTATTTCTGTGTTAGAAAATGTTGACAGGAGTTTATATTTTAGTTCCATAAATATAGAACCAACATAATTGATTTAAGAGATTATAGTTCAGTTGAATGATTGTCGTTCACATCTTATTGTTGTCCAATTCCTGAAATATAGCAAACATCCGATTATTTGCTCGGGTCAGTAAACTCAAAACCTTGCAATGAGCTATGCTGAAAATTGCTTCCAATTTATCTGAAATCATTTACAGTGTTATTGGACCTCACAGCTGGCTGTGATAGAGTGAGACTCAGTGGCCTGTTCCAAAATCTGTGCTTTGGGCTTCTAACCTGGTTCAGGGCAGTCAGTCAAACTTTACTTCAAAACAAATAATTTGGAATCCTCCTTGGACAGGGGTGAACCCGGTTACAGATTATCACTGGTCTCAGTGTAGGTACAAATATTGTCCAGGTTAAATACTAATGGCTGACCAGCAAGCAGGTTTTGAAATTAATCTTCAGTCAGAGCTTGGCCCAGAGAGCAGACGTGTTGACATAGAGAGCCAGAATCACACCATACAAGTTACCTATGGTGATGCAACTTGAACTGCCAACCAGACTCCAAACATCTGCACCCCGGACCACACATGGGTGAAGACGTTAACAAATTGACAATCTATTGCAGTACCTTGTGTCTCACAAAGAAACCTCTAAAGCCTTATCCAATAAATGTCACCTTCACATTCTCCAGTATCAAAATAAAATTGCACATCTCTATGAATGGTCAGAGATTACTATATGGGTCACACAGTAGAATTTATGTGAAGTAACCAGCAGCAAACGGCAATCCAAAAATCACATTAATAACTGAACTTGGCGGATTCTGTCTGGTCTAAGTAACCACACATATTATACTGGCTTTCAGGTGACTGTGACAATGCACACCAGAACTGGAGGTTTTGGCCTTACACTCCTCCGAAGCTTCCTGATCTCTCACACACATCACTCCCTCACACATTCAACAATTGATGAGAATCCACAAGCTGGGTGAAACTGGAAACATCGATCAGTGCAGCACTGTACAGGCCTTTCAGCTCTTGACGTTCTGTCGACCTTTTATCCTACTCTAAGATCAGACGAATCTACATACCTTTCATTATACTATCATTCATGTGCCTATCCAATTAAATATCCCTAATATAGCTGATTATACTGCAACTGCTGGCTGTTCATTGCACACACCCACCACTTTCTGTGTAAAGAACCTACCTCTGACACCTCCCCTAAACCTTCCTCCAATTACCTTAAAATCATAACCCCTCGAGATAGCCATTTCCACCCTGGGAGAAAGTCTCTGGCTATCCACTCTATCTGTGCCTCTCATCATCTTATACACCGCTGTAAAGTCACGTTCTATTCTTCTTCGTTACAATGAGGAAAACGCCCTAGCTCCCTCAAATTTTCTTTGCAGGACATGCAGTCCAGTCCAGGCAGCATCTTGATAAATTTCCTCAGCACGGTCATCAAAGCTTCCACATCTTTCCTATAGCGAGACAACCAGAACTGATCACAATATTCTAAGTGTGGTCTCACCAGGGCTCCATATAGCTGGAACATAACCTTCCAGCTCTTAAACTCAATCCCTCGGCGAGTGACATAGCAAACACTTTCTTAACAACCTTATAAACCTGGGTAGAAACTTTGTGGGAGCTATGCCATGGCCCATATGATCCCACGTTCCTCCACAATGTAAGAATCCTGCCTCTAACCCTGTATTCTGCATTCAAATTCGACCTTCCAAAATTAATCGCATCCCACTTTTCCATATTGAACACCATCTGCCACTCAGCAGCCTAGTCCTGCATCCAGTTAATGTCCTGCTGCAAACTACAACAGCCCTCTACACTATCCACATTCTACCAACCGGTGTTACATCATCAAACTTACTAACCTACCCTTTCACTTCGTCATCCAAGTCATTTATCAAATTCTCAAACAGCAGAGGTCCCAGAACCGATCCTTGCGGAACACCAGTGGTCACCTAGTTCCACACTGAGTACTTCCCATTTACCACCACCCCCTGTCTTCTATGGGCTAGTCAATTCTGTATCCTGACAGATAGGTCACCCTGTATGCCATGCCTCCTTACTTTTGAATGAAACTACCTCGGGGAAGCTTATCAAACACCTTGTTAAAATCCATGAACTCCGCATTCAATGCGGAGTTCATGGATGTGTTTAATCCCATCCTCAAAGAATCCAATAAGAGTTGTGAGGTATGACCTGCCCCTCACAAATCCATGCTGACTATTTCTAATCAGCTATGATTTTTCAGAATCCTCTCCAAAACTTTGCCCAATACTGATGTAAGAGTGACTGTTCTGCAATTTTCAGGACAATTCCCATGAACATGGGAGTAACATTTGCCACCCTCCAATCAACCGACGCTACTCAAATGGAGCGTGAAGACGCAAAGACCATCGCCAAAAGCACATAAATCTCTTTCCTCTCTTCCTGTAGTAATCTAGTGTGTTTCCCGTCTAGCCTAGGGATTTATCTATCCTTATGTTTGTACTTCAATCAGTCTATATTTCACCTCAACGTGTTTACTCTCTGTCCAACCAACTGATTGGCTGCTTTCCATTTCAGGGCTTAGTACAGTGCTGCCTTCCAGAGTAAGTATGGTTCCCAATATCCTATGTATTCTGGAATGGAAAACATGGGAGGCCATGAATGCCTTTCTCGTGAAGGGCAGATGCCAAAACTTTGTCTATGTTGTTACTCAGATTCTGCCTGAATGGCTGTGCTTTGCCAGCGCCACACTTTTCGACTCTGATCACCAGGATCTGCAGTCCTCACGTTCTCCATTACTCAGGGCTGTCCGCTCTGCACACTGAGCAGGCAATTAATCAGCAGAAACCAGTTGTATTTCGAGCTGACTGTTCAGTTCTGGAAAGCTGCATTTGATGAACACTTTTACTAAAAACGAAATTACAATTCAACAAATATTCATTCAGTCCCAGAGTTACAGTTTTGGTTCATGAATTGGACAGCTTGATAACGAGCAGTGAATGACTGAAGAACTCCGAAGTACAGAGTATTCCAGGTGATATATTCCAGGCTGGATGTGCTTTACTTTAATGCTGCTAATATTATCAGACAGACAGATATGACAAGGAAACGATGTGACATGTGGAAGTGTGACATTTTTGCCATTATAAAGACGTGTTTGAGGGAGGTCGTGGCTGACAACTCAATATTCTGTGGTACCAGAACTATAGCCAGGACAAGAGAGAGTGTAAAAGAGGAGGTGGTGTTGCTTTATTAATTATGGAGTCAGTTACTGGCGTAAGAAGGGGCAATACCTTGAAAGAATCTTTTAATGAGACTTGGTGGTTAAAGCTCAGTCTCAAAACCATGACAGAAACATTGCTTGGGATATATTGTAGACCACCAGATAAAGGAAAGTACGGGAACAGGCATATAACCAAGTTACTGAGATGTGTAAAAAAAAATAATAGGTTCATTATATTCACGCATTTCAATTCCAAACATTCATTAAGGCAGTGATAACTTTTTAAGAGGGGGGCAGGTGCTTTGAAATTTATTCCAGAGAGCTTCTTATATCAACATAGAGCAGATATAACAATGGGCAGTGCAGCGCTGGGCCTCACTGTGGGGAACGAATCCAGTCAGCTGTTCCAGGCAGAAGTGGGAGAGCATTATAGGACCAGTGACCGTGACATCACACATTTTGACTTTGCAGAGGAAAAGACCCGAAAAATATTTGAAGCATAAAAGCTTTTTTGATTGGGTAGACGGATTTTATGAAAAATAAATGACAGGATCTGGGCAAAGTGCAGTTGCTTCTGAGTGAAATTGTAGCAGAACAAGGGGGGCGGGGGTTGAGGGATCATTTCACTAAAATTGAATTGATGGCAGTGTCGGCCCAGCATATTACATCGAAGATAAAATTTGGCAAAACAATCCAGAGAACCTCAGATGTCGACACAAATTCCGAACAGGATGAAAAAGGAAAGAGAAGCTGAAAACAGGTTCCAAGTGAGCGGGCCAATGAAGGTCCTAAAAGAATATAGAAAGTATAGGACTAAACTTAAAAAGTCAGCGGAAGAGCAGGAGGAGGGGTGATAAAACATTAGCGGGTAAGATTAGCAAGAATCCAAATTCATTTTTTTTGGTTTATTAAGGGGAAGACGATAACATGGGAAATAATGTGAGTGTTAGGGACTAAGGGGACAGCCTGTCCACAGAGACAGAGAATATGTTAAATACATTCTAGGAATCGATCTTGAGTTTGGAGAAGCAGTTTCTGGATTCAGGGAGAGTGACCGTTTGACACTTGAACAAATTGACACAGGAGCTAAGGAAGAATTGGAAGTTTATGCAAGATAGAGTGGGCAAATCACCAGATTAAAGACCATCAAGTCTCACATCAGTGAGAGGGAAACAATTGTAGAAAATTCGGACGGCTGTTGAGGCTGGATCACTAAATATCTTCAAGTCTGAGACAGAAAGATTTTTATAAAAGTGTTACGGGAAATCGCAGGAAAGTGGAATGGGGGATTAACAAAATAAATATAACCTAATCGAAGGAAAAGCAGACTCAGTGAGAGGATAGACATATTGTTGCACCTATGTCTAATGGTATTCTTTTCCAATAGCCCTGTATTCACAAGAACATCACCTCTCTCGTTATAGAGTGAGACGCAGTTTGGAAAGCAATCGAAGGATTAAAGGAATTCAGAAACGCGATACTAATAGACAGAAAGTACGAGAAGACTGCAATAACATGGATTGCCTGTCGGGGTGAGGATTTGCATCGACACAGTCACCACTACCAGAAGGAAGACCTCAGCAAGACACCCTCCAAGGCCAAGCAGAGACCTGCACGGGGACTGGTAGTCAGTAGCCAGGTGTCAAGGAGAGCAGAAGGCCTAAACACTACATCACTGTCGTGTCTCCTTCTTTCCCTGACCAAAACTGTATGTGGAGGGGTAGAGAGACATGCCGTTGTAGCAGAGTAAGCAGTAAAGCTTTGACACGATAGGCTTCGGACAGCTCCAGCTCAGCAAAATGTACAGGAGGGAAACTGAAATACAGTCCATTAAACTTTATTGTTACAGCAGTCGAGATGGCAGTCGCACGTTCCTCTTGTGGGATGTGGGAGCTCACGGAGATTTCCACCGTCCCTGATGACTACACGTATAGACTGTGCACCCAGCTTCAGCTCCTGGGAGACCGTGTTAGGGAGCTGGAGCTGGGTGGCACCGTGGCTCAGTGGTTAGTACTGCTACTTCATAGCACCAGGGACCAGGGTTCAAATCCTGGCTTGGGCAACTGTCTGTGTGGAGATTGCACATTCTGTCCGTGTCTGCATGGGATTCCTCTGGGTGATGCGGTTTCCTCCCACAATTCAAAGATGTGCAGGTTAGGTGCATTGGTCATGCTAAATTGCCCGGAGTATAGGGGAGTGGGTCTGGGTGGGCTGCACGTCGGTGCGGACTTGTTAGCCGAAGGGCCTGTTTACACACTGTAGGTAATCTAATTTTGGATGTACTCAGTGTCATCCAAGATACTGAGAACTTCTTAGATAAGTGTTTTAGTGTGGTGGCCACACCCAACACCAGCCCCTAGTTATGTTTCTTTAATGACTGTAATATTCCAGTCCAACGTTCATTGCCCTCAGTTCATTAGCTTTACCTGTCAGTCCTGTTGTATTTAAATAAACACAATTTAATCCAAAAGGCATTCCTTGCTTCCTGTCATGTTCCAGGCAGAGAGTAGCTGTGCGACCACCAGGAATGGCAAAGGGAGTAGGCAGAGAGTGCAGGAATCCCCTGTGGCCATTCCCCTAGATAACAAGTAGACCATATTGGATTGTTGGGGGCGATGTCCGTTCAGGGGAAAGCAGCATTAGCCAGTTTGGTTGGTATTACCACTGGGTCTGGGGCACAGCGGGAAAGGGTAAAGGTAAACAGGATGTTAAAGATAGGAGGGTCGATTGTTAGAGGGACAGATCGGAGATTCTGTGGCCACAAACGGGAATCCAGGATGGTGTGTTACCTCCCAGGTGCTGGGTTCCAGGATGTCTCCAAGTGACTGCAGAACATTCTCAATGGGATTAGGTGTGCAGCCAGAAATCATAATGCACGTTGGCACAAATAATATCCGTAGAAATTGGGACGATGTCCTGCAGCGAGATTACAGAGAGCTAGGAGAAACATTTAAAAAGAAAACCTTGACAGTGGTAACCTCCTGAGAGGGAGATTACCGTCCGAGACATGCACTGTAAGAGACACTGGTATGTTGGCGGCCAGTTTTGCTCGTGTTACGAGGGTGGGTTTAAACTAGATTGGCATGGGGTAGTATCCTCAAGAGCAGGGAGGCAAGTGCAAGGCTGGAAGGAGATACAGTAATCAGAAATAGTAAGATTAGGCTGGACAACGACAGAGAGAAATGTCTTTTGGATTAAATTGCATCTATTTGAATGCAAGAAGGCCTACAGGTTAGGCCGATGAACTCAGGGCGTGGATAGGTAGATGGGACTGGTATATTATAGCCATTACACAAACATGGCTAAGTGATGGATAGGACTGACAGCTTAATGTGCTTTAGGTGAGACAGAGATGGTGAAAGGAGGGGAGGGGAGTTGCGTTTCTGATTAAGAGGAGTGCCACAGCAGTAATCAGAGATAACATAACTGATGGATCACCCAATGAGGCTTTGTGGGTGGAGCTAAGAAATAGGAAGGGGTTGGTGAGGTGATTGGGGATGTACTATAGGCCCCCAAATAGTCAACAGGAATGAGAGTAACAAATATGCAGTGAGAGAGGGGAGACCTGCAGGAGTAATAGAGTTATCATAATAGGGGATTTTATTTTTTCTAATACAGACTGGAACGGCCAGAGCGTTAAGGGATTTGATGAGATAGAATCTGATAAAAGCTTCAGCAAAGTTTCCTCAAGCCGTATACAGAGTGTCCTACTCGGGAAGGGGGAAAACTCGAAAGTTTCTCCGGAAATAGGGCAGGGCAGGTCACTGAGTTAACAGTGGGGGAACACTTTGGGACCAGTAACCATAGTTCTATTAATTTTCAAATAGTTATGGAGAGGGACAAAACTGGTCCTCAGGTTCATGTTCGAACTTGGGGCGTGGCTCAGGTCCAGGCAGCTGAGGTCAAGGGAATCCCTGGAGGTATACAAGAGATACAGGATTTTACTGAAGAAGGAAATCAGTCGGGTGAAAAGGGGGCAAGAAAGAGCCTTGGCTGAGAAGATTAGGATGAATCCAAAAAGGTGCTTTAAATATATTAAAAGAAAAATCAATAAGTGGATAGAAAATAGGACTCAAGCGAAGACCAATGTGGACAAGTATGTGTGGAACTATAAGAACTGGGTGAAGTCCTCAACGAATATTTCTACTCTATGTTCACCATGGAGAAAGACATATTGACTTGAGAACTTGAGGAAGATAGTGGTGATATCTTAGGGACAATCCATATCATAGTAAAGGAGACTTTGGACGTACTAGAATGTTTGAAAGTGGATAAATCTCACGGTCCTTACCCAACAGATCCAAGAACACCTCAAGGGGCTCCAGAAGAATTTGCAGGGACCCTGGCTTATAATGTTGATCATCATTAACCACAGGTAATGTCCTGGAAGACTGGAGGATAGCAAATATTGTGCCCTTATTCAACAAGAACTGAACAAAAAAAGCCTTGGAACTATAGACCAGTAGGTTTAACATCCGTGGTGGGTAAGTTACTTGAGAAGGTTCTGAGGGATAAGATTCATATGCATTTAGAAAGACAGGCTGTGATTAGGAATAGTAAGTGTGGCGTTGTGCGAGGAAGTGTGTGCCTGACAATTCTCTTAATGTAATTGGATGATGTGACCAGGAAGATTGACTTGGGTGGGACAGTAGACATCAAAACACGTGCTTCTGGTTAAGCACAGCAGGTCAGGAAGTATTCGAGGGGCAGGGGAATCGATGTTTTAGACATAAGCCCTCCATCAGGAACGATCAAAACATCGATTCTCCTGTTCCTCTGATGCTGCGTGACCTGCCATGTTTATCCAGTGCCACACTTTTCGACACTGATCTCCACCATTGCCGTGCTCACTTTCTCCAAGGGCAGGAGATTTAGTCGATATGGATTTCAGTTACAGCAGAACAGAATGAGGCTTTTCAGCCCCTGGAGCCTGATGTACAATTACAGAAGGAGGTCAATAAGTCCCTCGGGCCCATAAAACTGTAACCAGATCATGCAGCACCAGTATCCATTTGCACAGCAACAGGATCAATCTATTCAGCTACTTGAAGTCAGTAACACAGAAAATGGAAGAGGCCACAAAGTGACTGGACTAAGGGGAATACTGGCATAAAACCAGGCTACATAACCCCTCAGATCTGTCCTTCCATTCAGTAAGTCTGAGCTGATTTGCACTCGGCCGCAAATTCTCTTTCATGCCCAATTCTTTGTCGCCCTCGACTCTCTGACTGGTCAAAACCCATTGAAACCCACTAGCTCTCCCCAAAACATTCAGCGATGTAGCCTCCCCTAACTGTGTGGTTCCAACCATCACTACTCCCTGAGAGAAGAAAACACTCCCTACACATATACCTTGGCCTATTGACATGGATAGAAGATCTGAACACAGCGTAAAGTGACTGGCCCTGATATCACGGCAGTATTTGATTGAGCAAGATGTCAAGGAGACTGAACAAAATTGAACTTGATGGGTATCAGTTGTTAACTCCCCACTGGTTGAATCATTCAGAACACAATGGGGTTGGTGGATATCAATCCTCCCAGTCCTTGGATGTCTCTGTGGGCAATCCTCAGGGGAGCTTCTTTGGCACAAACATCTTCAGCTGCTTCATCAATGTCTTTCCCTCTGTCAAACGATCAGGGATGGGGATGAAGATTATACAACGTTCAGAACAATGAGTCGCCTCCTAAGGTACTAAAGTAACAAATCTGGACAACATTCAAGCTTGTGCTGTTAATGTATAGATAACATTATTCAAAAGTACTGCTGGCCATGAAACATTTCCACGGTTTAAGGAAAGAGGAACCCCTTCAGCAACTCTAGCTGGTTTCACAGTAATATAAGGAAGCCATACAGCCCATCAGATCTATTGGATAACAAGACGCACAATGCGTTCACTCACTCCTGCCTATTACACAAGAAGACAATTTAAAATAATAGCATGTGTTGGAATCCAAAATGCATATGCAGGAAGCTGGAAGAACGTAATAAGCAAGGCAGCATCAAGACTTTGAGAAGTGAACGCCTTGGATATAATCCTTCGTCAGGGCTTTGGATGGGAGTAATGGGGGCTATAGATAAAATGGCGGGTGAGGGAGGTGGAGGCAGAGTGGCGAGGTGAGATAAGTGAACACAGACAAAGGGTATCAGCGAGTTGTTGATGGGAGGGCTGAATCCAGTTGGTGGCTGGACAAAAGGTTACTCAGAGTAATGGAAGAGAGGGGAGGGCTTGGGATGGGAGTCGGGGGATTGGAAGGGAGGTTATTAGAAATTGGAGAATTCAATGTTGAGTCCCCGGGTGTAGTCTGCACAGGTGACAGATGAGATAAGTGGAACAGAGAAGGAGCAATTGGAAAACATGAACTTATTTTTAGCTCTGCTAAGCTGATTGAATTATAGCAGAAAGATGAGGAGTTACAAAAGTTATATCAAAACATATTTAGCAAGAAAGAGAATGAATGTATTCCTGTGTGTTATTACTTGACAAATGATGTCTTAATGCGGATAAGACGTGGACAGAAATTCATCAAATTGTTTTGTCTGTTGGGTGTAGACTGGAGGTGCTGCGAGTGGCACATGAGCTACCACTTGGAGATCATTTCGGGATGAGGACATTACAGGCTGAAATACAAAGATATTTTCACTGGCCTGGACTACACAAAGATGTAGTTGAATATTGCCAGACGTCTCAAACATTTCACACAGGCAGTAATAAAACCTGCAACATTAATACCTATTCCAGCATTTGAAGAAGCTTTCACAAGAGTGTTGATAGATTGTGTAGGTCGCCTATCTGAAACAAAAAGTGGGAATAAGTATTTATTAACAATAATGTATGTGTCGACTAGATTTCCCGAGGCATACCCATTATGCAGCATCACAGCTAAAAGAGTTCTGTAAAAAGATAATTATTTTTAACTAGGTACAGACTAACAATAGAGATCCAGACATATCAAACCTCACATTCGAACTATTCAAGCAGGTGATGGATAACTTTGGAATAAAGCAATTCAAATCTACTACGTAGTATTCGGAATCACAGTGAACATGAGCGAGATGGCATCAAACAGTGAAGACCATGTTGAGGGTTTATGGTCAGGATAATCCGGTTGCGATAAGGAAATTCCTTTTGAATTATTTGTGATCAAAGACGCACGGAATGAATCGACCAAATTCAGACTATTTGAATAAATTTGTAGGCATGAAGTAAAAGGACCATCACCATTGGTTAAGGAGAAATTAATAAGTCAGAATTCAGAGACCACCCATTTGGACGATGTGTCAAATTTTAGGGAAAGATTAAATTGGTTTGACAGCATTTAAAACTATCGCAGCATACAATGAAACAGGAAGTGGATCAGAAATTACACATTCGCAATTTTTCAATTGGGAATAAGGTATTGGTGCTACTTCCAGTAACAGTTGAGCCTTTAGAAGCAAGTTTTGGTGTACCGTATCAAATTGGGAAGAAATTGAATGAGTTGAACTACTTGGTACGGACCCCAGACAGGATGAAATCTCACAGAGTGTGTAAAGTGAATATGCTCAACAGGTATTTTGAAAGGGAGAGAAAGCAAGAGGAGAAGGTATTAATGCTTACAGCACAGATGGAAAGAAACAAGTTCAGAGGATTCTGAATTGGACATTCCTATATCAAATTGAACAATGAGAAAGTTGTCAAAAATTGGGATAAATTACTGAGTTACCTTCCACAAGAAAAACATAGTGACCTGAAAGAGTGATTATGATATCGTGGAGAGATTTGCGGAAATAATCTGGGAAGTACGAACATAATTGTGCATGATAAAGACACAGGATTTGTTGTTCCGATTAAGCAACAACCTTAAAGGCATTACCATCTAAAGTTGGCACAGATTCAGAAGGCGATAGAGCACACGCTCCAAGATGGCATAATCGAAGTGAGTTACAGTGATTGTAGCTCAAGTATAGCTATGGTTCCAAACCCAGATATTACCCAGCGGACATGTGTGGACTATCACAAAGTCAACTTCAATACAAAGACTGATGCATATTCAATTCCATGTTTGAAGATCTGTGTCAGAAAGGTGAGATAAGCTAATTACATTTCTAAGTTGGACTTGCTCAGAGGCTACTGGCAAGGACCTCTGTCAGAGAGAGCAAAGGCAATTTCGGCTTTCATAACGCCAATTGGATTATATCAGTTCAAGTTATCGCATTTGGTATGTAAAACAATCCAGTCACATTTCAGAGACTGATATTGCCGGGTTACCCAACTATGTGGCACACATTGATGACCTGGTGGTTTTTAGTCACTCATGAAAGGAACATTTACAGCATTTAGCGGATTTGTTTGATTGACTTCAGAAGGCAGGCTTGTTGGTAAACCTAGCTAAAAGTGAATTTGAGAAAGCCTAAGTCACATTTCTAAGTCACATTATTGGACATGGACCAATGGCCCCATGAGACACTAAAACAAAAGTAGTTCGGGAATGTTTCACACCGTCGACAAAAAGAAATATGTAATACTACGGTTCCTGGGATTGACTGGATTTTACTGAAAGTTTGTGCTAAACTTTAAGCAGTGTGGCTGCTCCACTCACCGAATTGTCAAGGGCAAGAACTCTTCGTGGACAGAGGACTGTCAAGAGGCATTTTACAGCCTAAAAACTGGGTTAACACTACCCCCAGTATTAGCTACACGAGATTATACGAAGACTTTCAAGGTGGCTATCAATGCCAGTGATGTGGGTGTCGATCCGGTGTTCCTGCAGGAGGATGATGAGGGAATAGAAAGACCCATCGGGTATTTTTCTGGGAAGTCGAACGTTCATCAACAGAAATGTTCAATGGTGGAGAAAAAAGACTTTAAATTTGGTGTTGGTATTACACCATAACTGTGTTTATATTACCAACAATGTATCTGAGACAATCACATACACTGATCACAACACATTGACATTTGTGGAAAATAATAAAGACAAAAATGCCAGACTGTAGATGGAGCTTGTTGTTTCAGCCATTCAATCTGACAATTGTGCATGTGGCAGGTCGTGAAAACGTGAAAGCTGATGAGTTATTCAGACTCGAATGAGATACGGAGCTGTTCAGTGGCGGGTATACTGCGGCCTGAATTTGCATGGGTTTGTGCATGTTTGAATATTTACAATTAATATAGTGTGTCTGTCAGTTTTGAGACTACTAACTGGGTTCGAAGGGTTAAAAATGCAGCCACATTTTAGCATTGATGGTTCTTTTTTTAAGGCCGGGGGGTGGGGGGGGGGGAGAGACATGTCACAAAGCAAGTCCTTTTTTGTCTAAAAGCTGTTCCTTAGCTCAAGGAGTATCTGCCCTTGGTTTTTTTTCAGAGGCATAATAAAACGGGGCCAAGCTCCGATCAGTCTGTTTTGGTACAGAGATGAAAAGGATTTTCAGAAGCCTTTTGTTTATATGGAAACAGATGAGACTTCAGGCCAAAGTGGTCATGCTTTATAAGTGACCAGTGTAATGAACGGAGAGTGGTGAGCTATTTTAGCTGAACTCGCTGAGCTGAGCAGTTTTCAGTTGAGTCTTGAACTGGGAAGTTCAACTGGGAGCTGTGTGGAAACTCTCTCTCTTTTCTGAGCTTCAACTTCAACCTGGAAGTTTGTGTTCCATTGATACTGGTTTTTATTGGGAGTTTGCTTATTGGGACAGTTGTGTATATTCGGAACAGCATAATTAATTCTAGCTGAATAGGTTGAATTATGTCGTGATTCTTTATTCTGTTCTTTGTGTTTCATTGTGTAATTTTATGAATAAAGTTTTTGTCTGTTTTAAAATCTACTAGTCACCCCAGCTAAATTGCTCCGGTTAATTTTCATTATACACTTACCGAAACAAGTTGCAAAGGTATGCTCTGGGCTGCTAAAAAGTGCTTTGAGTAGTCTAGCCGAGTTCATAACATCTCGGAGATGGAAGATGCCTCCTTGGGACTTGGCACAAACCAATCACTTTCCTTCCTCATGATCAGCAAACCACGTTAACAGAGCACGTGTGTACCATTAGCAATGGAGCCAGGAGGAACAACATGGAGCAGTCTGTCTGTGCAGTTTGTCCACCTATCCAGCTAGACTTAAATATGCTATTCCAAATACACACAATAGTCCAATAATCAAACTTCCTTGAGAAAACGTTATAATGGAACGCATGTTTCCAGGTTGAAACTAAAGGGCAGAAGAGAGAGTTTCCACACAGCTTCCAGTTCAACTTCCCAGTTCAAGGCTCAACTGAAAACGTCTCAGCTCAGTTTATCTCAGCTAGGTCAGCTAAAAGAGCTGACAACTCCCCGTTCATTATCCAGGTCACTTCTAAAGCTTAATGAATTTGGCCTGTAGTTTCAACTGTTTACATATAAATAAAAGGCCTCTGAAAATCCCTTTTGTGTCTGATCGTAGCCTGGCCCCGTTTTATTATCACTCTGAAAAACTTCAAGGACAGAGTCCACTTGAGAGAAAGTGAGATCAGAGCTGAAAATGTGTTGCTGGAAAAGCGCAGCAGGTCAGACAGCATCCAAGGAACAGGAGAATCGACGTTTCGGGCATAAGCCCTTCTTCAGGCCCTGAAGAAGGGCTTATGCCCGAAACGTCGATTCTCCTGTTCCTTGGATGCTGCCTGACTGCTGCGCTTTTCCAGCAACACATTTTCAGCTCAGAGTCTACTTGAGCCAATGAACAGCTGTTAGTTAAACAGAAGGATTGGTTTGTGACAGAGAAGACAGGCTATTGTTCCGTATGGAGGTCAGAAACTGGTGGGAATGGCTAATACTATCAGAGTGTGGCTGATGACAGATTTGTGAACAACATGACGTTCAATGCAGGGTCACACACCAATTATACATCCAGACGCTGAGAGTTCATTCCGACCCTGGAGCTCTCTCTCAACCAACATGGGGGCTCCATAGAGCTCTGTAAACTATCATAGAGTCATAGAATCCGATAGCACTGAGACAGGCCCATTAGCACAAACTGGTTCATGCTAATCAAACTGTCCGTCCATGCTAACCCCATTGCCCCGCGCTTGGTCCATATCCTTCTAAATCTTTCCTATCTATATATTAGTCCAAATGTGAAGACACGTATCATGGAAAACATGTTATACCTAATGCTATCCGTGTTTTGTTTTGGAAATAATGAGTGTTGATTCATAACACTCCAGTGTTAATGCAATCACGTTTTATTCTTTTTGTGTGTTTACAGATTAAACACTCATTTCCTTCACACTCTCCTCATGGTACCTTCACCGCAGGGATTCGTCTGGTGAAACTCCATTACACCGTCTCTCTGTACCAAGGAGATCATTGATTCTAAATTAAAGAAAATACTGTCGCAAGTACACTCCACAACTGCAGGACGGTGTCTTCACTCTTATACTTTAATCATTTTGTAATGAACGCTCCCGCTCATTTATTGTGCTGATTACTTGCTGAGTCATAGGGTCATAGAGATGTACAGCATGGAAACAGATCCTTCTGTCCGACCCGTCCATGCCGAACAGATATCCCAACCCAATCTAGTCCCACCTGCCAGTACCCTACTGCTCTGTATGGATTCTGTTAGTGCCTCATGATCAAGGACATCCAGCTTCTTTTCACCAAGAGCACTTCCCATCATCTCGCCTTCTCATAAATACAAAATGGGAAGGATGGCATTTTTTGCCAATCATTTATTTGCCTTATGAAGCAAAGTCACACCAACAACAACATCGCTATTGCCATTGCAGTTGATTGGAGATACTGAGGAGGCGATGATCTAGCTGTATTGTCTCCGAATATTAATTCAGGGAATCAGGTAATGACCCAGACACCGGATCCGAAACCTACAATGGCAAATGTTGGAAATTGAATTCAATAAAATATCAGGAATTCAGAATCAAATGAAACAATGAAACCATTGTTAATTGTCCGATTTGGCACCCTCATGCCCTTCAGGAAAGGAAATCTACCATCGTCAGCTGGTCGGGCTTACATGTAACTCCATACCCACAGCAATGTGGTTAATTCTCAGTTGCAGTTTGAAATAGCTAAGCCAGCCACTCAGTTATATCAGTCACTTCAAAACCTCAAAGAGAAGAAACCGCATGGACCTCAGCACTGACTACTTACAGCCCACAGACTGCAGTGGGTCAGGAAGGCAGCTCACCAAAACCTTCTCAAGGACAATGAGGAAACGGAATTAAATACTGGCCCAGCATCCCATTAATGAATAAAGGAAGATAATCCCACTCAGGGAAGAGAGAAAAACAGACATAAATAACTTTAAACAGGGACTTTAACATATACCTGACATGGTGATGATTATCAGTAATATGGGAACAGGAGAAACATAAGCAAGGTTTAATTTCATTTTTTATTTCCATCCCAGCTGATCATCAACAATTCCTTTCTTCGCTTCTTTCTCTCTATATCTCTCTTTCTCCATCTATTCAACTCAGTCCTTCTCCTCTTCATAACAGATGTTGGGTATCACCAACATCAATCACGCTATTTCCCAACTGTGTTCCGTTCTGATGTATGGTCATTAGAATCGAATTGCCAATTCTATTTTTCTCTCGACCCGAGGGGGCTGCCAAATCTGCTCAGTTTGCCTGGCACTTTCTCGTTCTTTATTGTTTCTGATCTGTTGCATCATTCTTTGCTTTATTTAACCTTTAATTTTGTTATTACTTGGAATGTCTGCATCGTTGACAGGGGCAGCATTTGTTGATGTAACCAAGTGTCACTTACTGCGAGGTCATTCTTTCAGGCAGTACAGAACCAAGCACATTGCTGTGGGTCTCACATCAATCTTAAGCCAGACCAGATAATAACACAAGATCTATTTACCAAAGGACATCAGTGAAATAGATAAACGTATAGACAAAATGCTGGAAATGTTATGGTTGTTATTTCAAATTCCTGTCTTTTGCATTTACGTTCTGGCATCGTCCGTGGTAGGATGTGGAACAGAGTCTTTCTGTGTAATAACCTGTGCATCTGAATTACATTTCTTCCGACATTACTGCTCTGAGAGAGTGTTCCTGTCATTAAGTTATTTTAGAGACAAAAACAAAGTTGTGATCGGAATATTTGCAACTGAAAGAGTGCTTGGAGGAAGGTGGAACCATAACGTCTGAATTTTACCAAAGTATAGATAATGGTTTATTAAGCGTCAGCATTGAAGCCAAGATGGTGACTGGGCATATCATCGAGCTGGTAGTGGATAGGTTTTGTGATGGACAGAATACCGAGACATAAATGAATTTTATTTATTTAAATTCGGTATTGTGATCAGACTCGTTCTCAGATATTTGTGAGGGCGGGGGTGTGGGCGGTTCTGAAATGTGTGGGTAATCAATGGAATTTGCATTTGAAACATTTTATATCTTGTGAAGAGCTATTGCCCAAACACTGATTCTTCTGATATCCCAAAGCCTTCACTCCAGATAATTATATTACTCTCTTCATTCTCTCGATTATCCAACTTTTAATACATTCGGTGTATTCCACCCCTACCTACCCATGGACTCTAACATTCCCCACTCACCTGTATTCAACCATGTCCAACCTCTGCTGAAAATTCAAATACTTCATTCCCACTGGTTCTCAATTGTCGATGTCACAACGGACAACCTCCACAAAATCCAGCAGGTTTATCAAAGATCAAGATCATTTCCCCTTCCTGAATATAGATTGACTCTACCGAATCATGTCATTATTTTCCAAGGGTCGAGTTGTCACATTCCTCACAAACGTTTACAATGTTTTTCTCACAGCTTACATCAAACTAAGCACTGCTTAGTTTGTTGTTTGCTCTCTCCGTCCTGTTTTAAATATTTAGGTTTACAATAGCTGCTTTCCAGTCTGGAGGATCCTTTCCAGAATCTAACCAGCTTTGAAGAATAATCAGTAATTCTTTCACTAGCTCTACTGCCACCTCCTCAATACTCTACCATGTAGCTCATCAGATGCAGCAACATACCAACCATAAATTCAATGAGATTTTGAAAGACGTACATTTTATTAATTCTAATTTCCTGCTGTTCCCCATTTTCACCAGTCACTCTGTTCCCTTGTATTTCTGGAAGTTACTTTCTGTACCTTCCGCAGGGAGATGGACACAATATATTGCTCTCAGGGGACAGATGGGTTCTGTCAGCCAGTGAATATATCGGAGGACTGCACTCCGGTGATGATGGATATGTTACTCACTCCTGCCTGGAAAGTTCCAGAATTAATCCAGTTTAATTCATGGTGAGCATCAGCACAGTCCTGTCACTGGTGTGATTCTACACAGAACACTGAAGGAGGGGCATAGCTCAGTAACAACCTCAATTTTGAAACAAACTGGTTTCATACCTGACACCTGGTCCAGCTTAGACAAATGTCCCGGGAAATCCCAGGAAAGATAATGCACTGTCCTGCACCTCCCTATTTATAGAGCTTCCCTTCTGTGGAGCCTCATCTCCATTTGTTTACTATGGACCCAGACACTCTGTAAATGCAGTGTATAGAGTGGGGTCAGCAGACCCCGCAGCTGACGATAAGCATCCACAGAAACTCCACTGATTTTCCAATGACAGGAGCAAGTCAATTCCCCTCACGGAACATGAATGCGCTCAGTGTTTAAAGCTATTTCCACTCCTGAGTTTCTCTTCCTGGCTGAGAAAGCCATTGCATCTCTGCACACTCCCACAGTAACTGTTTCTCTCTCCAAAGAAGAGAAACTATAGGGGCAGCACCTATAGGGGCAGCACCAGCATTGCTAATGGATTTTATAATCACACTCACAGAAGAGGGATACAGGGAACCTAACTCACTTTAATCAGGGACAAATCTAAATGGACGCGATATTCAGGAATATGGGGAAATGGGGAAATGTGAGAATAACTTGCCATTTTGTTTTCCTTTCAGTTCATCATCACAAATCCCTTTGCTCACTTTTCATTTCTTTTCCTCTCTTTTTCGACCATTTCTCCATCCATTCAATTTAAACCTGGTCCCCACCTCTCTCACCACTCCAACCATCCATGATACCAGGATAAATAATATTATTTCCCAGATTGCTTTCAGTTGTGAAGCAGGGTCATTGGACTCAAACCGTTATCTGCATTTCTCCTGACAGAGGCGGCTATACCCGCAAGATTCTCCAACACTTTCAGACGCTGGAGAATTTTATTTTTCATCTGTAGCACCCACCGTTCCTTGGTTTATTTCACCTTTAATGCTGTTGTTTCACGGGATGCCAGCATCACTGGCAAGGGCAGCATTTGTTGTCCATCACTAATTGTCCTTGACTACGCGGCCATTTGTCAAGACAAAATGGAGCCAACAATGTTGTTGTGGGCCTGAAGTCACACTGAGTTCAGACTGGGTAAGAATGTTAAGTTTCTTTAGCAAAGACTATCAGTGAAATAATAAAAATAAATCTTAACGGTTTCTGGTTTCCATGAGTGAAATTAAGTCTCATTCCAATTTTTGTCATTCGAATTTAAGCCCTGTCATCGGCTGTGGTAGGATTTTAAACACTGCCTTGGAGTCACAGCCCGTGCCTCTGAATTACCCGTCCAGTTACATGATCACTCTGATACAGAGCCCTTATTGCCTACTCCGTATTCCCTCAGTCCTGCCCGAGAGAGATGATGCCGGATAAATCAGTTTAACTACCAACAATAAAAAGGATTTTGGGGAAGAAAGCGAAAGGGACATTGAGAGACAATTTCATGTACGATCACAGGTTTCAGAATGCTGAAATGAAGGCATTTAGACAGCATCCCACAACATGAGCCAGTATTCCCAGGATGATAGGTGAAGGGGATATTGGCGTCAATAAAGATGAGGGAAAGTTTTAGATGAACATTTGTTCTGCATCTTTGTAACTGGGTGTGGGGTCAGCAGAGTCTTCGACTCATTGTGCTGAATCTAACAATAGTTTGTCTCAGTGACATTTTTATTGAGTGTGACAAAGGGATTATCTGTACGAGACTGAACTAGTTTCATGGTGCTATCTTATCGAACTCACCACATTAACTACCCACTCAATCTCATAGTGTTCCTCGCATTCAATGCCACCCCAATTCTCCAACCCAACATGGCTGGAGGGACTCACCATCGCACTGATGCCCCTGGCTATTCTATGATCACTGACACTGGTGCCATCTTTCAAAGGCCAATGTGCACAATGTTGTACTTCCTCAGTTTGAAGCCATCCTGCACAGTTGACCCCGAGCATGGCAGGTAAGGGGAACAAACACCACGGTTTTTCATCAGAGGCACAGAGGTCCTAGTGGATGGGCTAGTACAGGGGGTCCATTCTCTTCCCAGAGGAGACCTCACCACCAGCCCCACCGAGCATGGTCTGAGCTCAACACCCAGTTCAGTGCAGTATCTGCGGTCTCTCTCTCTCTTTCTCTCTCTCTCGCTCTCTATCTCTCTCTCTCTCTCTCTCTCTCTCTCTCTCACACACACACACACACACACACACACACACACACACACACACACACACACACACACACACACACACACACACACACACACACACACACACACACACACACACACACACACACACACACTTTGAATATGGAATATTCCAGATAGTGTTCCAAAGAATTCCCATTTTCAGATATAGGAACCTTCAGTCGTTCAAAGCCCTGGGTTACTGCAAAAATATGCACTTATTTTATGTCGAATCACAGTTAGTAATTCTGGCTATTTCACTTTGTCTCTCTTTATTGTATTCAGCCAAACACTGCTTCTCAACACTTGTCGCGTTATGAAATACAATTTTGAGCAGAGAACATTTTATCCTCAGCTGTTATCTTGACCGTTATCTGAATATACCATTTTCCTTGTTATGAAAGTTTCTCTTGCCCTTTGCCTGTGCCTCCCACAGTTACAGTGTCTCCCACTCAGTTGGCTGGACGGCTGGTTTGTGATGCAGAGGGAGGCCAGCAGCGCAGTTAAGTTCCCCCACACTGACTGGGGTTACTATGAAGCGGATGCTCTCTCAATAATGGGCAATCGAGCATGGTAAATCCACTCTAAGCTGCACATCTTTGTACTCTGGGAGGAAACTGGAGCATTGGGAGGGTATCCATACAGATACGTGGGGAATGTTCAAACTCACCTGAGGTTGGAATTGAACCCTGCTCCTTGGTGATGTGCGGCTGCAGTGCTAACCGCATATCCATCATACTCCTCAGTTAGTTCTGTTAATTATTTGTAGCTGACTGAAGAAATCCAACTCGCTTGTTCTGATAACTGAACCTGACCCAGTACTAGAACTTTATCATCGGCCATATCGTCAACCTGGTTACATTTAAAAAAATTTGTGAGCAGTGGAGGAGTGGGACTAGAAATGGAAACAGTGACACCCTCCATCCTCAGTCAGAACCGGACTGAGGAGAAATTCACAAAGTGGGAATTCATTCAAGTGGGAATTCTCTCACCCAGAGGTTTGGGAGGGCTGAATCTTCATATTATATCGAGGCTGACTTTGTCTGATTTTCCATAGACAGAATGAATCAGGAATCATTGTGAAATCAGAGAAAAGTGCAGCTGGGATCACAATGAGATGAGCTATGACCTTATTGACAGGTGGGATAGTGTCAAAGTTCTGAATGGCCCAGTCGTGTCCGTTCCATTCAGCCCTTCGGTCCTGCTGTGCAGGAGCAGATTGAGACCACTCCGATGATTTGGTGTTGTTTGGCAAATGTATAGGAAAGTCCAGGCTGGGTCAGGCAGTGACCCCTCTCCCCCAATCCCTCTTTTCATGCTTCTCCTCTCTGTAACTTCTGCTCCTGATGTAGGTCATGTTACAGGCCCAGATTCGCATTGAATACACTTCCCATGCCCCACACAAGGTCAACTCAGACAAATCCTCTGCTGTCTCTGAATGCAACATTTTACATCAAGACTTCCAGGAAAATAATCAAGTATTTTCCAAAAACATAAATAAGTACGCAAGAAATAGGAACCTGCGCTGTCATTCAATAAGAACATGGCTGATCTACTCCACGGCTCAACTCCATTTTTCTGCTAACCCCTTGCATCCCTCAACTCGCTGAAATGTCACAAATGAATCCACCCATCTGTAAATACAATCAGTGACCCAACCTCCACAACTCTCGGGGTTAGGAAATTCCAGCCATTCACTACATTCTGAAAGAAGACATTTCTTTACATCTCAGTTTGAAATCTATATTCCTTATTCTGTATCTACATATCTGACTTAGAGACTCTGCTCTGGTGTGGAATCATATTCTCAACACCGACCTTGTCAAGCCCCCCTGTATCTTATCCGTTTCAGTAATGACAGTCTCATTCATTTAAACCACAATGAATAATCACCTCAGCATTTTTGATGTCTTCAATAATTCAATCCTTTCATCCCAGGAACCAGTCTAATGAACCAACATTTCTGCATCAACATGCTGACGTAATATTTCATATACAGGAACAGTCCAATTCGTTGTACTGCTCCTTTTTTGGGAGTCCTCTCCATTTAATAACAGCCTGCCTTTTGGTTGTCAGTGTCATCCTCAAATTCGAATGTATATTGCACTCAGCTCCCGCCGTCAGGAGCCGAGTGCAGCTCTTGTAAGCAGCTCTTGCCATCGGACTGATATTTGTGGTACTCCAGTAGGTACATTTCTTTCATAAAGATCGATGAATCATGACTCTCCGATTTGTAAGTGTTTATCAAGTCTCATCCCATGCTAATGCATTATCCGTCAGAATATGAGCTTCTGTCTTGTGTACGAACCTTTGTTTTGTGATACCTTGTGGAAAATCTCTGGAAAACCTCATGTCTACCAGTCCCCCTTTATCCAGGCCACTTGTCACATTCTCATGGATTTCCAGAAAAACTTTGCATGATTTTACAGGTAAAACGTATTTCGCCTTTAACAAGACCATGCTGACTCTGTGTGAAGCTTTTCTAAATGCTCTGCAGTCCCTTCCTTAATAACAGACTCTCATAGATTCCCAGCAATAATGGTTAGGCTAAGTGTTTCATGCTTTCAGTCTCGTTTGTTTCTTGAAGACAGGCGCCACATTGGAGGGTCTCCAGTTTCACTGGATCATTCCTTTAATCCAGAGAGCTATGGAATATTTCACACAGTGCCACCAGCCATTCTGTGACCACTTCTTTTAAAACCAGCTCTGAATTGTTGATGATCTGTTTACCCTTGGTCTAGTCTGTTTGAGAATTGCCTTGTTCCTTCTGTTAGAGACAGCTCAAGATTTTCCCTGCTGTTACAATTTTGCTAATACCATTGAAATATTTACAGGACCTTTACCTGTGAGGAACGATGTAAAATACCGGTGTAAGTTATCTGTCTGTTCCCTGTATCCAGTTCCCCAGTCACAACCTTCAAATATCCTCAATATACTTTCCTGACTTCCTTTTTATCAAAGATCACACACACACACCTCTTTAACTCTTCTTACATACATGGAAAAGCTCGTGCTTCTTGTTTTTATATTTCTTGCCAATTTACTTACATCACATCTTTTCTTCCCTTTTCTTCGCTTTCTATATTCATACAGTCATAGCGCATACAAGCACAATCTTTGATCAAATCTGTCCATGCCGGCCAGGTTTTCCAAACTAAACTATTCCCATCTTTTTGCATTTGGCCCATATGCCTCTAAACGGTCCCCATTCACATGTTCGTCCAAATGTCTTTTAAATGTTGGAGCTGTACTTGCATCTGCCAGTCTTCCTCTGGCAGCTCATTCTATAAACACGTCACCCTCTGTGCAAAAAACAGTTCCTTCTTCCTCCCTTTTAAATCTTCCCTCTTCCACCATAAACCTATGGCTCTATGATTTAATTATCCTATCCTGTGGAAAAGACCTCGGCTTTTCACCCTGCCCAAGCCTCCCCTGTTTTTGTAAATTACTATAATGTCACCCCTCAACCTCCGACAAACCATCTGATACTAACTTCAAGAACAAGCATTTAAAGATAAGCACTGTAAATTTGAAACAATGTTAAAAGTGACAGGTAAACAATGCTCAGCCAAAACTTCATACTGTTATTTGTTTTCTTCTTTATTTTACAATACTTAGGCAGCATGAAAATCTTAATCGTGCCAATAAGCCGACAAGCACCTGAATTCCTTTGCCTGAGGCAGTGATCTCTACAGTGAAAATGTATCTCTGGCCAGATCTATATAATACAACATATTCAACATTCTCCCTCCTGGCCTCCATATGACCTTACGTGATTGTGTCTTCTTTATCTTGCACTCAATAGAGAGAACCCTTTTCCCCATTCACATCTTAATTTAAACTCATTTTATACCATCTTCTCTTTTCACCACTGCCAAAAGCCTGTTTATCTGTTGTCACACCGTCTTTTCCCTGTCACCTACCCCCCACGTCTGGCAAGGAACTAAAATGCCCAGTTTCCTCTCCTTTTCAGTTCTGAAGGGTCACACTGGACTTGAAACGCTAACTCTGTTTCTCTGTCTCTGCAGATGCTGCCAGACCTGCTAAGTTTCTCCAGAAATGAATAGGCACAGCACAAATTTTCAATTAAACAAATAACTATGAATACTAGAAATAAAAATGCACAAATTACTGTAGAAAATGGGAGCTTTGTCGAAGGGTCGCTGGACACGAAAGATGAACTCAGCTTTCACTTCACAAGATGCAGCCAGACATCTTTAATTTCTTCAGCAGTTTCTGTTTTTGAACATTTTCCAAAGACGTGTGTTGAATCTGCTCAAACGCCCTGTCAAGCACACAGCGCTGTACATTGGGGAGTGAACAAAAACGCAAAGTGCACAAGTTCATTGGCTCTGAAACGACATAAGGCTGGCATCACTGACATGACCGAGGTCTTAATCATGGTCAGGGAGAAAAGCAGAGAAAAAACATTCACTTCAAACATAGAAGATGTTATGATGGGAAAGAAAATGATTCAGATTAATATATTAAAGGATCTGAGTAATGTAACAACTTCGAGGCGTGACATCAGGAAGAGACCCTCAGCAGAATGAGATTATGAAACTGGATGCGTTCGCACGTCAGAAACCAGGTTAGGTTACTGAGTACAGGGCTGATGGATGAATGGGTATGGGTGTGAACTGGGGGAAAGTCAGTAGAATTGATTTGCAGATATTGCAGCTCACACCGGGTTAGGATGTGATCACAGCAGCAGCCGCAGCAGAATTGCATTCAAACACAATCCATAACTTTTCCCCCAGGATAATCCATCACTTTACCATTATCATCAAGCCGAGTGATGGTTCAGTGACGAGTTTGGGTGAACATGCCAAAGTCAGAACCATGTGTATCTAAACCTGATGACAACCCATTAAAGCTAACGCACTTGACTGGTTACATTACAAACAGCAGAACTACCATCTGGTGGAGAAGGGGAAATGATTCCAAGACAAACCGATAAAATCGAAACTCTGCAGTCAAGGCACATCCAGTCATCAATGTCGATGGACTAATAAACAACTTACAGGAGGAGTGGGCTTCATAAATATCCCCAGCCCTGTGCACCAGTGTGAAAGACAAGGATGTAGTATCCACACCATCCTCAGCCAGAAGTGTTGAGTCGATAATCCACCTCACCCTCCTCATCACAGATGCCAGTCTTCAACCAATTCGATTCGCTGCACATGACATGAAAAACAGCTGAACACAGTAGATATGACAAAGGCAATGAGCACTGACACCATTCCTGCAATAGGACTGAAGATTGTACTGCACAACAAGCCGTGTCGCTGGGGAAGCTGTTTCATTCCAGCTACAACTCTGACATCTGCCTGGCCACGTGGAAAGTTCCTCAACTATATCCAGTCGCATAACAAGGGAATGACTACAGTCTGACCATTTACCACGCCCTCAGTCCTGTCGGGATAGTCGCATTGGTGGGGGTTCTTTTTTAAAGACCTGAGAAGCAGCTCAGGAATAATGTGCACAGTGTGGTTTCTGATAGGTCCCCATGTGGAGATGGTGCTGTTGTGCAAATATCACTGGATTACTGATCCAGACCAGGATAATTCTCTGGCAGCTGGTGGAAGTTGAAAACAGTAAACAAAATATCGAGACATAAAATCTGGTCCAGGAATATTGACCTTGAATCTAATGTCCATTGTAAACATCTGTTCCCTCCCCAATGTACTTTCAGGAAGTGAATCTCCCGTGCTTCCCGATCTGGCCTGCAAGTGTCTCCTGACACACAGACATGTGCGAATCTCTATCATGGTCTCTGAAACGTCCAAGCAAGACACTCAATTGTATCAAATTGTTCTGAGTTCTTAAAGGATAAAACCAGACAGAACACCGGCAACGAGCTTTGGAAAAGGGAACAGGAAACACAGTCCTTTCAACCAGACAGATGGTGCCTTCCTAATGTTTAAGAGCTTGTGAAAACAATGACAGAGCTTTCCCACAGACTGCACCGAAACATCAGGAAGGAAGCAGGGCATTAGACACATTTAGCTTCCCTGTTCTAGAAGTTTATTTTTATAACCCTGGTTAATACATTCTTCAGAAGCTCACCAATTCCTGTCTTATGCTGCTCAATGATTGACCGTCCAACCCATACAATCACAGAAGCACTGACTCTGTACTGTCAGAAATACAGCACGATCTACATTAGTCCCACTTTCCTATATGAGGACCATAGCCATGTATGTTATGGCACTTCAAGGGCACGACCATGTATTTTAGATTAGATTAGATTACTTACAGTGTGGAAACAGGCCCATCGGCCCAACAAGTCCACACCGACCCGCCGAAGCGCAACCCACCCATACCCTACATTTACCCCTTTAACCTAACACTACGGGCAATTTAGCATGGCCAATTCACCTGACCCGCACATCTTTGTGACTGTGGGAGGAAACCGGAGCACCCGGAGGAAACCCACGCAGACAGGGGGGAGAATGTGCAAACTCCACACAGTCAGTCGCCTGAGTCGGGAATTGAACCGGGTCTCTGGCGCTGTGAGGCAGCAGTGCTAACCACTGTGCCACCGTGCCGCCCATAAATTTATTAATGGTTGTGAGGTTACCTGTGCCAACTACCCTCTCAGGAAGTGCATTCCTGACCTCAACAGCCTCTGGATGAAAAACAATCCTCAAATCCTCACTAAACATCAAACCCTTCACTTTAAAATAGTACTCCCTTCTTCTTCGCCCTTTGACTGGAAGGAACAACTGCTGTCTATCCATCATGTCCATGCCCAAGGTAAGCTTATCCTTCTGAAGTATGTCCCTCTCAGCCTCCTCTGCTTCAAAGTAAACAGCTCGAGCTGATCTACTCCATCCAAGGGAACATCCTGGTGAATCTCCACTGCAATCACATACTTTCTGTAATGTGGCTCCCAGAACTGTACATAGTATTCCATTTGGCCTAACCAAAGTTACACATAGCTCTTATAATCTGTGCCTCCATGAATAGAGTCTATGTTTATGGTCGCTATGATTTGTCAACTTGTGCATTAACCTGCTTAATCACATTCAGGGATATTACATTAGATTACTTACAGTTTGGAAACAGGCCCTTCGGTCCAACAAGTCCACACCGACCCGCCGAAGCGCAACCCACGCATTCCCCTACATTCACCCCTTTACCTAACACTACTGGCAATTTAGCATGGCCAATTCACCTGACCTGCACATCTTTGTGGGAGGAAACCGGAGCACCCAGAGGAAACCCACGCAGATACGGGGAGAACGTGCAAACTCCACACAGTCAGTCGCCTTAGTCGGGAATTGAACCCGAGTCTCTGACGCTGTGAGGTAGCAGTGCTAACCACTGTGCCACCGTGCCGCCCAATATGTGGAGCAGCACCCTCTGAGCTTCTTGGTGTGCTGCTATTCTTTGAGTCCTCCCCTGTCTGGTTGCTTCTTCCAAAGTACGTCACCTCATATTTATCAGGGTTACATTCCATCGGCCATTGATCGACCCATTTCATCATTCCATCGGTATCTTCCTGTAATATAAGGCCTTCCTCCTCACTGCCAACCAACCAGCCGAACTTTGTGTCAAATGCAAAATGATTTATCACACTCATCCCAATCCCTTCCATATTCATAGCTGCATCATTTATGAATACTACAAATAATAAGGTTAAAAATACAACACCAGTTTATGATCCAACAGTTTTATTCGGACGCACTAGCTTTCGCAGCGCTGCTTCTTCATCACGTGATTATGCTCTTCGAAAGATCGTGCCTCCAAATAAACTGTTGGACTTTCATCTAGTGTTCGGCAATTTTTAAACTTTACCCAAGCCAGTCCAGCACTGGCATCGCCGAATCACAAATAATATGGGTCACAGCACTGATCCCTATGGAACATGATTAGATACTGGTCTCCAGTCAAACAAACAGACTTCTACAAGCAGACCTTCTGTCTCCTGCCACTAAGTTGATTTGGATGCAACTTGGCAAGTCACTAATGAGTCCTACCTGTTCCTTGGTTATTCTGTTCCACTTGACGTACCATAGAATATCTGGTACGTCAAGTGGAACAGAATAACCAAGGAACAGGTAGGCAATTCTTAATTTGAAGGGGACTGACTAACACAGCGACATGGAAACCTGGTGGCAGGGCAAAATTAGGGAGAATCCCCAGATATTCTATGATTTGGATGACACCACACGGGCATTAAAAACGCAGAATTAGGACATTCGGCCCATAGACTCTGAATGCCATTAAATAGTGGTTTAGAGATTTCTCAACACCATTCTCTTGACTATGCTCTGTAACTCTTGACTTGCTTATTCATCAATTTAAATGGAGAGAAATTGCAGAACTCTGTGATACAGTCAGCATTCATGATTCTGGTACACAACTCATATGTAGTTACTTTGCATTTGCTGTTAGTGATTTGGAAGCTAAGTGGAATGATTGTGTTTCTGGCAAAGGGTACCAGGTTTAATCAGGAATGTTTTACTGCATCTGTACCGGTAAAAGTGAGGAGTGCAGTTGCTGGAGATCAGAGTCGAACAGTGTGAGGCTGGAAATGCACAGCCAATCAGGCAGCATCCGAGTAGCAGGATAATTGGCGTCACGGGTATAAGTCCTTCATCAAGACTGTGCCCAAAACATCGAGTTTCCTGTTCATAGGGTGTTGCCTGACCTGTTGTGCTTTTCCAGTATCACATTTTCCAAGTCTACATCTGTACACGGCGTAGCTAAGACCACATCTGACACATTATATGCAGTTTTGATCCCTTAACGTAAAAAAAAAAGTTTTAGAAGCTTATCAACAATGTTTTGTTCACACTTTCCTGGAATGAAGGCCTTTTGTTCTGAAACATTATCAGTTTTGGACTTGGATGAGAAATCATTTTGAAGCACACGATTTTGAGAAAAATCAGCTGGATGCATATTTTCTCTTCTCAGGGAGACAAAAACTATGGAATAAATTTTAAGAATAAAATGTATTGCTTTTAGCACAGATATTATAAAGACATCAAACGATTTTAAAAAATTAAGCATATGCGTACCAACATATCATCAAATTATAAAACAGGAATTTTCTCTTTTGCTAATGAAAGGCACTGTGTATAACAACAGCAATGATACACTTGCATATCGTCCATTATGATCCATTCCAGAGAATGTTCACGACGAGCGCACGCGGTCCAGTTTGGTGTTCAGTTGACATGATTGCATGTTTCAACACAGAGAGGGAGAACAATGTTCCCTGCCTGAGAAGCTGCAACCGATTGATCCCTCTATCTTCTTTTGGTCCACCTGACAACAGTAAATTTCTGACTCACCTCTACCTGATGAGTCGTGGAGAATCCCTGATGAGAGATTCATTGGAATCTCCCTAACAAAAGGCATTCAGTTAACTCCAACTATTCTGGGAGAACTCACATCACAAGTAGCTTGCCTGAGCAAAATGGGCGGCATGGCAGCTCAGTGATTAGTACTGCTACCTCACAGCACTAGTGTCCCAGGTTTGATTCCAGCCTCAGGCGACTGTCTGTGTGGAGTTTGCATATTCTCCCCGTGTCTGCGTGGGTTTGCTCCGGTTTCCTCCCACAGGTCCAAAAATGTGCAGATCAGGTGAATTAGCCATGCTAAAATGCCCATAGTGTTTGGTGCATTGGCCAGAGGGAAATTGCACTTGGTGGGTTAATGTTCGGGGGGTCGGTGTGTACTTGTTGGACCGAAGTGCCTGTTTCCACACTGTAGGGAATCCAATCTAATAACTTCAGTGGACAGAATAAAATTTGGGACAGTCTTTCGTCTATCCACTTGTTATGAATTCAACTATTATGAAACTCTGGAAAGCTTTCATGTTTCTATTTTGTCTTAAGATGTGTATGTGTGTGTGTGTGTGCTTCAAATTTTTCTAGAAGATAAGCCAGGCTGACATTTATATCATTAGCCATATCACTAAACTTTGAAATTTGTTGTAAACAGTGGAGCAGTGTGACTGCAAAAGGAAACACTGACCCTGCAACATTGATTGGAGCACGAATGACAAATTCTAAAAGGGCTGTTCAAGTGGGAATTCCCTTCCCCAGAAGTTTGTGGTGCCTGGATGTTTACATTTATTCAAAGTTGTGCCTGTTAAATATTTGATAGAAAAGTGAATGTAGGACAATAGTGCACGTACAGAAGAAGTACTGCTGCGAACACAATCAGATCATCTACAATCTTAGTGCGTGGCAGAGCAAAGACAAAGTGCCTAATGGCCTACTCCTACTCCTCAGTCCGATGTTCCTATATTCCATTCAGCCCCTCACAACTCCTGCACAGGATTGGATGGAGGCCACATGCTGGACATACCTGGTTAACAGTAATACAGGATCTCCTTCTGTCCTTTATAATTGTCACACACAGTTTGGCGTGGGTTGATAAATGTTAATTCAAAATCCAGGCTGGGCTCAAAAGACGCCTCTGGTGTATTTATAGAATGTCTCCTCTCTGCAACTTGTGCTTCATTTGTTGGTCATGGTGCAGACCCAGATTCACTGTGAATACAGTCACCATACTTCACCCAGAGATGACTCATAAAATGCTTTACTCTCTCTAACTGTAACGTTCAAAAAACGGAATGTTCGGGAAAGTTACAACCATTAACTTTTTAATTACAGAATATGAGAACATAAGGAACAGGATCGGATGTTAATTCGGAATGTCAGGCCTGCCGTGCCTTTGTATAAGATTATAGATGATCCACTGTTGTTATCAACTCTGCTTTATTTCCCAATACCTCACATCCCTCAATTCAATGTCAGGTGAAAAACCCACCTATCACTTCTGTAAATACTTTCAGTGATCTAGCTCCCCGAACTCTCTCGACCAGATAATTCCTGACATTTACTATCCTCTGTGAGAAGGTTACAGTCCCCAACCATACACTATAACCTATTTGTATGTTCTAAAGAGGTGAACACAGCAGCTCATGTAAGAGTGACAGATCCTGATGTATATGCCGGAGTTGACTCAAGATGGTTTAAAGAATCGTTGACTAAATTAAATTTAATATTAATCAGGCACAATCTCTCCACTGGGGGGTCAGAGGAAGATGTTCATGGTTGGTGGACATCAATGCTTTCAGTCCCGGGACATCCCTACAGGAGATCCTCAGGGTAACTTCCTCGAGGAAGTACAATTTTTTCGCATGGACATGTGGTTAGAAGGTTCTTGAAACAGATGAATCCAGATTTCATAGGGGCACAAATGAAGAGGTTTATTTAGAAGTTGCACTGAAGCTGACGATTAGACCAGGACATCACAACGGTGGTGCTGGGCAGGATTGGTGAGTGGGGAGGATATAGAATTGTAGATCTTCCCAGGGCTAGAAGGATAATGGAGTTTGACAACAGCCTGGTTCCTTCTCGTATATCAATGAGCAATTTATAAATAGTAATTTGCTTGATAGAATTTATCACGAAATGAATTTTTGATTGAAAGTGAAGACACTGATTTCCCTTTTTCCAAAATTTACCTAACATGAGCAGAAACACAGTTCAGCCCGGTTTAATAGACAAAGAGAATGACTTACTAGGAACACCAACTAAAGCGAAGATGGGATAGTAACCGCCTTGAGTAATCCAAAGGATATCTTCGATCCGTGTTGCTAATGATATCCAAGGCTGAGAAAGGTAGTGAAGACCCTCGGATAAACTCCTGTTCATTGTTGGAACGTTCCAGTCAAATGTTCTCAGATTCTGATCCATTGTTGGAACATTCCAATCTATTGTTCTCAGATTCTGATCTCTCCTTCCCCTCTCTCTGGAGCTGCTGATCCCTGTTATTGCTGTCGGTGATTCTCCTGCTCATACTATGGGATATCACATCGAACCGGTCCTTATGTGAAGAAGAGGCTGATCCTCCAGTAACACACTTAGGATCCACAGCGACTGACATTAATCACAGTCGCTGAACAAATAGCTCCAGTTGACCCATTTCAATTCAATAGAGTTATTATTAAATTTCAAAATAACGTATAAAAGTTACACATTCGGAGTGGGACATGTGAGGGTGACTGAGGGAAGGAATGTTTGAGATGTAAATTGGTGTTAATATTCAATCTGAATTGTTTATGGTAGTAATGACAGAGGATTGTCAGAACATAAATGCGTTTCTCTGTTTATAATTGGAAACATACAGTCTGCAACTGGTGATCGGTCATTACAACATAAATAAAACATTAAGACAATTTTTATAGTCGATAATCTGACAGGAAAATGTGCCGAAGACAACATGGGGTTATAATAGACAAACGGCATGGATATGTTAACAGAGAATTGTCCCTGACAAATGCAATTCAGATTGTTACTCCAGGATCAGAGAGGGCAGGTGAGGGTCATGCTGTTGATTTATTCATGCCAATCAACTGTGATGATGTGCCACCTACTGGACTTCAATTACAATGTGATTATGGCATTGGGGTGGAGACAGAATGCATTCAGAATTGGGGGACATGGCAGCTGAGACGAGAGTGAGGGAACATGATATTGCCAATTCATCCGTATTAGAACGTTTCTCTTTATAAATCATTTGAAGATCAGATGCAAGTATAACTCTACAATGAGGACTGAGGAGAGCAAATATTACGAAAGACCGTACGACTAGAAGACATAGGAGTAGGAACTTGGCCATTCAGCCCATCTAGTCTGCTCAAACATCAATCAAAGCTGATACATTTCTCAAACCCATTCTCCCCATCACCCTTGATCCTATTTACAATCGAGAACCTATCCTACGCAGACTTAATTATACTCAATGACCTGGTCTCCACAGCCTTCTGTGGCACTGAATTCCATAGATTTACAATGCTCTGGCTGAAGACGTTACTCGTTAACTCTGTTCTAAAAGGTCTTCGTGGTGATCTATGTCTGTGCCTCGGATCCTAGTCTTTCCCATCAATGGACATAATTTTCAAAACTCCACTCTGTCCAGGTCATTCAGCATTCACTACGTTTGAATTAGATTCCCCCTCATCCTTCTAAACACCATCGTGTATCGACCCAGGCCCTCAAACGTTCTTCATATGTTAAGCTTTTCATTCATGGGACCATTCCAGTGAACCTCCTCTGAACACGCTCCAGGACCAGTACATATCTGCTGAGACATAAAATCCAACATTGCACACAATAATCGAAATGTGACCTGACCAGTGCTTTTTAGTGCCTTGTAAGTACATCCCCGCTTTTAAGTTCAATTCCTCTCAAAATAAATCCCTTCATTGTATTTGCCTTCCTAGCTACTGACTCAACTTGCAAGTTTACCTTGAGTGACGCCTGTACTAGGATTCCCAAGTCTCTTTGCATTTCAGACTTCTGAATTTTCTCCCCATTTAGAAAATAGTCCATGCCTCTGTTCTTCCTACCAAAGTGCGTGACCTCAGACTAGTGCATGTTTTACTTCATCTGCCACTGTTTTGCCCATCTCCTCACCTGTACAAATCCTTGTGCAGCTTCTCTGCCTCCTCAGTGCTACCTGTCCCTCTACATATCTTTGTAATATCTGCAAACTTAGCCGGAATGCCCTCCGTTCCATCCTCTAGATCATTAATGCACAATGTAAAAAGTTGTCCCAACACTGAGTCTTGCAGAACACATTATATCACCAGCTGCCATCCTAAGAAGTACCATTTTATCCCCACTACCTGCTTTTTGCCAAACAGCCAAACTTCTATACATGCTAGCACTTTGCCTCTGTCACCATGGGCCTTTATCTTAATCAATAGTCTTATGTGTGGAACTCGTCAAAAGCCTTCGTGAGGCCCAGGTAATAACATCCATTGGCGCTCCTGGGTCTGAGCTGCTCGTTACTTTCTCAAAAAGTTCGAGCAGATGTGTCAGTTATGACCTCCTCTTGATGATACCATGCTGAGTTTGCCCTATATTACTATACACCTCCAAATATTCAGAAATCTTATCCTTCCCGATCGGTTCCAGGACCTTACCCACTACTGAGGTTAGGTTATTTGGTCTGTAATTTTCCGTCTTCTGCCTTATTCCCTTTTTAAACAGGGATTTTACATTAGCGCTATTCCAGTCCTCTGGGACATTCCCTGATTCGAATGATTCCGGAAAGATCACCACTAACTCCTCCTCTACCTCTGAGCTTTCTCCATTAGAACTCTGTGGTGGAGTCCTTCTCGTGATTTATCCATCATCAGCCATTTAGCTTTTCGACCCTGTTTGCCTTGGCGATGGGTGACATACTGAGCTTTGCCCCTTCACATTCTTGAACTATTGGGAAATTATTCGTGTTCCCGGCCGTTACTTTGTTCCCCACTAGTGTCTGTCCTGTGCAAATTTTCCAACAGTCCAATGTCTACTTTTGTCTTGCCTTGCCCTTTTTATATCTAAATAAAATCTTACAATTTTCCTTGATTTAACTGGCAAGCTTCCCCTCATATTTAATCTCCTACTTCCATACTTATTATTTTGTTGCCCTCTGGTGGTCTTTGTGAGCTTCCAATTCGTCTGGTTTTCCTCTTTCCTTCGTCACATTATATGCTTACACTTTTGCTATTATTCTGCCCCTGACTTCCGAAACAAACACCTGTTGAAGGACCCGCACTCTGAAAGCTAGTGTGCTTCCAATTAAACCTGTTGGACTATAACCTGGTGTTGTCTATTTTTTTAACCTAGTCAGCCATGGTTGCTTCATCCTCCCCTGTACCATCCTTCTCTTTTCGCGGGAAGAATCTCCGTTGTGTCTCCTGAATTACTCCCAGATACTCCTGCCATTCCTGTTCTACTGTTTTTCATGCTAGATCCCATCCCAGTCGATTCTACCCAGCTCCTCCCTCATGCCTCTGTAGTTGACTTTATACAGCTGAAATACCATTACCTCTGATCCTATCTTCTCCCTCTCAAATTGCAGAATAAATTCAATCATATTATGATTACTGCTTCCTTCGTGTTCCTTCACTTTAGTTCTCTTAAATAATCTGCCTCATTGCACAACACTAAACCCAGTATTACCTGTTCCTGAGTGGGCTCCACCACAAGCTGCTCCAAAAGCCCTATCGAAGATACTCCACAAATTATTTTTCTTTTGAACCACTACCAACTTGATTTTCCCAGTCCCCCCATATATTGAAATCTCCCATGACTACTGTACTTTGCCTTTTCTATGCATCTTTCCTATCTCCTGGTATATATTGTGCTGAAGCTCCTGACTACTACTTTTTGGAATCCTGACCATAACGCCATCTATGTTTCTTTAATCAACCTTTCGGGATACTCTATTCGACCCACACTGACTTTGCGCCATCTGACCCTACTTTGTGTCATTCAGTCAAAACAGTTACACAGGCAGAGAGATGTACAGCATGGAAATAGATCCTTCTGTCCTACTCGTCCTTGCCAATCAGATTACCCAACCTAATCTAGTCCCATTTGCCAGCACTTGGCCTATATCCGTCGTACCCCTCCTATTTACAAACCCATCTAGATGCCTTTTAAATATTGGAATGGGACCAGTGTCCATCACTTCCTTCAACAGTTGTTTCCATACACACACCACCCTGTGCATGAAAAAACTTGCTCTTTTGGTCCCTTTTAAATATTTCCCTTATCAACCTAGACCCATGCCGTCCAGTTCTTCCCCTCCCCCCCCCCCCCCCCCCCCCCCCCCCCCCCCCCCCCCCGCCACCCCGGGAAAATACTTTGTCTATTTATCCCATGCATACCACTTGTGATTTTCTAAACCGCTGCAAGGTCACTTCTCAGCCTCTGACGCTCCAGAGCAAACAGCCCCAGCCTATTCAACTTCTCCATGTAGCTCAAATAGTCCAATCCATGTAAATCTTTTCTGATTATTTTCAAGTTTCACAACATTCTTCCAATAGTAAGGAGACCAGGAATCTTACGATTGATTTATTTTTATTTTTTATCCCCCCACCAACCTATCTTTTCGATAGGATGCTTATCCTTGAATATTGTCAATCCTGATCCCCTTTCAGCACGTCTCTGCCAATTTCAATCTGCGCTATAAGCTCATTTACCTCATTGCTTATACGGTGTGCATTCAGATATAACACTCTCAGTCCTGTATTAACGGTGCCTCCTCTCAATTTCATTTGTCTGTCCAGTGTGCTTGAAGTTTAATTGTTTACACTTTCAATACACTCTGTCCTATTTGTGTCTGGGCTGGAGATTTTAATAAACTCTCCTGCGTACTGCACTCTTACCTCCTCTTTGAATTCGAGTTTTCTAATTTCCCCTATAACTGAAACCCCACCCAAACCTAAAAATTTGTTGGAAGATCGGACCGCAGCCCGAGTTATGTGATTTGTTAGGACTCTGGTCCCAGAATTGTTCAGATGAAGGCCATATCATCAGAACAGGTCCCTTCTTCCCCAATAATACAATATGCTTATGCAACAGAAAATACAGGGACAAAATGACTTGTTGTACATTCCAAAATACGGCAGGTACAAACAGATAAGATTGTTAAAATACATTCATTACCTTGAGCTATATAAATTGAAATGTGAATTACAAAACCATGGAAGTGCTGTGCAAACATTATCAATCATTATTCTGCCCACAGCTGAAATGTTGATTTCCCCTTTGTCAGTGTTCCCCTTCACTGAGATTCTCTGGTCCAGTCCCACACACAGTTTTTCGGGGGGTTATCAGTTCCTGCTGCTGTTTGCCCAGTCTATTGAAGTTAATCCAACTTCTCCCTGGAACCAGTCGCTCCACTTTCTATCCACTCTGCTGATCTCCATTCACATTCCTTCTTTCTGTTTCATTCTCTCTGTCTCTCTCTCTGTCTCTGTCTCTCTCTCTCTCTCTCTCTCTCTCTCTCTCTCTCTCTCTCTCTCTCTCTCTCTGTATCTCCAATAATTCTCTCTGCTTTCGGATAGTGCAGTTGGAGAGCTTGTGGATGTAGGATGGGCTAAATTGCCTCCGTCTGTGCCACATAAAATCTGAACGTCTCTGACCCACAATAAAGACTTTCAGTGCCTGGAGAAACAAGCTGGTCCTGCGAAGGACACAGTACACCATCATCCATTATCTCTTCCTGTTTTCTGTCATGGAGTGTCCTATAAATATCTGTTCAAACAAAATAGACTGACATTCGAGCAGTTGGGAGGACATTTACTAGACGATAGTGAAATCAAGGTTTAGTAAACAGTTCCACCATGCAAAATGTGGACTTGCCTGATAGCAGCTCCTCCCAATTAACAGGCTCTCCCTTCTGCCTGATGCGGATTTGCTTTCCACCAATTTACTAACTTCCTCAAGGTCCAGAATAATTCCATGATCGTAGCTCTCTCAAACCTGAGGGCATTGTGATCACTGTTTCCAAAACGATATTCTACTGAATGGTCAGTCACCTGGACAGAGTCATTTTCTAATACGAGGACCAGTATGGGCCCTCCTGTAGTTGGACAAGCCCCATACCGCTGCAAATAACTTTCTTGGATGCACTTAAGAAATTCTACCCCGTCTAAGCCTCTTGATCTAAGGGACTCCCAGTCAATATTGAGGATGTTAAAGTCACTCACATTGGCAACCCTGTTTTTAATACACGTTCCCATAATCGACCGACATATTTGTTCCTCAATCTTTCGGTGGCTGTTGGAGGGACTACAGTACAATCCTAACACATGCATCCATCATATCTTGAACTCGCTTCATGTTGCCTCAGTAGATGAGTCCTCCAATACGTCCTAAGTGCAGATGTAACAACTTCCCTGATTAGTAATGCAACTCCTTCGCCTCTTTTAGCTTCCCCTCTACCTAATCTAAAACAACAAAACCCTGGAAAGTTGAGCAGCCAGTCCTGTCTCTTTCTCAACCAAGTCCCTATAATGTTTGCAACATCGTAGTCCCAGTCAGGCTCTAAATTCATCTGTTTACCAATAATGATACTTGCATTGAAATAGATACAGTTCAGCCAAACACATCAGACACTGACGTGCAATTTGGTTTGAGATTCCCTGAAGTAGTATCTGCTGCTATTTTCCGGTGACAGGAGATTACAAAAGACTATCAGTAAAGCAGAAAATATTGCAGACAGACAATTCCAGTTTCCTCCTTTGTCACTTCAATCTGTACATTGCATTACACATGATCCGATTTCGATAGAGGGCTGGATAATAATTTCACATTAAACGACTGTCTCCAGCCTACTAACCCGGGAATCCTAATGATCCACATATCAGAGATTGCTGCCAGTTCAGGTCCATCCCGAGTCGGGAATCCCCATGATCAAAATATCAGAAGTGCTACCAGCTCTTTGGTCGTGTATTTAACTGTTCTACCTTCCTATTCCTAATCTCACTCGCAAGTAACATATTCTAGGGTCCCCAGAAATCAAATATCCTTTCAGCAAAACTCCAGCAAGGCCTTTTCTTTAAAGTGGATAGACGTGATAATAAAAATGTACGTGTGACCAGGAAGGTGGAGCCCACTGACTCAGTTCAATGGCCAGAGGATCTGATATCTATCACCTCCACCAAACCTGTTTGACAAGGTGGACATATGGACCATTTATTTGCAGATTGACGAGGATAAACAGAAGACTACAGAATGTCAGAGCAGATGATGTCATTCAGCCTGGTTACTCTGCTTTGCGATTAAATTGGATTGTAGTTATTCTGTTCCTTTCAATGGCAGGGTCTCTACCAAGCATCCCCAGCGGGCGAGAACGTGCCCAGTGTCGTTGTGTGTACAGTCCTGCAAAGGGAGGATCCAGTGCCAGGCAATGGGGTGTGGGGAGCCCCAGGGGTGGCAAAGGAAAGGCTGCATGCAGTAACGAAGGACTGAGGGACTGAAAGAGATGGAATGAGTATCCAGGGACACTGTACTCAGACAAATGGCTGGACAAGATTCCTAAACACCCAGGGGAATCCGCGAACCACGGCTGCTTTTACAAAAAAACTGTCACATTTACAGTATGTCTCCCTCAAATAAAAGAAAAAATACGGTAGATTGTAGAAATCCGAAACAAATAAGAGATATACTGTGGAGAGAGAAAAGAGTTAATACTCCCAGTGCAGACACGGGAATAATGTACAAAGTCCACACAGACAGTTTCCAGAGATTGGAATTAAACCCGAATCCCTATCACCGTGAGGCAGCATTGCTGTTTCACTGTGCTGCTCAATTATGGATAATTGCGGGTAGTATAGTTAGAGGCATAGATAATATTCTCTGTTGTGGTTCTGTTCGCCGAGCTGGGAATTTGTGTTGCAGACGTTTTGTCCCCTGTCTAGGTGACATCCTCAGTGCTTGGGAGCCTCTTGTGAAGCGCTTCTGTGATCTTTCCTCCAGTATTTATAGTGGTTTGAATATGCCACTTCCGGTTGTCAGTTCCAGCTGTCCGTTGCAAAGGCCAGTATATTGGGTCCAGGTCGATGTGCTTATTGATTGAATCTGTGGATGAGTGCCATGCCTCAAGGACTTCCCTGGCTGTTCTCTGTTTGGCTTTACTATAATAGCAGTGTTGTCCCAGTCAAACTCATGTTGCTTGTCATCTACGTGTGTGGCTACTAACGATAGCTGGTCGTGTCGTTTCGTGGCTAGTTGGTGTTCATGGATGCGGATCGTTAGCTGTCTTCCTGTTTGTCCTATGTAGTGTTTTGTGCAGTCCTTGCATGGGATTTTGTACACTACATTGGTTTTGCTCATGCTGGGTATCGGGTCCTTCGTTCTGGTGAGTTGTTGTATGAGGGTGGCTGTTGGTTTGTGTGCGGTTATGAGTCGTAGTGGTCGCAGTAGTCTGGCTGTCACTTCAGAAATGCTCTTGATATGTGGTCGTGTGGGTAGTCCTTTGGGATGCGGCATGTCCTCATTCCGTTGTCTTTCCCTTCGACATCTGTTAATGAAATTGCGCGGGTTTCCGTTTTTGGCGAATACATTGCATAGGCGTTCTTCTTCCTCTTTTTGCAGTTCTGGTGTACTGCAGTGTGTTGTGGCCCTTTTGAATAGTGTCTTGATGCAACTTCTTTTGCGTGTGTTGGGGTGGTTGCTTTCGTAGTTCAGCACTTGGTCTGTGTGTGTGGGGCTTTCTTGTATACCTTTGTGGTGAATTCTCTGTTCAGTGTTCTCTGTAGCATCATGTTTAGGAATGGGAGTTGGTTGTCCTTTTCTTCCTCTGTAGTGAATCGGATTCCTGTGAGTGTGGCGTTGATGATCTGGTGTATGTTCTCTATTTCTGTGTTTTTAATGATTACAAAGGTTTCATCCACATATCTGACCCAGAGTTTGGGTTGAATTTGCGGTAAGACTGTTTGTTCAAATCTTTGCATTACCGCCTCTGCTATGAGTCCAGAGATTTAGATGCATGGAATTCCTAGATGTATGGCACTCATCCACAGATTCAATCAATAAGCAATCTACCGGCCATTGCAACCGACAGCTGGAACTGACAACATAAAGCGGCAGATTCAAACCACTATAAATGCCGGAGGAAAGATCACAGAAGCGCTTCACAGGAGACTCCCGAGCACTGAGGATGTCACCTAGACAGGGGACGAAATTTCTGCAACACAAATTCCCAGCTCGGCAAACAGAACCACAACAACGAGGTCACGAACTACAAATCTTCTCACAACTTTGAATATTCTCTGTGACCAGGATTGAGAGTCCTGAAGGTTGTGCTGCCTACCTGGTGCTTGGGTTTGGGATATGTCATCTGGGGTGCAGAAGAACTTGGACTGGGAGGTGAATGAGTCATTGGCCAGGGTTCGTGTCGGTACCATTGGCTGGACAAGCAATTGACAATGAAAAGAGGGACGACAAATACAGAACTGAACTGTTATGTCGGAATGAAAGGAAGAAATAATGTAAATAAGGTTGTGACTCATACACAAGTTTGCATGTATGACGTGGAGGGCATCACAGTGACATCACTGCAAGAGGATCAGTAGTGGGAGCTGACTATTCAAGGGTATTCATCCTGTCGAATTGATAGGCATGTGGGCAGAGAGACAGATTTGTCTCTTTCGTAAGAAATGGAATTGAATCAATTAGAAGAAATGAAGTAATCTCAGATGGTGCAGAATCTGTGTCGGTAGAACTGGCAAACAAAAAGCTGAAAAAATGCTGTTGCAGTTATGTACAGTCCGCCAAACAGTAGTCAGGAGCTGCAGTGCAAGATACACAGGAGATAGAAAGATCTGTAGGAAAGGCAACACTACAGTGATCATGTGTGATTTCATTATGCAGGTGGACTGGGAATTCAGATTGATAGTGGTTTGCAGGAAAAGGAATTTGTGGAATGTCTATGATATGGCTTTTTGTAGCAGCTTGAGGAGGCAGACGAGATGAGGGGAGCTTTGGATGAAGGATATCATAGGAGGCAGTGATCCTAACATGATTGAACTTCCTCTGCAATTTCAGATGGAGAAGTTAGAATCAGAAGTAACAATATTACAGCTGAATAAAGGCAATTACAGAGGCATGAGAGAGGAGCTGGGTAGAATTAACTGGGATACAGGCCCAGAAGGAAAGACCGTGGACAAGCAATGACAGGAGATTTTTGGAGTAATTTAGGATGCACCAGAGATTTATCTTGAGGAAAAAGAGGCAGGATAGAGAGAGGATGAGGCAACTATAGCTGACTAGGGAAGTCAGGGACAGCATAGAAGCAAATGAGAACGCATATAATGTGGTGAGTGGCTGTTTGGGAAACCAGAGGATTGGGAAGCTTCCAAAGACAAAACGGAGAGCAAACAAAATAAAATAAGGAGGGAGATTATTAAATATGGGTGTAAGCTAGCCATTAACATAAAAGGAGTCTGTAAGAGCTTCTTTTAATATATAAAGTACAAAAGAGAGGCAAAAGTAGACATTGGACTGCTGGAAAATGATACTGTAGAGGTAGTAGTGGTGAACAAGAATAGGCCGAGGAACTGAAAAATTTGGTCACTGTGGAAGATACGAGTAATACCTTAACATTCAAGATAGTGAGGGGCCAGAGCTGAGTATGCTGGCCACCACCATGGAGAGCGTGCTAGAAAAAACTGAATGACCAGCAGGTGGTTAATTATCCTGGACCAGATGGATTACATTCCAGAGAAATAAGGAAGATAGCTGAAGAAGGTGTGGGGGGCTAGTGGTGACCTTTCAGGAATCACTAGCGTAAGGAACGATCCCAGAGCACTGGACACCCACTAACGTGACACCCCATTGTAACAAGAGAGTGAGGAAAAAGACAAAAAAATCCACAATCAATGGCTTAACTTCTGTTGTGGTACGATCCTGGAATCCATTGTGAAGGATGAGATTTCTGAATACTTGGAAGTGTTTGGTAAAATGGGACAAAATCACTTCATCAAGGGAAGGTCATGCCTGACAAATCTGTTGGAATTATTTGAAGAGGAAATGAGCAGGCTTGACCAAGCACAGCCAATGGATGTTATCCACCTGGATTTCAAGAAGGCCTTTGACAAGGTGTCACACAGGAGATGACTGAGTATGATAAGGGCCCGTGGTGTTATTGGTAAGGTAGCGGCATGAATTGAAGCTTGTCTGTCTGGCAGAAAGCAGACAGTGGGGACTAAATAGTCCTTCTCAGGATGGCAGTCGGTGATAAGTGGTGTTCAACAAGGCTCAGTGTTGGAATCGTAACTTTTTACTTGTTACGTTAACAATCTAGATGATGGAACTGAGTGTACTCTGGCTAAGTTTGCAGACGATACATAGATAGGTAGATGGACTGGTCGTACTGAGGAGGCAGAGAGGCTGAAGAATGAGATTGGCAGATGCATTACAACGTTGGAAAGTGTGTGGTCATGCACTTTGGCATGAAGAATAGAGGCATAGTCTATTTTTTAAATGAGGAGATAATTCAGAAATCTGAAGTGCAAAGGGAATTGGGAGTTCTAGTGCAGGGTTCTCTCAAAGTAAGCTTGCAGATTGACGCAGTAGTCAGGAGGGCAATTGTATTTATTATTGATGGCATTTATTACGAGAGGAATTGAATATAAAACAGGTTGTATAAGTCTCTGGTCAGACTACATTTGGAGTATTGTGCGACTTTTTGAGCCCTGTATCTCAGGAAGGATGTTGTGGACCCGGAGCATGTGCAGAATATTTTCATGAGAATGATCAAAGGAATGAAAAGATTATCGTCTGAGCAATGTTTGTGGGCTCTGGGTCTATCCTCGGTAAAGTTTAGAAGGATGAGATGGAATGTAATGGAAGCACAGAGTACTGAATTTCCTGGACAGAGTTGATGTTGGTAAGATGCTTCCATTGAACGAGAGATCGAGGGCAGAGGCTTAGATGAAAGGGAACACCTTTTAGAACAGTGATAAGGAGAAATGTATTTAACCAGAGAATGTCGAATCTTTAAAATTTATTGCCACAGAAGGCAATGGGGGCCAGATCCTTAAGTCTATTTCAGACGGCTTTAGATAGGTTCTTGATTATCCAGGAGATGAAGAATTACGAGGAGAAGGCTGGAGAATCGATTTGAGAAACCTATCAGGGATGATTGAATGATGGGCAGACTCGACAGGTTAACTGGCCTCATTTCTGCTCCTGTGTGTCTGCGTAGATGGATTCATGTTCTTCATGAACGTCAGAAGCTGGTGGGAATAGTTAACTGTTTTAGAATGAAGGTATTGTGGCTGCTGACAGTGTGGTGGATAATATGACATTCAGTGCAGGATCACACAACAAATGCACTATATTACTGTGATGATAGTTTATTCAAAACCTGGACCTTTCTGTCTCTCTCAGTCACCTTGGGGAGTGGAGGTTGGGGTGGGTGGGCGTAACGTCCTCAGAGGCACTAACATTATGCAGAATCATGCATCATGAGTGAAACAGTAGACATGGAATTTATCACCTTCTCATTATCTGTTTAGAAGATAAGGAGTAATTGTCCCTCCCTCTCAGTGTTCAATGCCATCACCTCTTATTCTCTGAAAGCACTCCAAATCAAACTTTACTCACTCCTTATGATGCCATTATCCCAGGGATTAATCTGGTGAAACTCCTCTTCACTCTATCTGTGGTAAGGAGATCACTCCTTATAAAGGAGAGAAAATCTGTCCACAATGCCCCAAATACTGCCTCAACAGCACTCTCAGGTTTGATCGCAATAAATCCTTTCCCTCACTTAGCTGTCTCCATTTCCTTCATGTGACAAAGGAAACCATTCATTTGCAATCCATTGTCACTGATGTGGAATATAAAACATCCTTACATCTGTAGGTCAGCATCAATAAAGCCTATCGAGATGAATATCAATCTCGGGGAGAGACACAATGACAAAGAATGCACCTAAAACCGTGAATGGTCACCTATTTGAATGGAAATCAGCTGTTAGATTATGGGAAATAGGCAAAGGAAGGGAGCTGCCTTCACTTTTGTTCTTCTCTCACAGGATGTGTGCAGCCCTGGTCAGGCCAGCATTTTATACCATCTTTAACTGATTGGCTGGTTCAGCTGTTCCACAGGACAGTCGATAGTAAAACAAACTGCTGTAAATTTGCAGTTAAACAGAGACCTGACCAGGGAAGTATGACCCACTGCCTTCTCTAATGGGCATAAGGTAAGCCGATATCAACAGATTATTATTCTGTGCATCTAGATTTGAGACAATCACATGACCACCATACACTATCTTTCCATCTTTCAGATTCTGTACAGAGAACAAGTTAAACATCTCAAGTTAAACATCTTCAATCCGATATGCTAATGACATCCAAGGCTGGGAAAGCCAGTAAATACCATAGGATAAACTCATGCCCATTGTTGGAACATTGCAGTCTAATGTTCTCACAGATTGATCTCTCCAGCACCTCTCTTTGGAGCTGCTGACCCCTGTTACTGGTGTGGATGATGCTCCCGCTCATACTATGGGATAAAACACTGAAAGCATTCCCTTATTTATAGACGAGATAAACTCTCTAGAGACGCTTAGGATCCATGGAGACCGACATAATCACAATCGCTGAACAAATTGCTCCAGCTAACTGATTTGAATTCAATACTCTTTTTATTAAAGTTCAAAATAACTTTGAACGTTTATGCATTCTGGATGTGATATGTGAGTGTGACTGAAGGAAGGAATGTTGAAGATGGCAGATTGATTGTGTGTAATCATTCAGTCTGCTTTGGATATAGAAGTAATGGAAGAAATAGTTTTTAACGGAACATTAACTTGCTTCTCTGCTCATAAATAGAGAAATAAATCCTGCAACTACCGATCATTAATTGCAATATCTGTAAAACATTGACAGAACATCCATGACCCGATGGCAAAATGTGCCTAAGAAAACGCAGGTTATAACAAACAAATGGCAAGGATATGTTAACAGAGAATTGTACACGAAAAACACAATTCAGATTGTTATTCCAGAATCAGAGAGGGCAGGTGTGGGTCATGTTGTTGATGGTATCCATGTTAAGGAACTGTGATGAAGTGTCATTTAATGGACTTCAATTACATTGTGATTATGACATTGGGGAAAGAGAGAAGACGGAGAGGACTGGGTGACATGGTTGTTTAGAGTGGGTGGAGGAACAGGGATGTTCTCCAGTCACCAGTATTGGAACGTTACTCTTTATAACTCATATGAAGAACAGATTCCAGGATGCATTTACAATGAGGAACTGGCAGAGACAATATTAATGAAATGCATTCATGCAATATAAAATCCAGAAACAAAATGATTTTCTGCACATACCAATATATGCAAAGGACAAATAGATAATGTTGTTAAAATGCACTCCTGATACTGTGCTATATAAATTGACATGTGCATTACAAAACTAGGTAAGTGGTGTTCAAATTTTATCAATAATTATTTTACCCACAGCTGAGGTGCAGATTTCCCCTCTGTCAGTGATCCCCCTCACTCTGATTCTCTGGCCTCTCAAATGTGTAGTCTCTCACACAGTTTGGGGGGATGTGTCATCATTTCCTGCTGCTCTTGGCACAGTCTATTTAAAAACTCTGCTGTCTGCATGGAACCAATCTATTGGCCTAATGGGTTCTGTTTATCAGTCAGTAAATTCTGTGATATTATTGGAAATAAATACTCCGGGATGGCAGCCAGTATCAGCATAGTGCTCGCATGGTATGGCATCCAGAGGAATTTCTAAATGAAACTCCTAATTACTGTCTGTGCATATTTATATACCCTAATGCAGTCTCCTGATCTAACTAACTTCATCATTATCTAACACATTTTCCACTCAGCCAGTCACTCCCCTTTCTATCCTCTCTCAGTTTATCTTCTTTCACTTTCTTTCTCTCTGTTTATTTCTCTCACACATCATCTATCTCCACATAATCTCTCTATTTCCGTTTGTGCAGTTGGAGAGCTTGTGAGTACTCGATGGGCTGAATGGCCTCCATCTGTGCTCTAATAATTCGGAGGTTCTCTGACCCACAATAAATAGTTTACGTGTCTGGACAGACACGCTGTTCCGGTGACACGTATCGTGCACAGTCAACCATTCTTACTTCCTGGTCTTTTCTGATGGGGAGCTGCTTTGAAATGTCTGCTCAAAGGAAACGGATTAAATGAAATTCAAGCATCTAGAGGACTTTCATGACTGTGTATTACAATCAGGATTTAATGAAGGATGAGATTACAGAATAACATAAGCAATTAATGAAAAATGGGGCAACATAAGAAATGGCAGTTGAGAACATCATGTGGTTCCAAGTAGGCTTGATGGTCTTACTGATAAAATATCAATCCAGAAAATCAACTCCTGTTCTTTGGACAGAAGTTCGAATCCCGCCACTGCAGATGGTGGAAATTCAATTCAATATCCCTGGAATTATGCATCTACCTATGAGAATGAAATCATTGTCGATATTCGGAAAAATCCATCTGGATCTCTAATATCCTTCAATGAAGTAATCTTCTAGCCTCACCTGGTCTGGCTGACATGCAACTCCAGACCCACAGCAATGTCATTGACTCTCAATCGCCCCCTGAAATGGTCTAGTGAGTCATTCAGTTGTACCATTCGTTACAAAGTTTCAAAGAAATGAACCGGCTGGACCACCTGGCATCAAACCCTGCACACCGGAAAAGTGAACATTCGAAACATCACTGTCGAACCTCCAAAGTCTTCCTTACTATCATCTAAGGGGTAGTGCCAACTCTGGGACAACTGCGTTACATACTAGTCAAGCAACAGCCTGACATAGTCATACTCACGGAATCAGAAGTGACATAAATAACCCAGACACCACCAACACCTTCCCTGGATATGTCCTGCCCCAAAGGCAGGACCGATCCAGCAGAGGGGGCAGCTCAGTGAGGTACAGTCGGTAGGTTGTTGCTCTGGGAGTCCCCAAAATTGACTCCAGAGCCAATGACGTCCCATGGCTTCTGATTAAACATGGACAACGATGTCTCTTACTGTTTACCACATAACGTCGTTCCTCATATGAATCAGTACTCCTCTATGTTAAACAACACTTGGGTAAAGAACTGACTGTGGCAAGGGCACAAAGTGTATTCTGGCTGGAAGATTTCAAAGTCGACCACCAAGAATGGTTCTGCAGCAGTACTACTGATCAGGCTGGTCAGGTCCAAAAAGGACATAGCTACTAGATTGGGTCTGCAGCAGGTGGTGAGGGAAAGAACAAGAGGCAAAAAAATCATATATGACCTCATCCTTACCAATCTACCAACTGCGGATATATCTGTCCATGACAGTATCGGTAAAAGTCTCACGGTGATATTCAAAATAAACTCTTTTGTGTTGTGTGGCACTATCACCATGCTAAATGGTACAGACTTCGAAGAGATCTAGCAACTCAAGACTGAGCGTCCATAAGACAGAGTGGACCATCAATAGAACCAGAACTGTACTCAAGCACTATCTGTAATGTCACGTTCGGAAATGCCCCCAATTCAACCATTAGCATCAAGCACAGTGGTTAGCACTGCTGCCTCACAGCGCCAGAGACCCGGGTTCAATTCCGCGTCGGAGACTGACTGTGTGGAGTTTGCACATTCTCCCCGTGTCTACGTGGGTTTCCTCTGGGTGCTTCGGTTTCCTCCCACAGTCCAAAAATGTGCAGGTTAGGTGAATTGGCCACGCTAAATTGCCCGTAGTGTTAGATGTAGGGGTAAATGTACGGGAATGCGTATGGGTGGGTGCGCTTCGGCGGGTCGGTGTGGACTTGTTGGGCCGAAGAGCCTGTTTCCACACTGTAAGTAATCTAATCTAAAACTCTGGTTCAATGGAGAGTGCAGGAGGGCATGCCAGGAGCAGAACCAGGAATATACAAAGATAAAATGTTAATCTGCAGAAGCTTCCAAACAGAAATACTTGCTTGCCAAATAACATAAACAGGAAGGGACGGAGAGAACTGAGCTATCCCACAACGAATGCATCAGATTTAAGCTCTGCAGTCCTCCTAATCCGATCGTGGATGGTGTTGGACGATTGAACAACTCACTGGAGTCTCCACAAATATTCCCATCCTCAATGATGGAAGAGCCCAGCACATCAGTGCAAACGGGAAGGCTGAAGCTTTCGCAGAAATCATCAGTCAGAAGTTTCGAGTGAATGGTCCATTTCGACCTCCTCCTGTGGTCCCCATCATTACAGATAGCAGTCTTCAGCAAATTAAATTGACTGATGTCAAGAAATGATTTAAGGTACTGGATACTGCAAAGGTTATAACCCCTGATAACATGCCGGCAATAGTCCCAAGGCAAGCTGTTCAAGTACAGTTACAAACCGACAATGGGAAAAAAACTGCTCAAGTATGTTCTGTACATAAAACGCAGGACAAAGTCAACCCGGCCCAATGCCGCCTTATCAATGTACTCTCCATCATCAGTAAAGTGATGGAAGTTGTCATCAATCATGTTATCAAGCAGCACCTGCTCAGCAATAACCTGCTCAGTGACGCCCCTTTTGGGTTTTGCCAGAGACACTCAGCTCCTGAACTAATCATAGCCTTGTTTCAAACATAGAAAAAGGAACTGAATTACAGCCCTTGACATCAAGGCTGCATTCTTTCAAACGTGGCATCAAGGAGCCCCAGAAAAAAGGGTATCGCGGGCCAACACTTGTTATTGGAGTCATAACTGACAGGTAGGAAAACGGTCATTGTTGTTGGAGGTCAGTTTTCTCAGTTCCAGAACATCTCTGCAGTAGTCCCTCAGGATAATGTTGATGCAGGTTTGCTCCATGAACTGGAATATTCATTTACAGACGTTTCATCACCATGCTACGTAAAATCTTCAGTGGCCCTCCGGATGAAACCTAGGTCCAAACATCTTCAGTGGCTTCATCAATGACCTTCTCTCCATCATAAGGTCAAAATGTGGATATTCGATGATGAACGGAAAAAGTTCAGCATCATTCGCAAATGCTCAGATATTGAAGCAGTCCATACCTAAATGCAACAAGATTTGGACAATCTCCAGACATGATCTGTCAAGTGACAAGTAACATTCGCGTCACACAAATGTCAGACAATATAAACACTTGGTATTCAGCAGCATATTTGTCACTACATTTCCCACTCCACACCCCCTATCAATACACTTAGGGTTACCATTGACCAGAACTTCAACTGGACTCGCCACATAAATATAAGAGCCGCTCAGAGGCTAGGAATACTGCGTGAGTAACTCACCTCCTGTCTTCCCAAAGCATGTTCACCATCTACAAGGCACAAGTCAGGAGTGAGGTGGAATACTCTCCACTTGCCTGAATGAGTGCAGCCACAACGGCACTGAAGAAGCTTGACACCATCCAGGACAAAGCAGCCCATTTGATTGGCACCACATCCACAAGCATTCACTGCCTGCATGACCAACGCTTAGTAGCAGCAGTGTGTACTATCTACAAGATGCACTGCAGAAATTCTTCAAAGATCCTCAGGCAGTGCCTTCCAATCCTACAAGCATTTCCATCTAGAATGACAAGAGCAGCAGGCTTTTGCGAACACCACCACATTCAAACTCCCCTCCAAACCAGTCAACATCCTGAGTTGGAAATATATCACAATTCTTTCACTGTTGCTGGGTCAAAACCCTGGAATTCCCTCCCTCATAGCATTGTGGGTCCACACACAGCAGGTGGACTGCAGCGGTACAAGAAGGCAGCTCAACACCACGTTCTCAAGGGGACAACTAGGGACGGACAAGAAATGGTGGGTCCATCCAGCGATTCTCATATCCGAAAAAAAATGTAAAAAGTTCCAAGTTGAGCGCCTTGATGGGACAATTAGTCTGATTGGAACATGAACAGGAAAGCAATGTTTCTGATGATGAACATTTTAGACCATTCTGTTATTAGAAAGGTGTTCATTGTTCCATGACGTATTGTTGCTGCGCGCTGTGATAAATTGCACATGTTTTGTTAAATTCAACAATATTAGCGTAACAGGATCGATCCTTCAAAGATAGCAAACTGAAAATGACAATCATCGTAGACAATGTACTCCCGCCAAATGAGACTCACAGATAGTAGCTTATATTCAACATATTACTGCGCTACTGACTGGCACTGAATTCTCCCACCGTCTGTATTATAGGGGTTAACATAGACCAGAAGGTGAAGTCAAATCACTGTACAGATACAAGGGTTACAAGAGCCGGTCTGAGACTTTCAACTCTGCACTGAATAATAGACTGTATGACCATAAGGGCATGAGATATAGCAATAGATTTCGACTATTCATCCTATCTCTTCACTCTGAAACCCTGCCATTTTGTCTTGGTCTCTAAGACGAGTGGAAATATCTTCTATACTTCAACTGTATCAATCTTTGCAGTAGTCGGTCAGTTTCAATCAGATGCGCACCCCCCCCCATTCTTCTAAATTCCATTGAGTACAGACACGAGCCCTCAACTGCGGCTCATATGACAAGCCATCATTCCCAGTATAAATCATGTCCAACACTCGTAGATCCTTCCCCAGAACAGCTCACAATAATCCAAATGCCATCTGACCATAGTCCATTACATTCTGATCAGTATGTCTCCGCTTTTGTATTCTCACTCTCTTGAAATGAATGTTAACATTGCATTTGCTTTCCTAACTGCCAACTGAACCTGTGCATTAACTGTAAGAGAGGGCGAGGACTCCAAACTGCTTTTGTGCTTCAAATTTCATGAAGCCTTTTAGAACATAGTGTCTGCCTGTATTCCGCCTACTGACGTGCATAATCTCACATGTTCCCATATTGTGTTCGGTCAGCCATGTGTTTTCCCAGTGTCCTAAACTGTCCAAGTCTTTCTGCAGCCTCCCCTCTTCCTCAATATCACCTGCCCATCCAATCATCATTGTAACATCTGAAAACCAAGCAAAACTGACATCAGGTCAGATGGTTCACGTAACTGGCACCTCTTCAGTACCTAAGGACTGTCCACCACTGAAAAGGCACAACGCTCAAGATGCTTGACTCCATTTAGGTTTAAGGATTAGTGGTGCTGGAAGAGCACAGCGATTCAGGCAGTATCCGAGCACAGGCAAAATCCGAGGACAGGCAAAATCAACGTTTCGGGCAAAAGCCCTTCATCAGGAATAAAGGCAGAGAGCCTGAAGCGTGGAGAGATAAGCTAGAGGAGGGTGGGGGTGGGGAGACTGTAGCATAGAGTACAGTAGGTCTGTGGGGGAGGAGATGAAGGTGATAGGTCAGGGAGGAGAGGGTGGAGTGGATAGGTGGAAAAGGAGCTGGGCAGGTCGGACAAGTCCGGACAAGACAAGGGGACTGTGTTGAGCTGGAGGTTAGAAACTAGGATGAGGTGGGGGAAGGGGAAATGAGGAATCTGTTGAAGTCCACATTGATGCCCTGGGGTTGAAGTGTTCTGAGGCGGAAGATGAGGCGTTCTTCTTCCATGCGTCTGGTGGTGAGGGAGCGGCGGTGAAGGAGGCCCAGCACCGCCATATCCTCGGCAGAGTGGGAGGGGGAGTTGAAATGTTGAGCCACGTGGCGGTTTGGTTGATTGGTGCGGGTGTCTCGGAGATGTTCCCTAAAGCGCTCTGCCAGTCTCCCCGATGTAGAGGAGACCGCATCGGGAGCAACGGATACAATAAATGATATTAGTGGATGTGCAGGTAAAACTTTGATGGATGTGGAAGGCTCCTTTAGGGCCTTGGATGGAGGTGAGGGAGGAGGTGTGGGCACAGGTTTTACAGTTCCTGCGGTGGCAGGGGAAAGTGCCAGGATGGGAGGGTGGATCGTAGGGGGGCGTGGACCTGACCAAGTAGTCACGGAGGGAACGGTCTTTGCGGAAGGGGGAGAGGGGTGGGGAGGGAAATATGTCCCTGGTGGTGGGGTCTGTTTGGAGGTGGCGGAAATGTCGGTGCATGATTTGGTTTATGCGAAGGTTGGTAGCTGTGGCTTGACTGGAATTACACCTGCAAAGTCTTTACTCCTTGCACCACTGGCACTAGCACCCTGCACGCTATTTTATTATGAATTTACCCCATTATGGTGCCACAGAACTTGATGGCGCATGATCCCAGTCTATTAATGGCGCTCTGTCTCAATGCTGACTGTGTGGTAATCACACCAACCAATGTCATTGTGTGTTGAAGACGACAGAGGGAGGTTGGGGAGGGGATGTCGATCATAAATGACTTTGTGACTGTCACTGAGGGCTGACACCTACCGCAAAAGCCCCAGATGTACCAGTCTGTTGTCACCGCTGCAGGCATGGTCAGTCTTTCAGTGAGTCAAATCAAAGAAAGTGATGGGCCTGGAGAGTGTTCCTGGCTGAGCACTCAGATCCTGTTTGTACCAACTAGCAGAGGTATTCACATACAACTTCAGATTCTCCCTCCAGAAGCCGAAGTCCCAATCTGATTCAAGAAGGCCATCATCATCCGCGTAAGTGAGAAAGCACATGTAACGTGTCCTTATAGATGATGAAGTGTTTTGAGAGGCTGGTTATGGCCTACACCAACTGCAGTCTCCCAACCTGACCTGCTGCCCTATAATGTGCCGACTGATGTAACGGGTTCACAACAGATGCCATACCCGAGCCTGCACGCATCCCTGGAACATCTGGACAACAAGGACACCTACACCAGGCTCCTGCTCATTGACTAAAGCTCCACTTTCGAAATCATTATCCCTTACAGACTAATCACAAAACTCCACGACCTTGGCCTCAGTTCGATCCTCTGCAACTGGCTCCTCAGGTTTTTGACCCACAATCGTGAAGATAGTTAAAAACACCTCCTCCACAATAACAATCACCACTAAAGCTGCTGAAGGATGTGTTCTCAACACCTGACAATACTCCCTGTACACCCATGTCTGTACCCTCAGCTCACTACTTTCCTCCCTGGACACCCAAGCCTGTGCACTCAGCACCTAACTGTACGCCCTGTACACCCACGGCTGTGGCCTCAGCCCCCCACTGTCCTCCATGCACACCCACGTCTGTGCCCTCAGCCCATTTCTGTATTCCATGTACACCACGTCTGTGCCCTCAGCCCCTTACGGTACTCCAGCTACACCCACGGCTGTGACCTCAGCCCCTTAGTGTGTTCCCTGTACACTTATGGCTGTGCCCTCAGCCAACCACTGTACTCCCTGTACACCCACCGTTGTTTCTGCAGCCCCCTAATGTCCTCCCTGTACTCCCATGGCCGTGTCCTCAGCCCCCTAATGTCCTCCCTGTACAACCAGGGCTGTGTCCTCAGCCCCCTAATCTCCTCCCTGTACAACCACGGCTGTCCTCTCAGCCCCCTATGTACTCCCTGTACAGCCACGGCTGAGTTTCCAAATTCCAAACAATGCCAGCTACAAGTTCGATGATGACATCACTATAGCAGTACGGATATTAAACAACAATGCCTCAGAATGTAGAAAGGTGATAGAGAGCTTGGTGGCATGATCTGTTGATAATGACCTCTCTCTCTAATCCGGCAAACATAAAGGACTGATCACTGACTTTAAGAAGAAAGCAGGGGAACACACCTCATCTACATCAACCGTTTGAGGGAGTGCAGAGCATCAAGTGCCTCGGAGTGATGATAACTCACAACCTGTCCTGAACTTCTCACATAGGTCCGACGGTCGGGAAGATTCAACAATGCCTCTCCTTCCTGAGGTGATACAGGAAATTCAACATGCGCTACATCTGCAGATGCACTATTGATAGCGTATTGTCTCGGTGCATAACAGCCTGGAACGGCAACTGCTCTACTCAGGACAGCGAGAAACTACAGAAGGTTGGGTGCACAGCTCTGACCAACACGGAATCTAACATCCCAACCATCGATTTTGTCCATGGCTCGTTGCCACAGAAAGGCTGCCAACATCTACCCCAGATTACTGAGGGAAGGGAGACAGGAAATAGCTGAGACATTAACAGATATCTTTGGAGCTTCCTTGAACACAGCTGAGGTCCCGGAAGACTGGACAATTGTTAATCCCCTTGTTTAAGAAAGGTAGTAGGGATAATCCAGTCAATTGTAGACCGGTGAGACTGATGTCAGGGCTTGGGAATCTGCTAGAGAAGATACTGAGGAATAGGATCTACTCTCATTTGGATGAAAGTAGTCTTATCAGTGATAGACAACATGGTTTTGTGCAGGGAAGTTCATGTCTTACCAACTCAATAGAATTCATTGAGGAAGTGACAAAGTTGATTGATGAGGGAGAGACTGTAGATGTCATGTATATGGAATTCAGGGAGGCGTTTGGTATGTTTCCCCATTGTCGGGCTATGGAGAAAGTGAAGTCACATGGTGTGCTAGCTTCGTGGATAAAGAACTGGCTGGGCAACATGAGACAGAGAATAGTAGGGGGAGGGAGTTTCTCAAAATGGTGAACTGTCACCAATGGTTCCATTTTAGATGTTTCTGGAAAGATACATTAATGAGAAGGGAGCAAATGGATTCAGATCCTTACAAAATACGCGACAGGTTTAGATAGAAGATTTGGATCATAGAATGGCCTGTTTCTGTGCTGGAATGTCTTGTTCTAACATTATCAAAGACCAATCACACCCCAGTAATGGTCTCCCACAACCTCTTCCATTAGGCTAAAAGATATGGAAGCTTGAAAACACAGAGCAGCTGGTTCATTAAAAGTTTCTTCCTGACTGTTATTAGACTGATGAATGTACTCTCTAATCTCAGATAATGCTGATCTTGTTCATGTTGATCTCGCCTCACACACGCCCTGTACGACGTAATCTGCATGCCTCTCAGAATTGTTTTATAGCCATCGTTCTGCACAGCCTTGCTTACTATGATCTGCCTGTACACCTTGGTACAGTCATAGTAAATCCTCATCTTCCTCCCCCCAGCTAACTCCGAGCTCTCTCTGGTCCTCACCCCCAGCACCTCCCATTCTCCATCCTCAGCTCACTGTGTGCTTTGTATCTCACTATTTCTCTCACAATGTCTGTTTCCTTCTATTTTCCTTTTCACTGTCTTCTGTTTCTTTCCCTGAACTTGCTATCTCCCCTTCTTCCTGTCCAGGTGACTGTTTGTTTCTTGTTTTGTTCCCTTTCTCTGTTTTACTGACAGTCCTTCTGTTTCCCTCGCTGTGGTTTCTTTCTCTCCTTATACGTGTCTGTCTATTTCTCCCTCGTTGTGATGGTGATGGCGTCTCTATTCTTTTGAAGCATTTGACGGCTCTTTGGTTGGATGTTGGCAATAAAATAAACTCAATTGCGTTTTGGTATCTTGGACATAATTTAAATTTATTGGTTAAGTTTCAATTGTTGTCAAAACAGCAACCAGAACTTGGATATTCATTTAACAACCAATTGTCACATCAAAATATTTTGGAACTGCCTTCTCTCAGTGCTCCGCATACGGACAACTGAAAGCATTCTGTTCATGTGCATAATAGCGTGATGGTAACTGCTCTTCCCAGGACCATAAGAAACTACAGACGGTTGTGTGCACAGCCCAGACTATCATGGAAGACAATCTTCCATCCATTTAGACTTCTCATTGTCAGCGAAAGGCTGGCAACATTAAATATCTCTCCAAAACCCGTAATGATCTTCTACAACCTCTTCCAAAATGGAGGAGATACAGAGGCTTGAAAACATGGAACAGCATTCTCAGGAACACCTTCTTCCCCACCGTAATTACACTGACGAATTGAAATCTCTAACTTTTCAAATAATATTAATCTTGCGAAAGTCGCTCTTGCTTTGCACAGCTCCTGTGCAGCTGTCACCTTGTATGCCTCATTCTGTCTCAGTGTCATTGAGGCTCAAGGTCTTCTCAAGGGCAATCAAATAAGTGAACTAATGCTGGCCCAGCCAGCGATACCTATATCCCATTAATAAATTTAAGAAGATGACGACACTCAGGGAAGACACACAGTTGGGATCAAATCGCTTTAAACATGATCTTAGATATATATAGTTTCCCTGAGTGTCTGAAAGTAGAGTGTTCCTACAAAACCTTTCATCAGCTGATATGGCGTAAAGTGAAGTAGCATTAATTTATGTGGGAAAAAAATCATCTTTCTTGGTAAAAGTGATTCTTTTGGTTAGCGAAAACAGGACGTAATGGAGGTTTTTCGGAAAGGGAAGTGGCAAAAAGCGAATTTTTGAAAAGCGGGGTATACATGTACCGGCATGGGCAAGATATTTGGGAAGATGGAAAAAGTGAAAAATAAATGAGGTGCATCTCACATTTTATTTCCATTCCAGCTGATCATCATTCCTGTTGTTTGCTCTTTTTCTTCTATCACTCTCTTTCTCTATCGATTTAGCTCACTCCTCCTCCCTTTAAAAGCAGAATTCCCTGTCACCATCATTATTCACACTATTTTCCAACTGTTTTCAGTTCAGAAAAGCTCCCAGCACTTTCTGTTCTTTGCTTTGCATTTCTTATGCAATTTCAGATCTCCAGCATCTTCTTTTGTTTGCTTTAATCTTCAAATTTGTTATTCCATGGGAAGTCAGCATCTCTCCCAGGGCAGCATTTGTTAATCATCACTAATTGTCCTGATTGTGAGGTCATTCCACAAGCCAATATAAAATCAAACACACTTAACCCAGACCGGGTAGTAACATTAGATTTCTTTAAGGTCATCAGTGAAACAGCAAGATTTCCAGACAAAATCTGAGTTTTATGGTTGTTTTTCGTGAAATGAACTTTATTCGAATTCTTATCATTTTTTATTGAAGTTGGGGATATTATGAGTTGGTAGTGGACAGGGTTTGTGACAGAGATAACACGAGACATAAATCAAGTCAGGGCCAAAAGGGATCTTGAGGTTGTCCACAGTTTTGTTCTCAGATGTTTGTAAGGGAGTGGTCTGCATTTCAGATGAATGGAGACTGCAATTTGAATTGAAGATAATAGTTTCTTTCTTTGACAAATATAGATAACAGAAATTGCAATGAAGTTCAAAATTGTTTATGGGATTAATGAATGGACAGAGGTAGAAAACACCAACAATAGCGAGAATAGGTTAGTAACACACCCTCCACCCCGCCCAAAATAATAATTAGTACCGCTAATATGTGATATGGTAGAAATTCCCAATAGAGAGAAATGTTGAAAAGACCCAAGGGAAGCCTCCTCTGCATTGGTGTAATTATCCAGTCCATTATTCTCAGATTCAGATCTGTCCTCTCAACGTCTGTGCAGCTGTTGATCTTTGTTATTGTTGGAGCTGATGCGTCTGCTCCTACAGTGGGATAGCGCACTGAGTGAAGCGCCTCACTAATAGGAGAGGGAAACACTCCAGTGACACAGTTACAATGCATGGAGACTGATATCAATCACAGTCACTGAGAACACAGTTCTAGCTTTCAATACAGCACTTTCAGTTCACAATATAACTGGACTGGACTAGACGCTGACATAGCTGGCTATTGGTCACATCTCCCATGACTAATTGCTCTAGTGAAGTCAGTTGTGAGGGAGAATGATGGATGCTTTCTAATCGCAGGCTGGATGACTCTGCTCTGTTGTACGTTTGCAATGCTGTAACCATCTTACCCCGAATTTCCAACCCTCCATAAAAAAAGAAACACAATCAGGATGTTGTTACTGTGCTCATCTCTCCTCCACGGGAACAAACGTCAGCCAACACACGATCACTGGGCAGAGTTGCTCTGCACATAGACAGGAAGTGTGGACTTCTCTGAATGTTCCTCTCCCTGCTCTAATAAAGAAATGTTGGACCTTCCATTCATAATATGCTTCAGTAATTAATTTATACAACTTGACAAACATCTTATTGCAGTTTTATTTGCTATAAAGCAATAATTTTTACACTTCTTCCCCTCAGTCCAAAACCAAAAGTGAACTTATTCTTTCAGACTTTTGAATTAATAAATCACGTTTGGGTGGGAGATGGGGCGGAATGGGGGCAGTGGCTGTGGAGACTGCATGGGGAGCACAATGATATTCCACATGTCATCATCACTCTTAACGTCAGATAGAATTAAATATAGTTCGCAACAAGGATATTTTATATTTTATATACACACCATTTAATCATTGGGAATACAGATTGAGTAGGGTCACCGCACCTGAAGCATTAACATTGATTTCTCTTCACAGATACTGCCTGTCTTGCTGAGCTTTCCCTCCAAAGTCTGTTTTTGTTTGAGATTGATCATATTTTTCATAACTTGCAGGATGCTTACAATTAAAAACAGATACTAATAACAAAATGTGCAAGGCTATGGGGACAACACAGGAGAATAATAGTAGAGATATCGCTCATTCCAAACTGGAAGAGACAATGGGCTGAGTTTCCACCACCTTTGCTGTAATAATTCTATGTTATGCATTGAAAGCTTTTGGAGAGTGGGGAGACAAACTTGTTCAATGAAGGACACAGAGTGTTCCATCATCAAAAATCTATCCCGATTATTTCATGGAGTTCAGCTGCCTCTAAAATGTATTTAAAAAAAAGAATAGATTTCCAGAGATTTACAAGATGTTCAGAATTTTTTTTTTTTACTTTCTATCTTAAAGAAGAAACAGATTACGGCTGTAATTCAGGCGTCACAGACACACCAACTGTAATAAAAACAAGAAAGGACCGCATTGCACAATTCCTCTGTTTGACAGGGCTCCAAATATCGATGATGTATCGTATTGTGAGAACTTGCGATGAAAATGTTGAAACAAAACAAAAGTTGCTGTAAATGCTCAGCAGGTCTGGCAACATCTGTGCAGAGAAATCAGAGTTAACGTTGCATGTCCAGTGCCCCTTCCTCAGAACTGATGGTAATACGGAAAATGTTGGTTTATATGCAGAAGGGACTGGATGGTGAGATTGGATGAGAAACCATCACTGTTCAAGAAAATCGGGATCTGGATTCCATTCAAAATTTAAAAAGGATTTATTGTACTATCTCTTGTATCCTTGTTCAGGTTATACATGTACTATATATTTCTATATCTCCATCACGTGCAGACAACATGTTTCTTTCTCCCCTACTGTGGTGTTTCAATATTTTTGATTATTTTCCAGTATATATTTGCTTCCAATTCAAGATGGATATGAGAATATGGTTTAACCTTCTGCAGTTTGCCCATAATATAGAATTTAATTGAATATTTATCCTCGCTGATTTAAATAAACAATGAATGAGTCCACACCCATCCTGCAGATGGAAAATTTCTCAGGTCTGGCTATTGCAGGGAATGTTACAAAGAACAGTGCCACACAAAATGCTAATGTTCCACCGCAAGGTGCCAAACCTTAGCTTATCCTAAATTATTACAAGATTTGTAAATAAAACATGCAGACAGGCAGAGTGTAAAAGGTGAATTCAACTCTGTGTCGAAAATGCTATTTGTGGCTCCCTCATAAAATGTGTTAATTACATCACTCATAAATTCACCAAATTAGGGAAAGCAAGAAACTGGAATTGTCAAATCATCCTCTGAATAACATCTAGAGAACAGGAAGGAAATCACGGGTTGTTTGTGATATTCAGAAATGACGATTTTGAGAATGTGGAAGGTGGGGAGCAGTGGAATGATGATCAATTTTGTGGATGACACAAAGATGAGCTGGGTGGATCACAGTCAGGAGGAAAGTGTTAGGCTACAGGAGGATATAACCAAATTATTCAAATAGCCAGATCAATGGCCTGATGAAATTTAACACCGATAAATTTGGAAGTTGCAAGTCAGAAGTAACAACAGACGACTGACTGTGTGGAGTTTGCACATTCTCCCCGTGTCTGCGTGGGTTTCCTCCGGGTGCTCCGGTTTCCTCCCACAGTCCAAAGATGTGCAGGTCAGGTGAATTGGCCATGCTAAATTGCCCGTAGTGTTAGGTAAGGGGTAGATGTAGGAGTATGAGTGGGTTGCGCTTCGGCGGGGTGGTGTGGACTTGTTGGGCCGAAGGGCCTGTTTCCACACTGTAAGTAATCTAATCTAATCTAATCTAAACACAAGTAAGTACTCAAAAGTGAGTATGAAAGAGGACGGCTAAATTGCTTGTTTTTTCTTTGCAGCAGGGAAGGTTGACGAGGGAACCTGGTACAGGTGTACAAGAGCATAAGGGGTATGGAGAGGATGGACATACAGCAGCTGTTTTCCTTATTCAAAGGATCAAAAACAAAGGGACTCACTTTTAAAGAGAAAGGGAGGGGTTTGAGAGAGGATTTGTGGAATGTGTTTCGAACTGAGAGGGTAGTATGAAACTGGAATGCATTGTCTAGGAGGGTCGTTCAGGCAGGTAATCTCACAACGTTTAAAAAGCCTTTGGATATGAACTTGCTGGCACAGACATGATAGGCCTGTTTTTCATTGTATGATTATTTGCAGTGGCAGCCATGAACACTCTGGTATATTCTGAAATAATAAGCAATGGCAGTTGCTGCTTTGTTCCTTTGACTGTACTCAGTAAGTAGCTATATTACAAAGCAGCAGCATCTCATGCAGCTTCAGCACTTACTCAACCAAAGTCAGCCCATCCATCTCTGGGAACATCCAGGCTAATTCACATGCTCTGTGCAAGCATTGTCCAACAACAGTACTGATAATATTCTAACTGTTTGCCACCATTTTTTTAGTTACAGCCATAATTTGAACACAGCTTTTCCTCCATTATAATAAAGACTTCTAGCAATAAAGATGTTATTTATCTGAAACATAGTAAATTATTTCCCAGGTATTCCCTTTGACAAACAGCAAGTTTTCCTGAATTTTTTTCTGCCAGTTGTTTCTCACAAAACTCCCCACCCCAACATCTTTCCAATTTATCATTTTCTTGTGCACTGTCTCCCTGATCTCACACACCTCACTCCCTCACATCACACACACTCCCCACCCTTATTTATTAATCCTTGATAAACCTGCGCCTAATCTCGATAATTTATTACAACTCCCAACTCACATTTTGGACTGATTTGATTCCTTCTCTCGGCATGGTCATTAGACAGGTCGTGTCTGATGTCCTATTCACCTCGACCTTCTTCTCAGTTCCTGATCTGCTGCTTTTGTTCTCACTCTCCTGGTTTATTCAAATCCATCTGAGTTGCACTAGCAACACCCCACCCCCCCCACCATACACACACACACACACACACACACACACACACAGATGTTGGTGCTCGTCCAGTTAAGATACAACCTGTCTTTTTTGTACAGGTCCTCGCCTGTCTTGCAAGAGGTCCCATTGATCCAAAAATCTGAAACCCCCACCCTTGAAATACCTTGTTAACAACATGTTAAGCTATCCTGTCTTCCCCATCCTTCCCTCTTTTCCACATGGCACGGGGAGTAATCCAGAGATTACAGAGCATTGTTTTCTTTCTCTCTCTCTCTCCATCTCTCTCTCGCACCAATCCCCCCAACACACACACACACATTCAGAAGACAGAAAGACAGACACCAAATTACTTTACAGAAGAATACAAATAACCTTAAAATAATTGGAATGATAACTGGAATGAAGGATTTATTTAAAGAGAGGATGAGAGAAATTGCGCTTCTTCTGGAAGTCATTTTCTCGCTGAGCTGGAGAGTTCATTTTCAGATGGTTCATCACTATACTAGGGAACATTGTCAGTGAGCCTCTGGTGGAGTGCAGATGCTATGTCCCACTTGCTATTTATGTGTTTAGGTTTCCTTGAGTCAGTGATGTAATTTCCAGTATTGGTGATTTTATGTCCGGTTCTTTTATCAGAGAGTGTTAGATGGAATCAAAATCGATGTGTTTGTTGATAGAGTTCAGGTTGGAATGCTCTGCTTCTAGGAATTCTCGTGCGTGTTTCCGTTTGGCTTGTCCTAGATGGACCCAGTCGAAATGGTGTACTTCCTCATCTGTATGTAAGGATACTAGTGATAGTGGGTCATGTCTTTTTTTCTGGATAGCTGTTGTTCATGTATCCAGGTGGCTAGTTTCTGCCTGTTTTTCCGATGTAGTGCTTGTTACAGTTCTTGCAAGGCTTACTCTTCCTGAGGGAACAGACAAATATGTGAACTTATTGCGGTGCTCAAAAATATGAAAAAAAGTTATAGAGTAAAACAGGAATACTCTGTTTCCGTTAGTTGGCATTACAGCATCATTGATTTCTAATTTCAAGATTTTTAGCAAAAGATCCAGGTTTGAGATAAGGAAATACTTTTTTTATTGGGAGAGTTGTTAGGATTTGGAATGGACTGCCTGGGAGATTTGTGGATGAAGATTAAAAAGAGATCTGGATGTGTATTTGGAAATATGAATTTAACAGTCTGCAAAGATAAGGCTAGCAAATGGGAGGGGCTTTGGAGACATTCCTGGAGACGATGCACACACAGGGGCCAATGGCCTTCTCCTGTACTTTAAGGTTTTGCACTCTGTCTTGTGTCTGATGTGAATAAAATTCAGTATTTGATTATTTCCCATTGTAAATGCTCGCACATATCTGATTATTTAGTGCAGCATAAGCATTTAAAATGCAAGTATTGCAAGACCATCTTCATTATATAGTCTAATTATTGCTCAGAACATTAATATTTTAAACGTTGTATTCCAATTTCGAAAGTAAATCTGTCATTGATTTGGCACAAATCTCTTTGAAAAGGTCTGACTTTTCAGTCACACGATAATATGTTAATCGTTTTTGTTCACTGTCTGCATTTCAAATTAAATAATATTTTTTCTAAAAATTAAACGTTTCCAAATTATTGTTCACTAAAAGTTGATAACACAAATCATTTATTTAGTTTAATATTCACAGCATATGTTGAATTATAGCCATTTCTAATTCGCTGGAAAATAGCTGAAGCTTGTACATTTCAGTGAGAAATTAAACTGCTTGATTATGTATAAATGTATAAGAACGCTAATTCTATTTGATTGTTCAATCGTTTGCTCACCCGGAACATGTAATCATTCAGAAGCTAACCGCTTTCAAAAAGTTGGAGTGACAATGCATTGTTTTGAATCCTGACATTGTGTATGTAATTCTGATCGCCAAAAGAGTTACATCCATGTTGTTTGTTCGATAGAAAATAAAATGTACATTCTTTATTTCTGTGTTAGAAAATCTTGACAGGGGTTTATATTTTAGATCCATAAATATAGAATCAACCTAATGCTTTTCAGAGATTATGGTACAGTCGAATAATCATAGTTGACGTCTTATTTTTGGCCAATTCACGCAACTTAGCAAACATCTGATTAATACATGGGTCACCCAACAGATTGTATATGAAGAAAACAGCAGCAAATGACAAGTCAAGAATCTCGTTAATAACTGAAATTGGGGGAACCTGCGTGGTGTAGGACATTCAGGTGAATGGAACAATGAACAACATAACGCCCCTCCCCAGCTTCCTGATCTCACACACATCATCCCATCAGCAATTGATAAGAATCCACAGGCTGGGTGAAACATAAAACACAGAACACTACAGCACATTGCAGACCCTTCGACCCTTGAGGTTCTGCCGAACTTTTATCCTACTCGAAGATCAGACTAACTGACATATCCACACATGCTGGTCCGGTGACCCGTACAGTGCACAGTTAGCCATTCTTACTTCCTGTTCTTTTCTGATGTGCAGCAGCCTTAAAATATCTGTTCACACCAAACAGATTGAATAAAATTCAAGCAGTCGAGACGACGTTCATGACACGTATTTCAATCAGGATTTAATAATGGATGATATTCCAGAATAACATAATCAATGAATGAAAAACAGGGCAACATAAGAAATAGCGGTTGAGTACAACATGTGGTTCCAAGTAGGCCTCATGGTATTACCGATAGATTATCAATCCAGACAATCAGCTCTTGTTCTTTGGACCCAGGTTCGAATCCCTCCACTGTAGATGGTGGAAATTCAATTCAATAATTTTGAAATATCCCTGGAAATAAGAATCTACCTATGAGAATAAAACCATTGCCGATTTTCAGAAAAGTCCATCTGGATTACTAATATCCTTCAATGAAGGAATCTTCTATCCTCACCTGGTCTGGCTGACATGCAACTCCAGAGCCAAGGTAATGTCATTGACTCGCAATCGCCCCTTGAAATGGTCTCGTGAGTCATTCAGTTGTACAAATCGTTACAAAGTTTCAATGAAATGAAACCGGCTGGACCACCTGGCATCAAACTGTGCACTGGAAAAGTCAACATTAGAAACATCACTGTCGAACCTCCAAAGTCTTCCTTACTATCATCTAAGGGATAGTGCCAAAACTGGGGCAGCTGCCTTACAGACTATTCAAGCAACAGCCCGACATAGTCATACTCACGGAATCATACCTTACAAAATTAACCCAGCCATCACCATCACCATCCCTGGATATGTACTCCCCAAAAGGCAGGACCGATCCAGCAGAGGGGGCAGCTCAGTGAGAGAGAGTCGGGAGATAGTTGCTCTGGTAGTCTCCAGAATTGACTCCAGACCTAATGAAGTCCCATGGCTTCTGATTAAACATGGACAAAGAATTTTCTTACTGATTATCACGTAACGTCTTTCCTCATCTGAATCAGTGCTCCTCTATGTTAAACAATACTTGGAGAAAGCAGTGACTGAGGCAAGGGCACAAAGCATATTCTGGGAGAGTTCAAAGTCGATCACCAAGAATAGTTTGGCAGCAGTACTACTGATCAGGCTGGTCGGGTCCTAAAGGACATAGATTCTAGATTGGGTCTGCAGCAGGTGGTGAGGGAAAGAACTCGAGGGAAAAAATCATATATGACCTCATCCTTACCAAACTACCAACTGCGGATATATCTGTCCATGACAGTATCGGTAAAAGTCTCGCCGTCACATTCAGAATAAACTCTATTGTGTTGTGTGGCACTATCACCATGCTAAATGGCACAGATTTCGAAGAGATCTAGCAACTCAAGACTGAGCGTCCATAAGACACTGTGGATCATTAATAGCAGCAGAACTGCACTCAAGCACAAACTGTAATGTCACGACCCATCATATCCCCCCACTCAACCATTACCATGAAGGCAGAGGATCAACTCGGGTTCAATGGAGAGTGCAGTAGGGCATGCCAGGAGCAGAACCAGGAATATACAAAGATAAAATGTTAATCTGCTGAAGCTTCCAAACAGAAATACCTGCTTGCCAAATAACATAAACAGCAAGGGACAGACAGAACTGAGCTATTCCTCAACGAATGCATCAGATTTAAGCTCTGCAGCCTTCCTAACCTGATCATAAATGGTGGTGGACGATCAAACAACTCACTCGAGTAGGAGTCGCCACAAATATCCCCATCCTCAACGATGGAAAAGCCCAGAACATCAGTGCAAAAGATAAGGCTGAAGCGTTCGCAGAAATCTTCAGTCAGAAGTTTTGAGTGGATGACCCATTTCGGCCTCCTCTCCTGGTTCCCATCATTACAGATAGCAGTCATCAGTCAATTCGATTGACTGATATCAAGAAACGATTGAAGGCACTGGATACTGCAAAGGCTATAACCCTGATAACATGCCGGCGATAGTCCTGAAGACTTGCACTCCAGAACTTCCCGCTTCCCGAGACAAGCTGATCCAGTACGGTTAAAAACCGACAATGGGAAAAAAAACTGCTCAAGTATGTTTTGTACATAAAACGCAGGACAAATTCGACCCATCCAAATAACGCCTCATAAGTGTACTCTCCATCATCAGTAAAGTGCTGGAAGGGGTCATCAACAGTGCTATCAAGCAGCACCTACTCAACTATAACCTGCTCAGTGACGCCCATTTTGTGTTCCACCAGGGACACTCAGCTCCTGACCTCATCACAGCCTTGGTTCAAACATCGAAAAAGGAACTGAATTGCAGCCCTTGACATCAAGGCTGCATTCTGACAAATGTGACATCAAGGACCCCAAACAAAAAGGGTATCACGGGCCAACACTCCATTATTTGAGTCATACCTGACAGATAGGAAGATGGTCATTGTTGTTCGAGGTCAGTCATCTCAGCTCCAGAACATATCTGCAGTAGTCCATTAGGATAATGTTCTAGATACAAACATCTTCAGCAGCCTTCAACAATGACCTTCCTTCCATCATAAGGTCGGAAGTGGGGATTATCCAGGTTTGGGCTGACAAGTGGCAAGTAACATTCGTGCCACACAAATCCAGACAATGACCATCACGAATAAGAAACAATATAACCACTTGTTATTCAGCACCATTATCGTAACTAAATTTCCCCACTATCAAAATTTTGGGGGGTATCATTGATCATAAACTCAACCGGACTCACCACAGATAAGTGCAGATCAGAGGCTAGGAATACTGCGCGATTAACTTACCTCCTGACTTCCCAAAGCTGAAAATGTGTTGCTGGAAAAGCACAGCAGGTCAGGCAGCATCCAGGGAACAGGACAATCGACGTTTCGGGCATAAGCCCTTCTTCAGGAATGAGGAAAGTTTGTCCAGCAGGCTAAGATAAAAGGTAGGGAGGAGGGACTTGGGGGAGGGGCGTCGGAGATGTGATAGGTGGAAAGAGGTCAAGGTGAGGTTAATAGGTCAGACTGGGGTGGGGGCGGAGAGGTCAGGAAGAAGATTGCAGGTTAGGAAGGCGGTGCTGAAAGCGATGGATTTGACTGAGACAAGGTGGGGGGAGGGGAAATGAGGAAAATGGTGAAATCCGAGTTCATCCCTTGTGGTTGGAGGGTTCCTAGGCGGAAGATGAGGCGGTCTTCCTCCAACCGTCATGTTGTTGTGGTCTGGCGATGGAAGAGTCCAAAGACCTGCATATCCTTGGTGGAGTGGGAGGGGGAGTTGAAGTGTTGAGCCACAGGGTGGTTAGGTTGGTTGGTCCGGGTGTCCCAGAGGTGTTCTCTGAAACGCTCCGCAAGTAGCCGGCCTGTCTTCCCAATATAGAGGAGGCCACATCGAGTGCAGAGGATGCAATAGATGATGTGTGTGGAGGTGCAGGTGAATCTGTGGCGGATATGGAAGTTTCCTTTGGGGCCTTGGAGGGAGGTGAGGGGGGAGGTGTGGGCGCAAGTCTTGCACCTCCTGCGGTTGCAGGGGAAGGTGCCAGGAGTGGAGGTTGGGTTGGTGAGGGGTGTGGATCTGACGAGGGAGTCACGGAGGGAGTGGTCTTTACGGAATGCTGATAGGGGTGGGGAGGGAAATATATCCTTGGTGGTGGGGTCCGTTTCGAGGTGGTGGAAATGACGGCGGATGAAGCGCTGTACATGGAGATTGGTGGGGTGGTAGGTGAGGACCAGTGGGGTTCTGTCCTGGTGGCGGTTGGAGGGGAGGGGTTCAAGGGCGGAGGAGCGGGAAGTGGAAGAGATGCGGTGGAGGGCATCGACGACCACGTCGGGGGGGAAATTGCGGTCATTGAAGAAGGAGGCCATCTGGGTTGTGCATTTTTGGAACTGGTCCTCCTGGGAGCAGATGCGGCGGAGTCGAAGGAATTGGGAGAATGGGATGGCGTTTTTACAGGGGGCAGGATGGGAGGAGGTGTAGTCCAGGTAGCTGTGGGAGTCGGTTGGTTTGTAGTAGATGTCCGTGTTGAGTCGGTCGCCTGAGCTAGAAATAGAAAGGTCGAGGAAGGGGAGGGAGGAATCTGAGACTGTCCAGGTGAATTTGAGGTCGGGGTGGAAGGTGTTGGTTAAGTGGATGAACTGTTCAACCTCCTCGTAGGAGCACGAGGAGACGCCGATACAGTCATCGATGTAGCGGAGGAGAAGGTGGGGGTTGGTGCCAGTGTAGTTGCGGAAGATGGATTGTTCCACATATCCTACGAAGAGGCAGGCATAGCTGGGGCCCATGCGGGTGACCATGGCTACTCCTTTCGTTTGGAGGAAGTGGGAGGATTGGAAAGAGAAGTTGTTCAGGGTGAGGACCAGTTCAGTTAGTCGGAGGAGGGTGTCAGTGGAAGGGTACTGGTCGGTACGGCGGGAAAGAAAGAAGGGAGGGCTTCGAGTCCTTTGTGATGGGGGATGGAGGTGTACAGGGACTGGATGTCCATGGTGAAAATAAGGCGTTGGGGACCGGGGAAGCGAAAATCATGGAGCAGGTGGAGGGCATGGATGGTGTCCCGAACGTAGGTGGGGAGTTCTTGGACTAAGGGAGACAGGACGGTGTCAAGGTATGCGGAGATGAGTTCGGTGGGGCAGGAGCAGGTGGAGACAATGGGTCAGCCGGGGCAGTCAGGTTTGTGGATTTTGGGCAGGAGGTAGAAGCGGGCGGTGCGGGGTTGTGGGACTATGAGGTTGGAGGCGGTGGATGGGAGATCCCCCGAGGTGATGAGGTTATGGACGGTCTGGGAGATGATGGTTTGGTGGTGGGGGGTGGGGTCATGGTCAAGGGGGCAGTAGGAGGAGGTATCTGCGAGCTGGCGTTTGGCCCCAGCGGTGTAGAGGTCAGTGCGCCAAACTACTACCGCACCTCCCTTGTCTGCTGGTTTGATAGTGAGGTTGGGGTTGCAACGGAGGGAGTGGAGGGATGCGCATTCCGAGGGTGAGAGGTTGGATTGGGTGAGAGGGGTGGGGGAGTTCAGGTGGCGGTTAATATCGCGGCGGCAGTTGGCTATGAAGAGGTCGAGGGCAGGTAGGAGGCCAGCACGGGACTTTGTAACCTATGAGCTTTTTTTGTGTATTTTTAACGCGTTGTGCTCAAGGGATTGTTTATTAGGATTGTTGCAAGTAATTTGGATCAGCATCATTAATTGGAGATAGCCTGTCAGTTTTAGATAGATTGAATTATTCAGGTGCGTTATTTTCGATTAGTTGTGTTTCATTCCTTATTTTTGCAAATACAAAGTCGGCAGTAAGACCAACTAATTCACACTGGGAATATCCACTATACACTTACCTTCAACAAATGGCAACATTACGGACTGGGCTACGTGCTTAAGAATGTTGTGACGGGTCAGTCCTGGTCCATAACCATGTACAATAACCTTGTTTATTAAAAGTCATGAATTAATGAGTAAGGGATGGAATGAATATGATATTGGCTATGAGACAGAAAGGGCTGCGGCCAGTGGCTGAGGAGACCTGAGGGGAGTGCATAAATATCTCCCAGTCACTGGCATTCAGCCATCACTGTTTCTGACAAATGGAGTGAAATGCAATGCAGAACAAGATAACAAATGACCCCTGGTATATGGAATATTGAACAACAATGCAAATGGAATAGGGCAATTTTAAATGTGAAGTACATAGTTATATTTTATATATCGACTTTTTAATCACAGGTTATACAGATTGTTAAGATTGTTTATATCTGGATGGGATATTCAGAAATAAAACAGACATAGATAACAAAATGTATTTCATTATTGTGAGTTACAGAAGAGTAAGAGTGAGAATACAGCTCATACCGAGCTGGTACAGAGATGATGGGCTGCATGACAACCACCTTTATTGTACTTATTCAGAGAAGTATATTGAAAATGTTCAGAGACTGAGGAGACAAGTTTAGTCATAAGACACACAGACAATATCATAATTAATAAACTATTCCTATTTTTTCATCAAGTGAAGCTGTCTCTAAAAGGCCTTTTAAATCAAAATGACTTTGATGAGATCCGCGCATTTACTTTCAGAACTTAAAGAAGAAACAGACTCCAGTGCAATGCATGTGTCATTGACACAAGTGATGGGAACAGGAATGGAGGATGTTGTCCAAATATAATCGGTTTCAACATCCAGAGCAACCAAGAAAAAGCAAAATATTTGAGATAGTGGAAATCTGAAATACAAATTAAATATGAAGGAGGAATGCAACAGATGATGCAGGATCTGGTCAGAGAAGCAGAGTTAACATATCGAGTCTTATATGAACCTGTTCTGAACAAGTTATGTTGAACTCAAAACGACTTAATTCCATTTTACTCTGCTCCGATACTGCCAGAACTGTGGGGTTTTTCTCCAGCACTTTCAATTGGTGCAATGACAGGAGACAGAGAGTAATGGTGGGTGGTTGCTTTTCGGACTAAAGACTTGTGCCCAGCAGTGTTCTACAGAGGTTGGTTCTGGGTTTTCATTGTTTGTCATTTATGTAAATTATTTGCATGAAAATATCGAAGGCACGGTTCATAAGTTTGTGGATGACACCAAAACTGGTAGCATCGTGAACAGTGAAGAAGGTTCTCTAAGAATACAAAATTATCTTGAGCAAATGGGTCATGAGACTGACAATAGCAGATAGAGTTCAAGCTGGATGAATGTGAGGTGCAGGAAATAGTGTGTGTTTGTTGCTGTCTAGTGAACCAGGAATGGGATGATTTTATTCCCCATCTTATTGGTTCAAAACATCGATATCCTTCATGATCTTTGAGAGGCCTTACCCTCTCTGTGGTTACCCTCTTGCTGTTAATGCGGTTGCACAATATCTTTGGATTATCCTTCGCCTTATCTGCCCATGCTATCTCATATCTCCTTTTTGCTTTCGTCTGTAACCATCCTGCCATTTCTACTGCTACTTGGAATATCCCCCTTGCCGTCTCTATCAATATAAAGTTTCCCTACATAGAATGAGCAAATCTCCCTGCTAAGATATTCGTTGCTTTCGAGATTAGATTAGACAAATCTTTTCTGAACAGGTCATTTCTATTTTAAAATAGATTCCAATTTCCCAAACATCTAAATCCCTCAATAACACAATAGCTCTTCAGCCGTTGATTTTTCTCCTTTAACCCTTTGTTCCTTCCCAGTTGAGTTTGGCATTGGATGTAAACAAGAAAGTATTGCTTTAACGGTTTTATTTTTGATACTCTACCTCACCTCTTAAGTTCATTCTGTCCTGTTTTAATCTTTCCCTAAAAAATGTCAGTCCTGCCATTACCTACAATAATGTTTGGCTATTAAATCTTACCTTTAACAAAGGTGCTTGAAATGTTTCGAAACGTTCTTAATCCTCGCACAGGGAAAGCAACAAACCATCCTCAATTAACGGTCACTGGCCCAGAATCTCGTGTTGATGCCCATGATAGAAAAGTCCACTGAAGCAATAATTCTACTAATTCTTCGCAAACGCTGCTGAACATAAGAATCATTCCAATTGTCCAATAATTGATTGCTCTTCCGTTTTCCTCAGAGAGACAATCCCCTTCAGCTGTTCGAAAAGCTGAAAAGCATTTTGATAGAGGAATAGCCATCTGAAACATTTGAACTACCTTCTTATCTTTCCTGACAGTCACCCAACTATTTAACTGATTTCCAAATTTTCAGATATTTTCTACTTTATGGTTGACTGAAGAAACTTCCCCACTACAAAGTTAAAACTCACTGTTATAAGGTTTGCCATTTTTTCCTATCTCTTATGTTGAATACGAGTGTCACATTATTAATTTTCCAATAGTTCAGCATCGTTCCAGAATCAAAGGATTTTTTGAATATTGTAATTAACACATTAGGCACCTCTGCTGTTACCTCCTTTAATACGATAGACTGCAGGCCGAGGGCCTGAACTCCCTCTAATCCCATAAATGTGTTTAATACCTTTTCCATCAGCATCGTACTTCCATCAAGATCCTTTGCAGTTGTTGTAAATTTTGGGAAGAAATTATCTTGCACCGTGAAAGCAAGAAGTGTTGGCTTTACCTCTGCCCCTTCTGAGTTTCCCATTACTACCCCGCCGTTTTCATTCTCTAAAAGGCCAACATTTACCTTCAGCATTTTCTTTTACTTTTTATCTACTCGGAGAAGTGTTCTCTATCAAATCTTATGTTTTCGACGCATTTTCCTTCGTAGCTATTTTGATTTTGTTTTCAGAAAAAGTTTGCGAACAATTAAAGCGTTTTTCTTTATTCCATTCATAGGAAGATGGCGTCGCTGGTTAGACAGCTCTCATTGTCCTTCCCTAATTGCCCAGAGGGCAGTTAAGCGTCAACCGAATTTGTGTGGGTTTGAAGTCACATGTAGGTCAGACCAGGTAAGGATGGTGGTTTCCCATTCTAAAGGACATTCATGAAACGTATGGATGTTTCAAACAATAAGCTATAGATTCACTATCATCAATAGACTCTTCATTCCAAATTCATATTGAATTTAAATTCCACCATCTGCCATGGCGGCATTTGAACCTGAGTCCCAAGAACATTATCTTGATCAGCAGTCGGTGATAATGCCGCCAGGCCATCACCTTCATGTCAGTATTGACTTCCTTGTTAAGACATGGTTCACTTTTCAGCTTTTTAAAATTCCTCTTCCACTCAGAATTACACTTTAATTAAGGAGTTTGGACTATCTCCGGAATTGTTGCCACTGTTCTTCAAGTGTCACGCTCGTTAATGTTTTTTGCGAAGTCCACTCAGGTCAAGCCCTTCCTCAGGTCAGTAAAATTATCATTGTCCAACACTAAACCTCAGTCTGAATGTGAAACTGCAGAATTTTGTGGCCACTCTTTCAAAGGTGATCTTGTACTACAGTATGATTTAACACTCCTTCTACAATATATTATAGCATAGCCAGTTTTCTGTCTGGTTCCTCGAGATGTTACTCGATGAAATAATCCCTCACACGTTCGATGAATCATTCTTTGAGACTCCCCTTGCCAATTGATTATTCTAGTTAAACCTAGGAGTCTCTAACCCCAACCACACACCCAGAGGACTCTAACTCCAATTCCTGTACAGCTGGTAGAAAGTTTAACCCTTTGTGAATTGGTTTGAATGCACATTTGTTTGTTGGTAACTGAGTGTTTGTGCTTTGTTCCCTGGAGCTAGAGATCCGAGATTGTTTTGAATCTGATTTCTATTATGGAAATTTAACATGATTTATTTTAAGGTTAAGGATATTGCAGTGATTATGAAATAAAATGTTAACTCCTGTTCTTTTACAGGTCATGACTGCCTCACTATCAATTTCTAACTAATGTCTTTCAGCCTTAAATATCAGTGATTTATGGAGGACAATTGAAGTTTCAGTTCAACATTAGATTGTAATTTTAAAAATCCAATGGTTAATATCTGTGTCCTTGGATTTGGCCATTATTCATGCATTAGAAGTTTTTTTAAACTTGAATAGACAAATCCTTTTAAGACACCTCCGATTATTTCACGACCGATGGCATTGTAATTGGGCAATGACTGGTTAAGACTTCTTAAAAAAATTAATTTTAGGATTAAATTAAGGGAATAAAACCGGTTAATTATAGTGGATTTCGAAGTTGGGTACTGTATGCATTTCATATTTTACGCATTAAATACTGAATAAATGAATTTATAATATATAAATATATATTATGAGTAAAGTTCCAAAATGTATAGTTAGGAACAGGTTTTAAAATTAGACAAGCATAAATTGATAAATTGGTATTTGAAGTTATAGGGAGCAAACAAACATCTGGCAACGTAACATAAGAAGCAGAAAAAATAGGCAAAAATAATGATAGCCCACCGTTGATGAGTTAATAAAAAAAGCCAAAACTAAAAGGAGAAAGAAACCGGAATGGTGGTGGGCAGCATATTGAAAATAAAGTTAGGAGATGTAAAGTGTTTTGGTGGACAGGAACGGGGACCGAGGAGGAAATCCCCACAGGCGGGATATTATTACTGCGGAAAAGCAGGTCACTTTAAGCGGGAGTGTCCGGATCTGTAAAGGGAAGAGAGGGCGATATTGCTTATGAATTTCGATGAAGAATAGGAGTGTCAGGGGTTCCTGCCCCCTGGGGCCCACCAGGAACACTTGATAAATTTAAAGGTGCGACTTTATAATAAGGACGTCGTTTTCCTAGTCGATATGGGGGCAGCAAGGTCATCCTTAAATTTTAAGCCCAAGGGAGGTGGAACGAAAGAGTTAATTGGATTATGATGACCGTTTTGTGATGAGAGGCACAAAGAGTCAGTTTTGCGCTCATGACAAAATACTGCCACAAAATTGGGGATTGAATTAACTGCAAATGGTGCTATGAAATCTGTTGAGGTTCTTAAAAATGAATGTGCTCGAGCAACAAAATTACAGGAACAGAATGATAAGTCACAAGTGACTGGTAAAAAAACAGAACTGCGCAATTACAGTTTTAAAAAAATGTTTTGGTCACTTGTTGCGTTTCCAACTTGAATTACAGATAATGATTATTTTATTCATATAATATACATAATTATTAATTAATATTTATAATAAATCGATTGAATCAATATTAATTGGCAGGATCCCTTCACACATTCTCAGTGACCTGTCATATTGATTCACGGTTAATTTAAAACATGACTGCATTAATTCATTGTTAGTTAAAGAATGGAAAGCTGCATTACTGACCGATGAGGTAACGAACGAAGCTGCCCTGAACCCACAAGAAGCAGTGATTTATTCCCTAATACCTACTGTCCCAGGTCCTTGGGAAGCTCCAATATTCACTGAAAGAGAGGAAAAAGAATTGAAAGATTTAAGGGGTGTAAAAACAGCAGAGGGACATTGGATGTTACCTGATGGAAGGGAAATGTCAAATAAAATGATGATGCAAGAAATGATCGCTGTCTTACATCAGGGGAGCCATTGGCGAGTGCAAGCAATGTGTGATTTAGTCTGAAGGAAATATGGATGCAATGGGATACATACGATAGCCAAACAGATATGTGAGGGAGGCATAACACGTAAAAAAGTCAACAAGAAAGTGTTAAGGAAACAAGTCCCAGAGGGAGAGAACTTGGGCTAAGACCATTCCAGAGCATCCAGGTAGATTATACCGAATTGCCCCGACTGGGCAGACTGAGATATATGTTGATAATAATTGATCATTTATCCGGATGGGTGGAGGCATATCCTCTGGCCACTGCCAAACCCAGAAACTAAAGATTTGTTCTTAAATAAGTATATACTGGGTTTGTCCTCCTCGTTGTCTTTCCTCAGGAAACATTGTTTATTGGCACAGACTACGCCCCGTGAATTCGCTGTTCATCCGATTTGACCGGGAGATTGGGTCTTCGTAAAATCATGGATAGAGACCAAATTGCAACCGGATTGGGAAGGACCGTATCAGGCTCTTTTGACAGAAACGGCGATAAGGACGGCAGAGAAAGGCTGGACTCACTACACTCGGATCAAAGGGCCAGTGGAATCTCCAATTGAGGAAGAAGTCTGGACAGCCGGATCAATACAAAAACCGCTAAACTCAAGCTAAAGAAACTTTGAGTAACTGATTATACAATGACGACGCGAGCGCAGGATTATATATGAAGTCTTTTTGTGCTTCAGCATGATTTTTGAGAATGCTGGGGAAGCTTCGAGTTATGATACTCGCTCTCTTAGTATTGGGATTTTGTCAAACATTATTTTCATTTGTGTTATTAGTGGTTCCTGAGTCTGATAATCCACAAGTGATAGATGCCGATGCATGCAGCTTAGTACATTGTGGGGATGTAGATAATCAAAGACAGTACTGCAGCTCAGAGAGACATCATAAGTCCTATGGGGATGGCTTTGGGGATGGTACTTGGTATAATGGTCTTGTCACACTACACCGGGCCCCCTTCCGACCCCAGCTTTTGATTGTCCTGATAAAGAATGTAACCCAATATACCTCACGATAAACAAAACCACATCGCACGAAGGAAGTCACGGGGTGGGGGTGGGGGTGGCACCTATCAGGTACAATTAAATGAATCAATTGGGATAGAAATGACAACAAAAGGGAATGACTTCTTGGGCTGTTATTTTCGAATTAGCGTAGGAAAGGGAAAACGGGCAGAACTACTGGACAATAAGATACAACTTTACACCCCTCCCGATGACCGTAAAGTAGTGAACATTATAGAGGTAAAGGACTTGGAACAGACCATCGAAACAGAAACTGGATACGGGGATGCAAATGCCTGGGTTGAATGGGTAAAGTGTACTGTAAAAAGTCTGAACAAGAGCAATTGCTACGCATGTGTCTCCGGTAGACCAGTGGTCCAGGTGGTTCCCTTTCCACTCGGGTGGAAGCAAGACAGGAAGGGCATGAAATGTATGATAGCCCTGTATCAGGAGGAGACTGCATGGAATGATAGGAATTGTACCTCCCTATCTCTGATGTTCCCTCCCTTGGAGATGAAAGACTTAAAAGCCTCCCCCCACCCCCCGCCAATTCTTCAGCCACAGTCAGAAATCACACATCGTATGTGCATAGACGAGGTACAAATTGGTCTAGAGATTTGGGGAAGCTGAAATTATGTGCAGAGACTAATAGTTTCACTGATACAGACAAGGGAGGGAACTGGTCAGCATCAAAGGTCCCCCTAGCGGATCTGTGGTGGTACTGTGGAGGCAAGATATTGTGAACCACCCTACCTCCGGATTGGAGAGGGATAAGTGCAATTGTACCATTGGCAATTCCATTTACCCTGGCAGTTGAGAAGGAAAAGTTACTAGGGTAAAAGAGAAGGAGTAAGAGATCACTCTTAGGTTCTTCTTTCGATGACAGGATTTATCTCAATTCTATACGATTCCGGGGGGTACCTGATTTTCAAGGCTCTCAACCAGATTGCTGTAGGCTTTGAGTCAATTCTCTTTTGGTGGGTGACCCTTAACAAAAATGTAGATTGGATAATTTACATTTTCTATTATCAACAGCGATTTATAAATTATACAAGGGATGCGGTTAAAGGAATATCAGAATAGCTTGATGCGACAAGTCGGATGGCATGGGAAAACAGAATGGCCTTTGATATGATTCTAGTGGAAAAGGGGTGTGTGTGTGATGTTAGAAGGAAGCTGTTGTACGTTGATTCCTAATAACACTGCATCTGATGCTTCAATTACTCGGGCCTTAAGAGGATTGACTACTTTAGCAGAAGAACTGGGTGATAATTCAGGAGAAGACACATCTCTCACGGGATAGCTTGAATCATGGTTTGTAAAATGGAAGGGGGTGGTGGTTTCCATCCTTACGTCCCTGATAGTAGTAGCTGGGATATTGGTAACCATTGGCTGTTGCACTGTATACAAGGACTCGCCCAAAGACTGATTAAGACAGTCTTAATTAAACAGATGCCCCTAAAAGGGAATCAGGCAGAAGGTCGTTTTTCGATTAAATAATGAGGGGATGAGTGAGATCAAGATGGATGAAGTCTCATGAATGATTCTTGTGATTTTTGGGGGCGATGCTTAAAGGAAAAATTATAGAAACAACAATTGCATGTAAAAATAAAAAGGGGGAATTGCGAGGAGTCATTATAAATGTTGTTATCTGCAACGATCACAAGGCTGAATCATGAAAGATGAAGAGGGGTGTAGGTTAAGCGAGATATGCTTGTATAAACAGTTATAATCATCTGTTTCCAGCTTCTGCAAAAACAAAAAAGACACAATAAAGAGGTCATAAGGCTCAGTATGGGCAAAGAATGGAAGGAAATGTTGCTTTTCGTGCAAGGAAGCAGATGGCAGTCAATGACGATATATAATAATAGGCCACAGAGGGATGTGGTGAAACAGCCAAGCAGGATATGCATTTTTGTCATGAACAAGGCCAGATGAGGCAAGAGATAAACAGCCATGTTTAGAGAAGTGGGCGATGTAATCAGGGGAGAAGGAATGGAATAAGCGGGGGAGGAGTAAAAGTGGAATGAATTGTATAAAAAGTTGTGAACTTGTTAAACTCGGTGTGCCTAGCTTATAGGCACCACTCTTGTGAGAGTATAATGAACGATACTGGTGCTTCAGATCTTGACTCAGACCGAAATTATTGAAGCCAGTGTGTTCTATTTCCCACACAACCATGGAGATTCAGCTTTTAAACTCAGGCCTCGCTTCCTAAACATTCTTTGCTGGAACTTTCACTCCTCTTACGGATGTCATTCGTATCAATGTGTACCACGACAGCTGGCTGGTCACCCTCCCCCTTCAGTATGCCCTGACCATGCTCGGAGACATCCCTGATCCTCGCACCAATCGCCCTTTATATGAAGAATTCATAGAATCATAGAATCACTGGGGTGGGAAAACAGGCCATTTCACACAGCACGTCCAAGCTGACCCTCCGAAGTGTAACGCACTCTGACCCATTCCCCTACTCGATTACTCAGCATTTGCCCCTGACTAATGCACCTAACTGGCACATCGCTGAGCACTATTGGCAAGAAGTAAACAACTTAGACCTATTCTGTTACTCTATGTTGAATCTGCTTTCTCATAACAGATACTTCCAGAAATACTGAGCATTTCCAGCAACTTCTGGTTTCGTCACCGATGATATTTGCATATTGATAATAATATACGCAACACAGACTTGAAACAAAGCTGAATTTAAACGTTCAGGAGAAAACTAAATATTTGGTTATTCAATGATCCCAGTAAATTTTAATTGAATTACTCCTGTCCTGTTCATGAACGTCATTTGTTCACTTTCCCAATCCTGAACGAATGAGATTTTTGCATATTTGTTTAACATCAGAAAGCTCGGAAAAGTTGCACATTTACTTCTTCATATGGGAATATGATTGCATCTCATTCTTTCATCTGAGTTCAATTAAAGAGGATTATTCACAAAACACACACAATGTATTACTTTGTCGAAGAATACCAGTAACATTGTAAGTAATTGGAATCATAACTGGAAAGAAGGATTTAGACAAGGGAAGGATGAGAGAAAATGGGTATTTTGTTGAACAGAAAAGACTATTATGTGAAATTAGGTGATCACATTTATGGAAAACTATGTAGGGCTGACAAACGATATTGTTATGAAGGTGTAGAGGTTCTGAAAAAGTTAAAATGTAACATTTGACTGTGAAACAAGTCGTGGGACTGAGTTGCCATGGTACAAAAGCAAATTCAAATTCGGCCAGTCAGTTTAACTATGCCCCAACACTCTGAAATCCAATGGAGTTTGAAATATAATGTATTTGATGACAACAAAGTCAATGAAATAATCCAATGTTAAGAGGTGTAAAACCAGACAGTTTGAACATTTAGGGAGAGAACTGCCAAGGGCATCTACAAAGATAGACTGCTAGCTGAAGAGCTTTCTGAAAACTACCTGTCTGTAAGATGTTTGCACAGCAGAACATCGAAGCCAACCGAGATAAAAATCT